>NC_045030.1:15410605-15431921 GCF_008632895.1 Mastomys coucha
CCTTTCCTTCTCTCTCCCTTTCCCTCTCCCTCTCCCTTTCTTTCTTTTTCTCTTATTTTTAAGACACCGTTTCTCTGGGTAACCTTGGCTGTCCTGGAACTCACTCAACTAACTAGGCTTGCTTTGATCACACAGAGTTCAACCTGCCTTTGCTTTTGACTTCTGAGTGCTGGGATTAAGGGCATATACCAACACTGCCCACCCTTTGATACATTTTTATTGCTGGGATAAGATTCTATGGGCAAGGCAACATATAAAAGTAAAAGTTCTTAGTGCTCATGTTTTCTTAGAATGAGTCCATGACAATCATGGTTTAGATCATGGTAGCAGGTAGACAGGCCTGATGCTCTAGCAGTAGCTGAGAGCTATGTTTTGATCCACAAGTAGGAGACAGGAAGTGCTAACTGGGAATGGCTTGGGGTTTTAAAACCTCAAAACCATGATTATACATCCTCCAACAATCTTACATTTCCTAACAGTTCCACTCACTGGGAAGGAACAAACTGTTCAAACATATAAGTTCATGGGGATTATTCTTATTTAAGCTACCACAACATTTTAAGCTCCCTGTCATGATTAATAATACGTTTTTATGCTTGCAGACAGGAGTCTAGCATGACTGTAGTCTGAGAGACTCCACCCAGCAGCTAGTTTGGGTAGATGTAGAGACCCATAGGCAAACAGTGGATGGAGTCTGGGGACTCTTATGGAAGAGTTAAGGGAAGGATTCCAGGCCCTGAAGAGGATAGACCTCCACAGGAAGACCCACAGAGTTTACTAACCTGGACACTTGGGCTCAGAGACTGAGCTATCAACCAAAGAGCATACATGAGTTGGATATAGCCCCTCTTTCCCTGAACATATGTAGCAGATGTGTAGCTTAGCCTTCATGGAGATCTCAAACAACTGGAGCAGGGGTTAACCCAAAGTTTAAGTCTATCTGTGAGATAAGTTCTTCTAGCTGGGCCACCTTGTCTGCCTTCTATGGGAGAGGATGATCTTAGTCCTGCAAAGACTTGATGTTCCAGGGTGGGGAGATACCTAGTAGGTCCTCCACCCTCTCAGAGGACTAAGGGGGAGGAGAGGGGGGAAGGATTGTTGGAGGCCTTGATGTGGAGGAGAGGCAGTGAACAGGATAGAAAGTGAAAAAATAAAATGAAGAGAGAGAGAGAGAGAGAGAGAGAGAGAGAGAGAGAGAGAGAGACAGAGACAGAGACAGAGACAGAGACAGAGACACAAAGACAGAGACAGAGACACAGAGAGAGACAGAGAAGAAACAAATTCTGTGCATGGAATTCCTTCACCATACAGTGGGGATTCTAACATTGTAAGAAAGAATAGATGTTCATTTGAGAGGTAATGTGATTTTCTTTTTAAGGTAATGGCAAAAGATACTCCAGTATTTCTCCTATAGGGATCAGTGACAATGTAACTATTTCTAATTCTTATTTTTAAAAGGCATAAAGATCAATCTTGTCAAGCAAGCTAAATGGGAAATTTGATTTAAATTGATATTATGTTTTATATGATTATATGCTATGTCATCATCTTGTATCTATTTGTTTAAGCAAGAATTCTCTCACTGAGAGATTCAGCATGTCTGGGCTTAAGCTAATTTCCTTTTGATCCCCAGCTTGTTTGGATTTTAATTGCTGTTTGTAGCCTGAAATGACTTCACATAACAAGATGATAACTGACTGAAATATGACATGATCTAGGACATAGCTAAGCCATCAGGTTTATGTATGAGCTTGGATCTATGGGAATCTACTGACAGGTCCGATTTCTTTTCATGTTAAAAAAGAGATATCAAGGTAATGGCAAGTAAGAGTATCTAAGTGAGCACACCCACACTCCCTAGGAGTAATGATGAGTTGTGGGTGCTTTAGTTTCATGTTCTTAAGATTGACACTGGGAAAAAAAACTCTGCTCACATTTTTCATCTATAATAGAGCTCAGAGGAATACTTGCAGTCTAAACTCTCAGTGCAGTATAGAGAACAGAAATTCTGTGGCATTAACTCAACTGAATGGTAGCTTAAGTAGAGCAGAGCATAAAGGCTGGAATATATGCATATTCAAATTACCCATCTGCACTATCTACTTACACTTGAGGCATCTCTGCATACTTATTGCCCAGGAACATTTTAATGAGGTGCTCACTTTCAGTACATGAGCTAAATTGCTTCTCCCCAAAGAGGTTTTGCAAAGAGGTTTTGTGACATGGTTCTAACAGAAAAATAAGAAAACGGTGAATTTTTTTTTTCATAAGTATCTTTCAGAGGAATTGCAGTCTTATGAACCATCTGAATAGGTATAATTGTATTTAGGGCTAATATATAAGATTAATGCATGCCTCAATAAAATGACTTATTTTATTATAAATGAATAACAAATTGGTAAAATATAACTTTAAAATATCAGATTCTGTTATTTTGATATGAAAAAATATGAAATGATAAATAAAATACAATTGTATAAATAAAACTTAATTTGTACATTTCATAAATTTTCCAATTATTTTCTATAAGAAATACACCAATAAATCTTTCAAGGCAGCCAGAACTTTAATTAAACCATTATATATGCATCAGATTAAACTTTAAACCATTATATATGCATCAGATTAAACTTTAAATAAGGAATAAAGACTTAAAATCTTGCCTCAGAAGCAACCATACTGATTTTGCCACAAGAAGAAATATAATGAGTAAAATGTAAGCATAAACTTTAATAAATGATTATCAATACATATACAGTGAAATAAATCTGTATAAGAAATATATTGAGGCATCAAAAGTGAAAAATTTGCAAACATCTGTGTTTTATGCTTTTGTATTAATCATAGACCTCTAAGACTGTTTATGAACACTGGGGGTAATTTATGACATTTTTTGACTGAGAGCTGTACTCATCATGTACATACATTTTTTTCTTTCCTCATTTCCATAAAAGAAGAAATATATTCTGACATGATCTCTGTTGTTTTTCTCAGTTCATTTTGTGCTGCTATTACTAAATACCACAGGATACTGAAAAGAGTACTACTGATTTAACATGAGGTCAGAAAACTTGAGAGTCCAAAATCACATTCCCTATACCTGCTCTGTACTAGTCACAGGCCTTAAGGTACTATGACATAGAAGAAGGTATCACATTGCAAGAAAGAGCCGTAAGTTTCGTGGTATTCTTCCCTTGCGATCTCATTTAATTCCTATTTATCCCAATGACCCACTTCCAAATAATATTGATGTGAATGTTCAAAGATTAAAATTTTAAGCACATGAATTTGGGAGAGACAATAGCATAATCTGGACAACATTCTTAGCTAAGGTATGATGTAAACATAAGATACATTATTTCTGATGTATGTCATGCACTGCTGGTGCTTCCTGTATGGAGCTTCATTTTTCAACTGCTATCCCATTAATATTCTGTCTTCATGACCTAGTTAACCCCCCAAAAGGTATAATTTTGGTGATTAAATTTTTAGTCATGAATTTTTGGCAGAGGCATCTAAATCATAGCAATTTTACACTGATGTGATCTATATCTCAGTCTGCTTTGTCAGATACATATTTGAAAAATATGGCTTTAAAGTGCTTCTATGTTTGAACAGTATGTGATTTTTATAAATTCATGCTGATATAAAAAGTAGAAGAAGAAACAAAAATATTACAAAGCAGATACAACTAACAAGGTGACAATGGTAATCCTTACTAATGTAGCAGTTTAACTGTAAATAAATTGAAATATTTATCTATAAGACAGTTTTGGCTTAATTGCCAAAACTACAAGATCTAAATTTATGCTACTAACAAGAAGCTCAATTTAAATGCAATGACATACACAGACTAAAAGGAAAAAGATACATATAGAAACATCAATAAAAGAGTGCAAGCACTTATAAAAGAACGAGAAGGTAATTATATAATGACAAAATTATACAATATTTAGAATGTATGTATACACACATATATATACTGACAGGCCTGTAGTTGGATTACACATTAAGCGTGGACTTCTAGTTGCTTACTTTAGAATATGGATACAATGTTCAAGTCAAAAATTATTAAAGGACCTGTGGAGGCTTATGTCCCAGATAAGAGGCATAAGCTAGATAGATGATTGTGGGAGTAGATGGGTGGGTGGGGGAGCACTGTCTTAGAGGTTAAGGGGAGATGGGATTGTGGGCTCATGGAGCAAGGACTGGGAAAGGGGACAATATTTGAAATGTAAATAAATAGAATAATTAATATAAAAATTATTGAAGGACAAAGCAAAATAGCGATATAGAATAAATGGATGTAGTAGTACCATTTCCCATCAAACAAAAGAATACCAGTAATTATCCAGACCATGTGGAAAATTCTTCAGAAAAACACATGTTGGGTCACTAAAGAAGTTTTAACAAATTTATAGACTGGAATCAGAGCAAATAATAGAATTAAACCAGAAACATCAGAAAGAAAACTGAAAATTTCATGGACACGTAGACATTAAGCAGCACACCTTTGACTCACAAATGGATCAGAAAAAAAAAAATCCAAAGGGAAGTTGGAATGTGTCTCAAGACAAGTAATAAAGAAAACACATCATAATACAAGTGTGAGGAAGCTAAAATAGTATTAGGTCTTCTTTAGAGATATGTGACATTAAAAAAAGAAGAAGAAAATGTTTGAATTAGTAACTTAAATGTGTAAAGAAAACTAGAAGGAGAAATCAGGACCAACTTTAGCAATATGAAGAAAGTGAAAGAGATTAAAGCAGTAATACAATAGGGAATAAAATGACACTATAATGATTCATTTGAATGTAAATAAAGGTTTTATAGATTTATGATGAAAATGTGGTGTGCTGTTTAAGTATTCACTTTTAAAAGACTGCATCGGGCACATTAACTTTCATCATCTTTCATACAATTTTTTGTGATGAGGGCACTGAGAAATCTACTCAAATCAAGTTTCAATTGTGCAATATGTTAAATGCGGTCATCATATTCAATGGATTCTTGAATTTATTGCTCCTGTCTAACTGAAATTTTGGGTTCTTCAGACAGTGCCCCTTTTCACAAAGCTCTCCAGCAAACAATATTTCTTTTGGTTTCCTTAAGTTCATAGTCCTTCAGATTCATCCATCTTCTTTAAAAATAACATAACCTCAGTATAATGGCTAAATAGTAAAACATGATGTATGTATTTGTACACAGATATATTTGCCAAGTTTCTTTAACATTTCTTCTGTTCGTAGGCAAATAAATAAGTTCCACAGCTTGCACATTGAGAAGGCTGCAATGGGCAACTGAATACAGATATTACAGTGATGTCTTGAGTTCCTAACTTTTAGTCATGGGATTAGTCACATGGCTGTTCAAACTTTTTGAAGAGCATCCACGCTATTTCCAAGACTCTCATATGAATTATACTTTCAGCAATAGTCTGCCAGAAGACAGGGTTCATCTTTCTTCAAACCCACAAGTCATTTTTATCTGTTGTATTTTAGATAACAGATATTTTAAGGTATATGATCTGGTATCTCATTATGATTTTAATTAGCATTTCCTGATTAAAATGCAGAACATTCTTTCTTACTTGTTCATTTGCACATCCCCTATCACAAATGTTTGTGTGGATCTTTTGTCCTGTCCATGTTTATTTGGGTAAGTTCTTTCTCAGTTATTCAAAATGGTTTCCATAATACCTTGGTTAAAAATTGTTACTGTGAAACCATATTTTAATATAACTCATCTTAACTGGTATAAAGTATTAAAATCATAACTATGAGACTGATATAAAGTTGTCAGATTTCTGCACATCTGTGGAATGTGTAGAATAGGGCAAGTGTATTTGTAACTTTGAAATATTTGTCATTACTTTATTCGGAAAATAGCCCAAGTCTTTTTATGAAATGTATGTTACATAATTGTTATTCAGTCACCCTACTGTGTGAAAGCCCATGAAAACATTCACTCCCTATCTAACTGTAACATAGAAACTATTGCTTAATCTCTCTGCATCTATTCCCCTACTATTTTCTGCCTCAGCTAGCCATTATTTCATGCTCAATCTCTATGGTATCACCTTATAGAATAATTCAAGTATCATACATATGTTCAGGTGACACTTAACTTTCAGTGTCTTGTTTATTTTACCTTACAGACGTGTTTCAAATTCTACCTATATTCTTCCAAACGATAGGACTTCATTCTTTTCATAGCTGATCATATACATATATATGTATCATGCAATATGATCATATACATACATATATATCATATGTGATCATATACATATATATGTATACATATATATATTTAATTATATATCTGTTGAAACATAGTTTGTTTTGATTTTTTTTATTATTATAGATAACCCTGAAAGAAATAGAATGAATGTTTTGCATGGACATACTTATCTCATTTCATCTAGGTATATAACCAATAATGAAAGTTTTGAAGCACATAATACTATCTTGATTTCTTTTGAAAATTTCCATACTGTTTTTCTTTTTTCTACATTAATTTATTTATTCATTCATTTTGTATCCACATTACTGACTCCTCCTGGTCCCCACACATAGAATCCCTGTACATTTCCCCTCCTCTTTTCTTCTGGGAAGGTGACAACCCCATCCCCATTCTCTAGGGTACTAGGGTATCAAGTCTCTGCAAAGTTAGGTATATATATATATATATATATATATATATATATATATATATATATATATATATTCAGACTGAGGCCAGACAAGGCAGCTCTATTGGGGAATGGATTCCACAAACAGGCAACAATTTTAGGGAAAGGCCCTTCTCCAGTTGTTGGGGGACCACATGGAGACTAAGCTGCACATCTGCTACATGTATGCTGGGGCCTTGGCCCAGCCCATGTATGTTCTTTGGCTGGTGGTTCAATCTCTGAGAGTTCCCAGATGTTCAGGTCAATTTTTCTGCCTGTGGACTTTTCTATCACTTTCAAGACCTTCAATCCTTCCCCTAACTCTTGCATAAGAGTTCCCAAACTCCTTCCAATGGTTGGCTGTGGGTAGCTGCATCTGTTTCCGTCAGCTACTGGGTGCAGCCTCTCAGAGGACAGTTAAGCTCAGCTCCTGTCTGCAAGCATAACAGTATCATTAATAGTGTAAGGAATTGGTGATTGCTCATGAGGTGTATCTTAAGATAGGCCAGTTACTGGTTTGCTGTTTCTTCAGTCTCTGCTCCATCCTTGTCTCTGTATTTTTTTTAGACATGACAGATTTTCAGTCAAAAGTTCTGTGGGTAGAATGGTATTCTTATCACTCCATAGGAGGTCCTACCTGGCTACAGGCTTCTTCAGGTTCCATATCCCCACTGCTACAGGTCTCAGCTAAGGTCAACTGCATTGACTTCTGCGAGCCTCCCTCACCTCAGGTCTCTGGCTCTTCTAAGAAATTACCCCACCCCCATCCCCACTATCAGCTGCAGATTTACATTTATTCCCATAGCCCTTTGGATCTCTTTCTTGTCTCTTCCCACACCTGATACTGACTCCCAATTTACCTCCCCATCCCCTCTCTCACCCAGGTCTGTTCCTCCTTCTGCATCCTATGACTATTTTATTCCCCCTTCTAAGTGAGATTCAACCATCCTTCCTTGGACCCTCCTTGTTATTTGAATTCTTTGGGTCTGTTGATTATAGTATGGTTATCTTATATTTAATGGCTAATATCTACTTATCAGTGAGTACATACCATGCATGTTCATTTAGGTTACCTTACTCAGGATAATATTTTCTAGTTCTATCCATTTGCCTGCTAAATTCATGATGTCCTTCATTTCACCTAAGTTATCCAATTCATTGCTATACACTTTTATTGTACTTATTTGAATTTGTTCTTATTGCTGACTTACATTTCTGCTTCTGTATCCATTCTTTAGTTGAAAGACATTGAGTTTCTTTTCATTTTCTGGCTATTATGAATATAATTGAACAAGTATCCTTGTAATAGTGGAGCATATTTTTAGTATATGCCAGGAATTGTATAGGTTGGTCTTGGAGAAGAACTATTCCCCATCTACTGAGAAACTGCCAAGTTGATTTCCAGGATGGTTGTACAAGTTTATACTCCCACCAGGAGTGGGCAGAGTGTTCCTTTTATTCCACCACCTCACCACCATGTACTGTCTTTTGAAGTTTTGATCTTAGCCATTCTGGTGGGTGTAAGGCAGAATCTCAGAGTCATTTTGATTTGCATTTACCTGATGACTAAGAACATTGAACAGTTCACTAGGTGCTTCTTGGTCACTTGAGATTCTGCTGTTGAGAATTCTCTGTTTAGCATTGTCCCCCATATATAACTAGTCTACTTGGGTTGGTGGTGTCTGTCTTCTTGAGTTATTTATATATTTTGGATATTAGCCCTCTGTCAGATGTAGGGTTAGTGAAGGTCTTTTTTTTTTCAATCTGTACACTGTCGTTTTATCCTAATGACAATGTCCTTTGACTTACAGAAGCTTTTCAGTTTCATAAGATTCCATTTATTAATTCTTGCCTTACTTCTTGAGCTATTGGTGTTCTGTTTAGGAAGTTGTCTCTATACCAATGTATTAAAGGCTATTTCCCACTTTCTGATCTATTAGATTTAGTGTATATGTTGAGGTCTTTGATCCACTTGGACCTGAGTGTTGTCCAGGGTGATAAATATGTATTTGCATTCCTCTACATATAGTCATCTAGTTAGACCAGCACCATAGTTTTGAAGATACACTCTCTTTCTCATTGTATTGGCTTCTTTGTCAAAAATCAAGTGTCCATAGGTGCATGGGTTTATTTCTGGGCCTTTAATTCAATTCCATTGATACACCTGTCTATTTCTATATCAATACAGTTTTTATTTCTATTTCTCTGTAGTACAATTTGATGTCATGGATAATGATACTTTCGGAAGTTCTTTTATTTCTCAGTCCACTGGTTGGCTACGAACATCTGCCTCTGTATTTGTAAGGCTCTGGCAGGGCTCAGGAGACTTCCAGTGACTAAGCCATCAACAAAGGAGTACACATGGCTCTAGCTGCATATGTAGCAGAGGATGTCCTTGCTGTGAATCAATGGGAGGAGAGGTTCTTAGTCTTATGAAGGCTCAATAGATGCTACTGTGTAGGGGAATTGAGGACAGGGAGGTGAGAGCGGGTGTGTGGGTGGGGGAATACCCTTATAGAAGCTGGGGGAGGGAGGATGTGATAGGGTGTTTCCGGGAGAGAAGGAAACTGGAAAAGGGGATAATATTTGAAATGTAAATAAAGAAAATATCCAATAAAAAAGAAAATCATAAAATATTTTGCTTTGTCATAGAATATCTTGTTTTCTCTATCTATAGTGATTGGAAGTTTTGCTGGGTATAGCAGTCTAAGCTGACATCTGTGGTCTCTTGTAGTCTGCAAGACTTCTGCCCAGATTCTTCTAGCTTTTAGAGACTCAGATGAGAAGTCAGATGTAATTCTTATAGTTCTGCCTTTATATGTTACTTTGCCTTTTCTCCTTGCTGCTTTTATGTGTTTTTGTTTGTATATTTTGTATTTTGATTACTACATAGCCCAAGAATTTTCCTTTCTGATATAATCTGTTTGGTGTTCTGTAAGCATTTTGTACCTTTATATAGAGGCATCTTTCTTTAGGTTAGGGAAATTTTCTTCTATGATATTGTTAAAGATCTTTTCTGGGCCTTTGAGCTGGGAATCTTCTCCCTCTTCTATTTCTATTATTCTTAGGTTTGGTCTTTTCATAGTGTCTCAAATTTCCTGGATATTTTTTATCATGAACATTTTAGATTTTACATTTTGTTTGACTAATGTTTGATTTCTTCTATCATATTTTCTATACCCTGATATTCTTCCTTCCATCTCCGGTATTCTGTTGGTGATTCTTTTGTGTGAAGTTTTTGTTCTCTTTCTTGGTTTTCCTTCTCCAAGATTGCTTCATTTTGTGTGTTCTGTATTGTTTTTTTTTTCTGGTTTTGAACAGTTTTATTCATATCCTTCACCTGATTGATTTTTTTCCCTGTATTTCTTCATACTTATTTGCTTCCATTTTGACTGTCTCTACCTGTTTGAATTTATTTTCCTCTATTTTCTTAAGGGATTTATTTATGTCCCCTTTAAAGGCCTCTATCATCTTTATAAGATTGGATTCAAGGCCCTCTTCTTGTTCTCTTCAGTTTCATTAGGATATCCAGGGTTTGTTGTATCAGGATAGCTGGGCCATTGTATTACGATATTGAACTGGGTGTTGTTGATTGTGTATTGATTGTGTTCTTATGCTGACCCTTAGGCATCTGTTTTTCCTTGGTGTTGGCTGGGTGATCCCAATAGCAGCAAGACTTCTTGGGAAGATGAGGGGAGCCATGGACCAGAAAAGGAAGGTCAGGGTACCTGACTCTAATGCCTGTGCCTCAGGTAGACCCCACTCTGTAAGCTGTGTACTGGGCAGACTCTAAACTTCAAGCTGTGTCTCAGTCGAACTGTGATGGCAGGTAGATCCAAGTATAATGGGATTAGTCTGGCAGGGTTTAAGTTGTTAGTTTTATGCCCCCTTCGCCAAGTTTCCACCAGAAGGTATGGTGCTCTTGGTGTCTCACAAGTCTCCTCCAGACCAAAGAATAAGCCCAGAACTAGATAATGGGGTTCAACAGTCTTCATGCTACTTACATCAGCAGGCTATCCCAGAAGGACCCCACAGTTTAATTTTTACAACGGAAACAATTATCAATCCCATAAACCTAATAGTCCAAATTTCCTTATCCATTAATACAATGATCCTTGACCACTGATGTCATGATCATTTCTTCTTTAGCAAATGTTCATTTCAGCATCAAGGTTTTTCTGTATGCCCTCAGATTTTATCTTTATCAATTTTGATGGAATCTATAGTCTTTTATCACCAGAGGACATATAGACAAAATCTCTTCTCCAACATAACATATTCCCTGGCATATTATTCCATATTCTATAACATATTCCATTCTAATATTAAAACATCACTAAAGTACACAGGTTGATCTAATTCAGCAGATTTTTTCTATAGTCTAGTGTCTTTCAGATAATTTTATTTCCCTTTCTGTTTATCACACTCCTATCCATGTTGACTGATTCAATCTTGCTTTTCTCAGAGTCTAACAGAATTGCTCTGCTCATAAAAAAAAAAAAGAAATCCTGCCTCCGAACTACATAAACTGAACTTCTGAACTCAAGTGTATTGTACTTATGAACTCTACTGTATGTTTTTCTTTATGTACTGTCTGTCTGTTCTCCTGTACTGTTTGTTTGCCTACTTTTCTGGCCCCCACTTCTCTACTGTTTGTCCACCTTCTTGAACTCCCCTGCTCTGTCTCCCTGAACTCTCTTGCTCTATCTTTGTGTTTTCTTTCCACTAACTCACTCAACTAACTTGGCTGACTAGATCTGGCTTCTGAGTGCTGGGATTAAAAACATGTCTGTATTCCAGCCAGAGTAGCCATGTGTTTGGATTAAAATTCCACTACCAGTAATTCTTAATGTCTTTTAAACCATGCATGTGAGTTTTCTAGCATCCATGAAGATTTTAAACATTAACAAATTTGGTACAAGTTTTTAAATGCCTCTTTCAAGACATCTTCACTTGGAAGGTAAAAAATATTATCCTAACTGTATTACCATAACTCAGTCCAGAAAGAATCAATATGGTTATCAGTTTTATTTAAAATTTACTAATTATTTTGTTGAAGATATTTACTGGCCCATTATTAGGAGGGGGCTTGAGACTGATTGCTTTGCTTGATGTTTGTAACACTTGTATCAGGTTTGAAGAGGGGGACTTTATAAGTTACTCTTTCTCTGAGATGAATGCTTTTCCAAATTATCATAGTCAATGAACCAAATTCTTACCCTCACCTAATGTCTGTGGCACCCTCCAAGCAGAACCATTGTTCACTGAAACAGTTGGTGAATGACTTTATGGATATACCATCTTAATACACTCACCATTTCTTAAATGAATTGTAACCTGTTCTCTGTGAGCTGAGAATAAAGTCACTCATTCAAGTCAAATAACTTTGATCATAACAGGAAGTCTGTATCCAAAAATCGTGCCTACAATTCATTCCTTGACGCAGCAGAACTGTCAACTCTCAGCTTAGCTAAGATGGAAGTAAAATCCTTTGGCGATGTGAGGGTCATTGAAGTATAGCCTTATTACAATGAAATCCAATGTCTAAAAATTGTTCTTATTTTGGACTTGTACCACAGTAAGAGCCAAGATTTTAAGCTCTACTAAATACAAAACCAACCAACCAACAAACAAAAAGACTTTATATATTTATGCTCATTTAAGAAAATACTAGTAGTGGTATATTAGTTTGAAATATACAGTTAATATATTTGGAGTTATTTAAAATGTATATTGAGAAAAACATATTTTCAGTATTGCTGTAGACAAATATCTACATAAGACTGTTCAATTGATTGTTGTTTTATATCAAACAACTTTTACAATACTCATTTTTCTTGTTATAATATTTTATAAATTTTAAAGAATATGACACAGAAAGGTATTGTAGGTATTAAAGAGGGGTTCTCTGGGAGGATTTGGGGTACAAAAGGGAAACAAGAATGCAATTTAATTCTATTTACTTAAAATATGTTTTTGAATATTAACAGATACAGATAAGTTGAAATCATGTAACTTTTCTCATCATAATGCAATAAAACTAAAAAAAAGAAAAAACTTACTAATTATAAATTGTTATTCCTCAAAGGTACCCCAATAACTCAGAAATAGGTGTTAAAATAAACAAACTTAATATACAAACCAATAACAGAGGAACTATCATCTATTTAATACACATGATATACCAAGACTTACTCTAGACATTTTCTTGTATTATAATTTATCTTCAAAATATAGTACCAGATTAGTAATTTGTTTTTACTTTACAATTAAGAAAGATATATTTCAGAAAAAGGTGTTACTTTGTTAAGCTATAAATAATATCACTAAAACTTGAATGTCATGGTAAACCTCAAGGTTATTCCTTAAGTATATATATATATATATATATATATATATATATATATATATATATATATATATATATATACAAATTTTTATATACTTATCCTAAATATAGACAGAATTACATTAGGAGAAGATATTGACAGGAAGGAATAACTTCTCATTTAATCAGCATTTCTTGGACTTGTAACTTCTACATGACTTCCAGTACCTAAAGTGGTCATCCATGCTCCATAAATCATTGTCTCAGTCTTGGAACCAATTTGTCTGCATCTGGAAGGATATGAGCTCTCCAAGAAGTCATTTTTCCCCATCCCTGCTTGCTTTGGACTTTAGTTCACCTGTTAGTATATTTGTTTGACTGTTTGGAGTTCTACTTTCATAATCCATGACATCTTCCTGCTATAAATGGATGACATTCTATGAACAACATTGTTAACTGACCCCAAGGACTGAAATAATTGACAAGCCATGGTTCAACAACTATATCCTTTCATTGGGAATTCTCAGATGATCAGATGATTCCAAAACTTGTACCACAGATTATTGTATCCTTAACTTCAATAGCACTTTGTAGATCATAGAACTTCTACTTTAAAATAATTTTAATTTATACAAACAAATATTGCTAACAACAGTAATTCCTGTTACAAAACTGCAGGCACCATTATCATATGTGCTTGTATTTGTGGTGTAATTTAGAAGATGAATATCTAAAGTTCATACAAACCCAGCAAGTCCTCCCAAACAGATCACCTTTAAAGAATTATAATCATAAAGCATGTTTATCATCAGAAAAGATTAAATTCCCTGTTGACTATGTTCTAAATAGGTAAGAAGTCTGGATGTTCTAACTCTTTTTCAACTATATTGTATAGCCCCTTGGAGAATAACGTCTTCCAATACATCACAATCTGGATTTTCTCATTATATAAAAGACTATTCTCTGAAGTGATATTATATTTGATTTCATCACATACATTGTCAAAAAATTGGCTTTGGCCAAATGTTTTCCTTGAGAACATTAATTTTGTTCACAGTATAAATCAATTTGAGAATAACCATGTGCTTGGATAAAGAAAACAATACAGCAATCAAAATTCCAAAATGTGTGCTGCAGTAAATGAGCAAGAGAAATATTGCCTAGAGGGGAAGCCATGGTATGAGAATGTAAGACCTTGGAGATCATTTCATAATGCAGATAGGGAAATTAAGGATAAGAAATATGAAATGACTCATTAAAACTTGTTACTGGGCCACAAGGAGAACACATGTCATGAGAAAGCTGTTTATCTATACACAGCCCTTGTTTTTAATGCTCATTACAAATGTGAATTATTTGAAGAGTACTTACAATTACCTCAGCCTCCTCTCTAAAGATTTTTAATTAAATCATTGGTGGTTATATAAGTGTTTATATTTTGTAAATTTACCATGTGTGTATATATGTGTATGAATGTGAGTACTCATTAAGGTTAAAGAAGGCATCAAATCCCTTGAATTTTTAGTTATGACATAGGCACTGGGAAGCAAACTCAATTCTTTGGAAGAACATTAAGGGCTCCTAACCACTGAGTCATCACTTCAACCATAAACATTTACATCTTAAATCTACTTTTCCTATTTCTGCTTCAGCTATTTTCCAAAGAATAATAACTATAAAACTATATAACGGAGCTCTTTAACATTTTAGACTTAAATTACTGTATTTGAAACTGCACTGAATGTGTTCATTCTAAAGAATGAGTCCAATAAGACCTTTGTTTGGTAGACCACGTTGGAAGAGATTCTGATTGTGTTTATGAGAGAGGTTTGATGTGCTGTCCATGCTCAATGAACAGCCTTATATTTAAGGGTAAAGAGTTTCTGGTTTTCTGAAACTTCATATTTAATGAAATTATTATTGGTTCTTTGGGAAATGTCCTTCAAGAAGTTGTCACTGAACCTTTTTCTCTCTAGCCAAGATTCAATGACTGTGTAATGTTCACATGTAGCACCCTGAATTTGTCAGAGTAGTCATCAGACTATATGCATGAATTTTAACTGTTTGCTCTCCTACACTATGAAAAACATGAGGGAATAACTGTTATTTATGTTTTATAATTTATGTTTGTATTTTGAAAATTTAGCTTATCTAGAACAAAAACAAAGCAAAAATATTTGCTGAAAATGAAATGAATTTTTATCTAGAAGGTCAATCGTGATTAGTTTTTTAAAAACACAAGAAAAAAATGGAAAGAGTAGTATTAATTTGCCATAAAAATGGTGTCCTATAATTTCACAAGACAAAAATTGGATTGTATCATATTATTATACTAGTAACTTTACATATATAGTTCATTTCATGCCCAGTGTTTTCATTCATTTCATACCCAGTGTTTTCATAGGTTCAATATACATGTATATTTATATATATTAATATATGTGCAATATATATTTGAAGACTATATGTGAATTTGATTAATGGATATTATATGTATGTATGTATATATATACATATATATACATATATAATTACCTCCAGTTCTATACACTTTGCTGCAAATGACAGAGACATATATATATACATATATGTTTGTGTGTGTGTGTGTGTGTGTGTGTGTGTGTATAATATACATCAGAGAAACTAATCAGCCCAAAATCACTGAGGCATTCAGGCTCTGTTTATTTAGCTGTTCAACACTTCTTTTCCAATTATTCTTCATACTTCACTTCTTATACATTTATATGTTCTAGTCCCCAGAGCATAGGAAGGAAGGGCAGGAAGAAGGAAGAGGTGATAAGGGAGATAGAGGGAAAAACAAGACAATTTCCATATAATCCAGTAATTTCACTGTTGGGTGTTTATTAAAAGGAAGTAAAATCAGTGTGTCAAAGA
Source organism: Mastomys coucha (assembly GCF_008632895.1). Taxonomy (NCBI): domain Eukaryota; kingdom Metazoa; phylum Chordata; class Mammalia; order Rodentia; family Muridae; genus Mastomys; species Mastomys coucha. The sequence continues at coordinate 15,426,502 of NC_045030.1, forward strand.
CACATCTGCATTCCCATATTTATTCCCTCATTATCCATGATAGTGAATATGTGGAACCAGTCTAGATGCTAATAAACACATGAATGCATAAAAAAGGTAAAATATATGCACAAAAATATTATTCAACCATAAATAGGATGAAATTCAGTCATTTACAGCAAAGTGTATATAACTAGAGGTCATTATATTAATACAAATAAGATAGATACATAAATATAAGAACTTAAGGTTTTTCTCATATGTAGATAGCTACAAAACATTTTCAAGTATAAGAGTTTGGAAAGAGGGAAGTGGCTTGGGCTTGATCACTGCACATTGTATGTAAGTGGATATGTTACACAGCATTTCACAATACCATATCCAAAATTAATTCACATTAGTGAAAATTATGAACATGTGCTCCAAAACATATGTTAGTGTCTTAATCTTCAACATTAATAAAATGTTCATGAAAAGCCAAATGAATGCATGTTGAAGGTACAAGACTTAATGTTCATTTAGATGGAGAGTAGATAATGGCTACTGAAACACAGCTGAAACATCAAGTTCTAATGTTCCATAGTACACAATTATTACATGTTAATTAAAAAGGCAAATGGCAAACAACTCTATTAAAACATAGGTGAAAGGCTTTAGTAGACCTTTTCCTAGTAATGATAGAAAATGTTCAATAAATTCATGAAATACATTTAAAGTTGTTAATGATTACAACTTGGACATGAGAACAATAGTGAAATCTTACATACACAATAGGATGGTTTGGATCTAAATGGCTAGTACTGAGCACCTGCTAGGATGTGGAGGAATTGGAGCCTTTATTCCTGATGGCAGTAATGTGAAATGTGCAACCACTTGAGAAAGGAGATTGGGTGTTGGAGAGAAGACTTAGTGGTAAAGAGTACTTGTTCAATTCTCTGGGCCAACAAGGTGGAAAGCAAGCAACCATCACTGTAGTTCCAGGAGATCTGAAGCCATCTTTTTTCTCAGGCATCAGACAGTGCACATGGTACATAACACATTCATACATGCAGAATAAGCATTTATATACCTAAAATAATAATCTTTAAAAAGAGAAAGACATTCAAAAATCTAGGGAAAATTCTAGTATAGAGTTGTCAGATAACAATTTCTTTTCCAGGTACTGGAACATCTCTATGCAAATAATTCTATACAAAGTTTTATATATTTTTATTTTGTTTGTTTTTTTTTTCTTTTGTTTTTGTCGAGACAGGGTTTCTCTGTATAGTCCTGGCTGTTCTGGAACTCACTCTGTAAAGCAGACTGGCTTCGAACTCAAAAATCTGCCTGCCTCAGCCTCCCAAGTGCTGGGATGAAAGGCGTGTGCCACCACCGCCTGGCTAGAGTTTTATTTTGTAACAAAATTAGAAATAATTTAAATGGTGATCAATAGGCAAAATCTGACATTTTCATATAATGGCTAGTTTAGTATTGGCCATCAGATGATAAAAAATGTCATTTAGCAATTAAAAGGAATGAAATATTAATACACATATTGAATAAAAAAAGTGAAATACTTACACATTTTCCAGCATGGGTGGAAACATGCACAAAAAGCATGTTGAATGAAATAAAATGGCCATGAAGTTTATGTATGCTTTTAAACTATTTGGCCAATTAGATTTGTAAAAATGTACAGATAATTAAGTTCATACATGGAGGACATAGATTAACATTTGATAGGAGCTATGAAGAGGGAGAATAAAAAGTTATAGCTTAGAGAAACTTCTCTTTGGACTGGGCAGCAGACACACAGAGAGGTATAACTCAAGAAAATACTGAGAATAAGAGATTGAGTGCTCAGCTCTAAGGAGCACATTTATATTTATGTCCCTGCCTCCAAGCCTCAAGGAATTTCTCTAAAGAGAAAGCAGAAATAAAATATTGTAAGAACGTAATGCTGTCTCTTGGACACAATGTTGCTATTACGATCATATAATGTCACATCATCAATAAGGTATAATGTCACACCTGCATAAGATATACACAAGCTCAAGCTAGCCAAAATCCCAAAATAAATGGGGTAGATGATCTCCAAACCCCACACCAAACTGAGATGTTGGGCAGAGATAGCTGTTGGGGGATGGAGAATCACACTTTATTGAGGATATGGCCACTGGTAAGTTTCTCATGTTCTAGTGGATATACAAGAAGCACTACCTAAAAATCCAAGTTATATAAAAAAGATATGAAGTTGGGAGAGAGACATGTTGGGGGCATATAGGTGAATGGAAGGAGAAATTGGGAGTATGAATGACAACATTGCATTTTTTCTCAAAAATAAAATATGAAGTATAAATGAGTGACTGAGTGTGCATATAAGATTCCATTCTTTGACATCTAGAGTTTACTGGAATTAGGTGGCTGTTAATTATTTTGGATAACTTAAATATACTAAAATCATTCAATTACATATTTTAAAGATTGTGCTTTTATTATTTGAATTATATCTCAATAAATCTGTTATTTTAATAAAGAGAGTACTCTATAAATCTTGCTGAGAGTTATAAGGCATTCAAAGTAAATTTTTTGATTCATCAACACTTCCTCTTCCAGACCATTGGTAGAGAGCTCTCTTTCTATCCATCTATTCCAAATTAAATACATGTATCTAAACACAGAGTCTAGCACATTGCGACATTATCAAGGCAAAAATCAAGTGCTTATAGAAATATCCTAAGAAGTTTCTTCTGTAAGAAAATAAGGAATTTTCTTTATCCTAGGAAAAATATGGAAAAACCATACTTGCATATTTAACTTACCTTCTTCCAAGGTTGCACTTATCCTAAAATGAGAGATCCTGAAAATGATTTATAATATTACTAAATATCTCAGTGTCCATGTAAAGATCTTCTGGTTCAAAACAGAATTTTCTGTGTAACCTCAATCACATTGTTTTATGAAGTTTTATAGATGAAAGAGAACACAATTAAGAAAAAGAAAAAGAAAAAGATCTGGATCAGTTTGGGTAGTGTACTCTGAACACTACTTGAGGTTTATGTTTTAGAGAGAGAGAGTTCAAGTGTTTGCATTTAAGAGAAAAACGATTCATTTGGAACACACAACATTCATGCAATGAGAAAGTGGCAAAAAAAATACATTTAAGAATCTTAAATAAGTGTAATTTCCCTCGACAGTGCACATGGGGAAAATTCATAGGGCTCTATCCGTAGATGAAGAGCTTCAAATAATTAATAATAGCTGGGGAGGGGAGAGTGGAAGAATTAATCTTCCCTAGGGATTATCTCCCAGTTAGTAATCCAACATCTAGTGGTCAGCCCTAGAAACAAACATATGAAGTTAACACTGGACAAACTCAGCAGGCTGTGTTTTCGAATTATACCACAGTAGTAAAAGGAATCTGTGACTTTAGGAAAGAGGTATAAGTTAGACATAGGAAGAGTAAGAGGTAGGAGAAAGGGAAGAAAGGTTGTAGTTATATTTTAATTTTTTAAAAAAGTAATCTTGCCTTTAATCACAGAACTCCAGAGAGAAGGGCAGGAGGGTCTGTCCGAGTTTGAGGACAGCCCGAACTACGTAGAAAGTTCCAAATCAGTCAGAAGAACTACATAGAAAGTAAAAAATAACTAATCAAACATAAATAAAAATATTTAAAAGAACTCTAGCTTTAAGCAAAAAAAAAAAAAAAAAAAAAAAAAAAAAAAAAAAAAAAAAAGGTCTTATTTACTCCCTTTGGAGGAACAAATAATGTTCTGAAAGTAAGGTACTGTAGAGCATTACCGAATACAAGAACAAAATGTCCAAAATCTCACAAATATCATCAGCATGCCATTTTTAAAATTTTCTTTTTAAATTTTTACTTTATTTTCAATTTATTTGGATAACTTTTTATATTTTTATGTATTTTCACTGAATATATTCATTGTACATTGTAGTATGTTAGCTAAGGTCACTTTCTTCCAAGTATATATTGTATGCTAAGCATACTTCCACTTCATACTTTCCCCTTTAAAAATAATAAAGACAAGCAGTGTATAGAATGTCATATTTTAATGACTTTATTGGAGTATAACCAATATATGATGAACTTCACTTTTTGTAATTAAAGTATATATTTTGACAAAAGTTTCTATCTGTAAACAGCTATCATAATTAAGACAAAAAAATGTTAAAACCTCAGATGTTTCTGCTTGGTGATCCTTCCCTTCCCTTCCTCCCTACTCATGCACAACAATGATCTCTGACTAGCTCCATAATACTTCCCTCCACATCCCTACAGAAACTGCTGATATACTTCCTGTGGCTAGAAGTTACTTGTAGCCTTACGTTAATGTAATTTTTCTGAGCATACTCTTAATTTTCACTTTGCATATAATTATGTGGTACATATATATTGTTATGTATATTAGTAATTCATTTAATTGTACATACTCCAATTTGTTCAAGATTTCCTATTTATGACATTTCAGTTATTTTTTAGTCATGGATCTCTAACATGCTGCTAACAAATCTTCATGTGGTTGTATTTTTCCATTTGTTGATTAATATTTGGAACCACTGAAACCACATTAATATAATGTCAGAAGTTGGAGTTTATCTTGACTTAGTAAAACTTTTATCTTATTTCCCTCAATAATAAATTCTTTCGAGTAGAGCCATTTAAATATTTTACCACAAAATGGCAAAACTAGTGCTTATTTTTGTTGATCCTGTGTAATAGCCTTTTAAATCACATCACTAGTTAACAGAATTAGATTCTCATTTTGTCAAAAAGGCAAATCATTGTTTTATAATTTAAATTCCATCTTCAATTAGTGTTAGGTACTTCTAACTTATAGACAACCTTTTCCTTTCATGATTTCCATTTTCTAATTTTTATACTCCATTGTGTGCATAACTTGGAAAAATAACTGAACTTATTTTTCTTTTTATTATGTCCTCAAAATAATAATTTAAAATAGATATTATCATATGTCATTATTTGTAATCTATTTTCTTTATATTATATCTGATGATCATATTAAAATTTTCATTTTATGACATACAGGTTTTTAAAAGTCTCTTCAATTACTTAGTTTCTGTGTGCAATAAAATAAGAAGTTGGGCCACAATTTTCCTGACAAGTTCATCAATGTCTCAGTTATGTTATTTTAAGGCATTCCAACATATGGATTTCAGTTACTTGCTTTCTGTAAGAAACAATTTGTCATAGACAATAAATGAACCTTGTAATTTATGAGTTTATTATATTATAATGCACCAAAATTGGAATGCAGTTGATTTTGCAAAGAGTTTTTGGAAAAACATTGCTTTTATGTCATAATTTATTGATGTTCTTTTCCCATATCTTTTCTTCTTTTGCCATGAAAACGTCTTATAAAATATTGTTCCAATCCAGCACAGATTAATATGCTGTGAGAAATACCCTGTGTATTTTCTAT
>NC_045030.1:15431952-15444347 GCF_008632895.1 Mastomys coucha
TCTGTCTGTCTGTCTGCCTGCCTGTCTGTCTGTCTGTCTGTCTGTCTCTCTCTCTCCCTCTCTCTCACCTTCTCTGTTCTCTCTCTTTCTCTGCCTACACTCCCTTCTCAACCCTGTTCCCATGCTCCCAAATAAACTTCATTCTATACTAGACCTATCATTTGAATGGTACCCCATGTAGACTGTCTCAGTATGGGCTCTTCCTCTCGCTACACCATACCACATTTTACAAGGCATATCAAACACAACTTCTCTTTTATATCTTCTTAAAGAACCAAAATCCAAATGAACTTTAATAATAAGTGGATTATCATCTACACTAGAAGAATGGGTAGATAGCCTGGGTGTTCTTACTTCCATCCAATTCTCTTTGGCATACCTAATGATATTTTAGGATAGCTGTCTTGAGAAGTCATAGCCAGTAATGCTCCTTCCAATGTGTTTGAAAATGAACAAGACTTTGGTTTAGTATTTTCAGCCAAAGATAAGAGATGATTGAAGAATTTGAGAGATATTTGAAAACAAAAAAAAGCAGTTGCACTTGTAATGATGCCTTCTAAAATTCTTGTTTATTAGACACAAATTAACACTTTCCCACATTTCTGATTTGTAAAAATAACTTTTATTTGCATTAGGTAATTATCATGTCTGGAGGGTTACTGCTGAATAAGCTTACACCTTTCTAGTTTTTTCTGAACTCTTGCTGGCTGGTTCAACTCAGCTCTTTTGGCCCAAACTTCTCTCCAAACTGACTGATTCAACATGGCTTTTTTCAGTTTCTCACCAAATTGCTCTGTTTAACCTCAGACTAACTGTGGTAATTTGTTCTGATCTATCTTATTCTCTGGCTTTAACTGCCACTAATGACCTACAACAACTGTGTGAATTCAACTTCCCTGCACTGCAATCATTCCCAAATGACTCAACACCAAAGTCATGGGCAAACTGAATTCTTTCTCCCAGCACTGCTCTTAAATAGCTTTTATCCTGAGAGTTGGGCCTATCCCATCTCTTTCATTCTGTCAAATCTTTCTCTGACTCATCATTTCATCTGCCCTTCAATTAGACATCATTGTTTGGGATAAAAGGTGTATACCAAAGGATTCTAGCCAGAAGTGTTAAAAGTGTATATTATGGGACTGTCTAGATTCCTGCTGGATTACACAGACTCATAAGGTCATTTGATGTGATCAGAGCAACAATTTTGCTGAATTAAAATTCCTCTACACTGATCAAAATGCATGGCTTCATAATCAAGTTATTTTAGAAAGTAAAATAATCAAATATATATCTATGATCTTGGAACAATTTCATGTGTAGTATAATAAAAGATCATAGATTTTAACCAAAGCTTTTCTTTTTTATTTCTTTTCGTTTAATAGGCAGTACATCAATATAATTTTGCACATAAAATGTCAGTTATTCAGAAAAATGGAGATAAATAAGACATTGAAAAGATCTAATAGGAAAAGTTGATTCATATGCACAGAATAGCAATGTTACAATAACTTAAACATTTTAATATATAATGGTAAATACTATCAGCATACTTTTTTTATAAAAGGGTATTAAAATTTTATATCCATTTTAAACTACTTAGTATTCAATACTGCTTGAGAATTCCCATGAACACAAAAAGAAAAATATAAATTTGACATGGGATGATATCTTAAACCATAACTTTTCAAAACAAACTGAGATATAGAGTAAAATTTTTGAAGGAATTTCTTAATTTAATTATAATAAAACTATTGCTAGATGCTGACTAATAAACTTTGAGCCACAGGAAATAAATAGAAAATATAAATAAGTCATTTAGTAGTAAACCAAATGTTATCATTTTTTGAATTACCTTTCTTTTTAACAATAAAATACATTGATTGATTATATCACTGATATAATCATATTTAAATACTTAAATGCCATCAAACATAAAATAATTTTCTGATTATACGACGGCTGAATCTTTCACATAAAATGACATTTTATTGAAGTTTTAGAATTTTGAACTAGGTACAAATAAACATAGTAGTGAATTAGAAATTAATTTCAAAATCTGTTTGATTTTCTATATCAAATTTACTTTTAACTAAGAAATAAAATATATTTTTTAAATTATTGGTATCTTAAATCAGGGGAAATAAGTTATAATTGGTTTATAATTACTCAGTATCTATATAGGGGGATAATGTCCTGTCTTCCTATTGTATACTGTCTGTGATTCTATGGCTTTCATGCTGCAAAGTCTAGACGTGAGTTTTATTGGGCCATGTGCGGTTACTGTCCCCATGTGGCTTCTAATTAACCTGCAGTTGAGCCCACTAGTAACAAGAATGTTATTAGCTTCAAATAGATATTTTATGTTTGGACAGCTTTGACCTAAAGGAAGCTTAATTTCTGAACTTTCTATTTTATATGACTTGTCAAGAAAATGTTAAAATAGGTTGTTTAACAAATCCCATTTTGTCTTAAAGCTCTTATAAAGAGGTATATACTGAAAATTAATTTTCTTGTCTATTCCCTCATGAGCCCATGATCATTCATTTCCTCCTGAATGCTAATCATTTATCTTTGTGGCCCACACTCTGTCTTAAATTTCACATTCATTCTACACCTATTCACTTATACTATTTTTGTATCAACTCTTTGTTGTCAATAAACATTCAGTTATAGAAATATGTGCTTAGGGAAGAGAAGTAGTGTTTCCATTAGTATTTTTACAAACACTGACATAATGTGTCCTGTTCCACGTAATAGTTTTATGTAGTATAGAATTTTTATTATTAAACTAATTATATGTGTCTTCTAGGAACCACTATGTTCAATATTAGTCTCACATAAAAATTTAGAGTACATGAAATGAAGTAATTGGTTACTTCAATAATATTTGTGTCATTATTGTACCAGTATATCTTGCAGACAAGTCTTGTAGATGTTAGGGTATGTAGCTAGATAAAATTCATGATTGCTTTTCTCCTCCAGGAGTATGCAAAATATCTTCCAGCACTATGAGCACTAGTCAGCAGGAGCGAAGCTTCAAGTTCTTGACCAGTTCAATTTCTACATGTAGGCATACCATAAGTAATGCCTTCAACAAGAGGACTATATTGTCAGGCTGGGGGGGTAATTAATAGCATTGGCAATGTGCCTGGGATGTTTGTAGTATCTATAGAATCCCTTTCACCAATGGCTCCACAAGATATAACTCATTCCTGGCAATAGAGGTTTTTACTTGATGGCATAAGATATCTAGCTTGGGAATTGTCACCCTCATTATTGGATTTAAGGACTACCCATTCCTGGCACTGTTAAAGTATTCAATAACTTGAGTCTAGACAGGTCAGGGATCCAGAGAAATGGCCTACTGCTATTAATCTGCTAAAGGAACACAACACTAGACAAGCTATTTCTTACAATATATGATATTTATCACAGGAACTCACAAATGGACAGTCTACAGAGAGTGAGAGACTATGAAGCACTCAACACTAAATAGGATGTCTTTATCCAACCAATTCTCTCCAGGCCCAGTGGTCTATGCAGAAGAGGAAGTAGAAATATTATAAGATTCAGAGGTGGTGCTTGACTCCAAAGAAACAATCTCTTCCAAGCACAATAATAGTACTAAAACAACACTAAGCTCAAAGAGACTGTAATGGCACTTACAAGACCTGCAAAAGTTCAAACCAGAAAAAAATCTGAGTTCTGAGAATGGGAAATGGACATAAAGTCCCAGTCTTTATTCAAGAATCTATTTCAATCGATATCTGTAAGGAAAGAAAAAGTGAGTCTTTTCGTATGGAGTGTCAGCAGATATATCAATATACTCCAAAGCAAGCTCCATGGTTGGGAATAAGTAGTTGGACAACATAAAATGCACTCCCTGGGTTTTTAAGTTTTTTTGTTTTGACAATTTTTGTTTTACTGGTTTTTGTTTGTTTGTTTTTATTCTCACTTTGTATTTGTTAAGAGGGAGAAAGAGAAAGAATATGAAGTTGGGTAAATAAGCAGGTGTAGAGGAGCTGGAAGGAGTTAGGGGAGGGAAAAGGACCTGATAAAATGTATTTCATGAAAAAAATCTTATTCAAATTTTTAAAATAGGAGTCTTTTATGTATTCATGGGTCCATATTCATATGGGTATACATGTGTATGTATGCCCAGGGAAGCTAAAACTCAGCTTTAGGAATCATTCCTCAGGGACAGTGTACCTTGTCTTAGGAAACAGAGACTTTCATTGACCTGAAACACCACAAAGGAGGCTAGGTTTGGTAATCACTGAGCTCCAAGGATGCTCCTGTCTCTCCCTTGCTAGTACTAGAATTTCAGATGCATGCTGCCACACTCAGGTTTTTATATGGATGTTGTAAATCAAACTCATGTTCTCATGCTTGTGGCCCAAGCACTTTAATGATTGACCTGTCTCCCCAGCTGTAAATAAGACTCTTTTGAATGTAGATGTTAACAGATATATCTGAAGTTGCTTTCTGCATTTTTCTCTCAGGATGGAGTTAGTGAACAGAGATTAGGAAACTCGGTGGTTTCTTTTTCTTCTTATGTAGGTGTGGGTATGACTGTTCCTGTTCTTCTGGGCTTGGATTAAATGTATAACCTCAAGTGTAAATACTCATTAACTGGATAGTGAATCTTTCTTCAGTAATATAAAGCTATAACCCACAGTCTGGAGGAAGGAGTTATGATTAAAGTCTTTAAAACACAAACCTAATACATATTAAGTTCATTGCAGATACTAATTTCCCCTAAAGTGCTATTATATAAGCTTTCTTGCCTTTCTTCACATTACCTGAAGGTGGCATCCTTTCCATGAACTGATTTTTCAGGTACTGAAAGAAAGGCATTTCTATATTACATGCATACATAACACTATACAAAGGCCAAACAACTTCAGCCAAACACAGCACCTATTGGATTCCATTAAGGCTGAATATTTACATACCTTATGTGCATATCAAAAAAACAATGAAAAGAAAACATGAGGAAATATCTCATGTATAGCTATATGATTAGAGCATTAATGAGAATCATAACAGATAAATACAGATTGTGTCTTTAAAATTAATTTTTATGCTTTATCAAAGACTAAGCCAAAATGATTCAAAAGTTTTGTGTTATAGTAACCATCAACCGTAAGCAACTGCCAGAGTATAATAGATGTACCTTTCAAAATACAGAAATGGCATCATGATTTCTATATATGCCTCATGAGCCAAATTTCCTCTCCAGAGTCCACATAAAGGTGGGAGGAAAGAACCAACTTCATAACATTGTCCTATAACATCCACACCTGTACTACTGCACTTGTACTTGTATGCACACACAGTAATATAAATTAAACACGCACGCGCACACACACACACACACACACACACACACACACACACACACACGAAGAATGACAGAGATGGTTTAGCAAATTGCCTAGTCTGACCTCTGCACACTCTCTGTGACATTTGTGCCCACATGATCATACCATGCACACATACACACTGAATACACAACATATTTTAATAACATATTAACACTATTTTACATATAATTACATATTTTTAAAGTATAGCATCTAAATGTCTTTAAGAAGAAATTATTCTAGCATTAGTGTTGCAGAGCGTGTGTGAAAGGACTTTTTTCAGACATTCCATATCTTCCACAAGAGTTATGGGCAAAGAGTAACTTTTTTTTATTAGATGTTTTCTTATTTATATTATCTCCTTTCCCAGGTTCCCCTCAAAAAAAAAAAACCTAAAACAATCCCCTGTTCCCTCCTCTCTCCCCCTGCTCACCATCCCACCTCCTCTTGCTTACTGGCCCTGGCATTCCCCTACACTGGGATAAAGGTGCTCTCCTCCTATTGATGACCAGCTTGGCCATCCTCTGCTATACACATGCTGCCGGAGCAATCAGTCCCCCCATGTGTACTCTTTGGTTGGTGGTTTAGTCCCTGGGAGCTCTGAGGGTACTAGTTAGTTCATATTGTTGTTTTTCCTAAGGGGCTGCAAACCCCTCAGCTCCATTGGTCCTTTCTCTAGTTCCCTCATTGGGGACCCTGTACTCAGTCCAATGAATGGCTGTGAGCCTCTACTTCTGTATTAGTCAGGCACTGTCAGATGTTTAGAGGTTGTCGTAGAAATGCCAGCAGCTTTTTTGTTCCTGAAATTGCTCAAATTATTGTGACCATAAATTCTGGCTACTTTATGGGGTTCTTATATCTACCACCCTAATCGATCCCAATGTCTTTCAAGCTCCCAACACTAGGTAGGCAAGAAAGAAGGTTTGGGGGGGGGGGATGGGGCCATAGATTTCTTCAGACTACTTCTTGTTGATTAGGCACATCAAGTTGGGCAAGTCCAATATTCATCATCAAGATATCTCCATGAAGCAACTAGCAATCCAACAAACAGCAAAAGCAGCAGCATGGATAAGCAGAAGAAGGGACTAGCAGTAGCAGGGACCTGCAGCAGCCTGGGAAGCAGCTGCCACAGGAGACTGTCAGGTCTCTGGCATTTTAGACCCTTTCAAGAGTCCCCAGAATTCCAAAATTAAACTATCTTCAGCTGGAAGATCACACTCCTGCCAGACCAAAAGACAAATTTCAGTTAGCTGCTATAGACAATCTGAAGAAGCTTCATCTCTGATAACCTGGGATGAAAACAAAAACATATTCACATAACATTTCTGTGTTTTTAATCAAACCAAAATTCTCACCTGAAATTATAGATTGTATAACCAGTGGAAAAATAACAGTAAATTCCAACTGTTTCTTTTCTTGGAATTTGCCCTGGATATTACATGCATTATATTTACTTGATTCCAAATGGGAACAAAATGGTCAGAGGTGGCATTTTAGTGAGGGGTTAAGCATTATAACATTGTATTACATAGAGACACCACTGAAAATCTACCGAAGCTGTAATTTTGAATATCAGAAGTTTAAAACACACGTTTGATTAAAGAAAAAAAGACAAATGGGTTGAAAATTTTCTATGATGAGACTTATGTACTTTAATCATAAATAATGCTTTAATGCTTCAAAGGAGTTTTATATCCACTATCAGTATGCAGCACTCAGAGCCCTGAAAACTGGATTTCACAAACCCTTTCTTGTTTTGATGTGAAGAAATAAAACTAAGGTAAATGAGGATCCAGCTATAAAAGCTCTCATTTTGTCCCACTCTGCTCCTTTTATTTGTATGTATCTAGAGGACAGATGGTAAACTGTAGCCTCAGCAAAATCTGACCTACTATTTGTTCATGTACATAAAGTCTTATTGGGGCCACACCTATGTATTTAAGTAGTTCTTGGTAGGTCTTATACTACTTCTCCATCATAGCTTACACGTTGTGATAGAGATAATCTGTTTACAAAGATGGAAATACTTACCTCTGTAGACAAAGCTTGCTAACTCTACTGTAGACTACAACACTCCTGTCCCTTTATTACATGAAGATAAATGTCTGATGGGAATGATATTCTCATCCTAAAGCAAAGTGTCTAGTGCATAATCAATGTTCAGTAGATTGTTAATGACTACCACACTTAGCACATTTCAATGTACAATCTTTCCATGCATGGGTGAGTAAAAAGATTAAATTCTCCCTTGATCCTACATTTTTGGGGTACCTAAATCATGAAACCTGATCAATAAAACTGGGGAAAGTCAAGGCCCAAGGAGCCACTGGAGCTTTAGCAGAGGGATGCTCCTTAAAGTTTTCTCCTGAGTTGTGCCAGAAAAAAAAAACATAGAAGTCAACCCAGCCACATATTATATAACAATTCAAAGTTCCTTTTGCTTGTTATGAGAATCATGACTGTTGTTCTGATTCACTAGTTTGGTCACTGTCTTGCAAAACCAATTTTTAGGAAGTATTTTTGATGGTTGCCTATAATTTACTGTGTAGATCAGGTTGGCCTCAAACTTAGGCTAATTCTGTTTCAGCCTCTGCGATGCTAGAATTATAATCACACCCATTCGTGTCCTGCTATGGAAAGCCATAGATCATAAACATCAATGATAGCACCTGATATCCTTAGGAAAAAGAGGATAATTACAGGGTATCTCAGAAGTAAGTTTTCCAGTACATACATCCCATTAAAATGACAGTTTAGAGGATGTAGGAAATACTTAAATGACAAAAAAATATTACTCCAGGAAAGGTGACTAAATGCATGTTCACAAACTCCCCTTACTTTACAAGATAGTGAGCTTCTGTACCTAACTGAAGAAGTGTAATGGTAAGGATACATAAAAAATATAATACTGAGTTAAATGATAAACATAATGATCAAAGTCCTTATGTGTAGGGGGAAAAACAAACTAAGGAAATGATAAAAAGTCAAAGGTATATATCCTCAAGGACCTGAGTTGGATCCTTGAGGTCCACGAAAAGAAAACTGAATCCCACATGTTATCCACACGTGTACCATGGCATTCACTCCCAGATATTTACACACTCCTGCCCACAAAGACATATGTATATAATAATTCAATATAATAATAAAAACATAAAAATATTGTACTTTACTAATCAAGATTACATAGTACTGGCATCCTGTTACCCAGATATTTCAAATAAATAGCATTGAAAATAAAACTAACATAAATTTATGATCCATCGCTTGTCCATAAGGCTGTCAGGACAATTCAGTTGAAAATAAAACTGTTGTCAACAAATAGTGCCCGGAGAATTGGATGTCCATATTCAAAATGATGGATTTGGAACCTTACTATACCATATAAAACAATTAAGTCAGAGTGAATCAAGTATCTACAAAATTAAATCTCTCAAAACAGCAGAAGCCTCATTCTTCATGACATTGTTATTGGAAAAATACAAAAAGCCTAATAAATAAAAACATTGAGCAGATAAATGAGAATTCATCAAAGTTAAACATGATTCTGTTTCAAATCAGAGCATTAAAAGTGAAAAGGAGAAACCACTGAATGAGAGAAGATATTTACAAATCAGATAAATAAGACTCTAGTATCTGGAGTATATAAAGATTTATTCACTTTACAAATTAAAAGGCAAATAACTCAATTTAAAATAAAAATATGAAGCCGGGCAGTGGTGGCGCACACCTTTAATCCCAGCACTTAGGAGGCAGAGACAGGCGGATTTCTGAGTTCTTGGCCAGCCTGGTCTGCAGAGTGAGTTCCAGGAGAGCCAGGGCTATACAGACAATCCCTGTCTTGAAAAAACAAAAAACAACAACAACAAAATAAATAAAAGTATGATTTAAATAGCCATCTTTCCAATGCAGAGGCAGATGGTCACCATTCACATGAAAAAGATTATTGACTATTGTGAAGTAAATATAGTATTCATGTACGAACTTTTTAAAAAAAATTTTGAAATCAAAACCACAGTGAAATACTATTTTTTATGTACTGAGACTGCATCTCAAGACAGATAATGTTCAACATAGGCAAGATCGAAAGGAATTGAAGTAATCTTTCTTTGCTATTAAGCATTCAAAAGTTGTTGACATTTGGGGAAAAGTTTTTCAATTCTTCACAATTGTTTTTGTTTATGTGTGCATGTTCTGTATTCACGTGTGTGCATTTGTATGTGTGTGTGTGTGTGTGTGTGTGTGTGTGTGTGTGTGCAATGTAGACTCCAGAAGTCAACCTTAAGTGTTGTCCCTGACATCTTATACAAGATTTTACATAGGAATCTCCCATTTGCCTGGGACTCTGGGGATACCCTGTGTCTTCTCAGCTCTAAGGTCACAAGGCACCACAAGTGGCATTTTGCATGATTCTGGGGATCAAATTAAGGTCCTAATAACTTACAAGTTAAACACTTTACTGATGGAGCTATCTTTTTAGACTTTGGTTCAATCAAGGCTTTCCTAGGACTATATCCAAGAAAATTAAGAAGATATAGTCACACACAAACTTACAGATGACTTCTCATTCAATCATTATTCATGATTCAAAATTATCAAAAAGTGGCAGCTCTCTTAGTTCCTATGCAAATCAATAGATTAATAAACAAAGTGTGTTTTATCCATGTAATGGAATAGTACTTAGCAATGAGAACAATGAACTTTTGATATATGCTATAAGAATGAACCTTGAAAACACGATATGTGAAAAGAAGCCAACCTCAAACCATATATTGGATGAGAAAAAATGTATAAATTTCCAGAATTGATAAAACTGAAGGAGTAGAACAGTTTACAATGGCTATGGAGGAAGAATGATTAGGTAGGGACTGCTAATGAATATGGACTTCTTTATGAGGTGATGAAATATTCAAAAAATAGTGGTCATTCTTGTGAGTGTACTGAGTCATTAAATTTTACACATAAAATGGTGTATGTTGTACTCTTTTAAATTGTATATAATTTTAAATGAATTAGACTGTGAGAAAATTGAGAATATGTACACAGTTTGCCCATTTGACTTGTGTAAGAGACATCAAACAATTCCCAGGTAGGAGAGATCATGGTCAACTAATATAAAATCAAAATAAAGAGATTCTTCCTTCATATGTGAAGAGTAAGAGGAATCAATAGAGATATAGTAGCTGAAAAAATTACATAGAGACAAAGAACACATCTAATTGTGTACCTAACTGCAGCAGAGTATCTTGGAGATGTGTATGTGCAATTGGTCTTGTTTGAATATGACATAAGTAGTCTCAGAGCTCAAACAGAGAAGAAACAAATGATCCAATTAATCTTTCTTTATGCAATATTTATGATGTGTGTACATGACTTATGTTCTTTATACAAAATGCACACAGATTTAATGATTGTTATTTTGTAATAGAGTTTTGTAATAGATATAAAATCGATTGCATCCAAACATGGGAAAATGAGAAAAATAGATGAAACTAGGCTTATTAATCTTCCAGTTTGAAAGAGAAGGAAAAGGTTCTTATAAATATTGTATGTTGATGGTGCATGATAAGGATAACATTAGGTTATATTTTCAGAATCATATTTTTCACCTCACCTCTTGTAGTGTAAATCATTTATAGTCTGTTTGCATTGTATTCTTTTTACTATCCTTGAAGTATAGTGTTTTATTGATTTACCTAAAAGCTTCACAGGGGTGAGATGAAACACTCTCCAACAGAAAACTAAGTTCAGTACTCTGAAAAGCCAGAATAGAATGAAACAGAAATGTAGTCAAAATGCATTTTGGCTTTCTGTACAATTTCAATCCTTCCTACATTAATGATTTGACAAGAATCAGCACTCAGAAATCTGTGTTGCATGAGCTCTGTGACTGTTACAAGAGTTGTGCATTTAGGACGGTTAAAATGATTAAATAAATCTTAAACAAATGTTCATGGCATGCTAAATTATTTTTAGCTCCATAGCTCTTTTAAAGCTCCAGAAAACATAGAAATATAAAAAAATAAACTACTTTGTCTTGGATTAATGCCTGCTACCATAAACAGGCATTAGGAACAGTAAGGGACTAAATGAACACTGGTTGTTGTGCGTGTATAGAATTGATTTCCCTTCCCCATGTCAATTATAGTCTATTTTTAAAATCTGTGTGACAAAGAGAGAAAAATAGAGGGGAAAGGAGGCAGAAAGATAGAGAAGAAAGACAAAGGGGAAGGGTGTGGAAGAAAGAGTGAGAGGAGGAGGCAATGACTGTCCTCACTGGAGATCAATTTAATTTAATTGGTGAAAACTCTTGCTCTGTGTGGCATGGCAAAGCAGTCTGTATGTAGGTGTGCTGCTATGGTTCCTGTCAGAAAATAAACCCAAATAGATTTGAAGCCATGAAATTTGAAAACTCAAGGAGCTCTGAAAATGGAACAGGATTAAATTTCTCTTTTAAATTTCTGATTAAGAGATTAGGTGGGTGAAGCAAATTTCTGTTAGAAAACACTGCATTGTTTAGTAGCATTTTCACTGATTGAAGTGATTTGAAATAAAGGCTCATTTGCAGAAATTCCAAGATGAAAAATTTCAAAGCATCTCTAGGTCACTGTTGTCCCCTGCCTCTTTAAATTTAGTTCCTCACAATTACATTCTTAAGTAATATGCCCAATATAGTGGTACCTCATCTAATCAAATTTGCCCTTAGTAATTGTGGGATGAGGCTTTTTGAATTTTTTCATTTGTACTTTAACGACTTTATAAATGTATATAGTTTATTTCAATCATATGCATTCACATTATTGTTTTCATTCTTTTTTACTTCAGAACTTTTCATTGTCGTAATAAACACTGAGTTCAGTTAGGAATGCTTACATTAGTATACTTACATACAGGTTATCTGCCAGAGGACAGGTAACATCACTGCCTACACCACAGAAAAAAGTTTCTCTCTGTGAGTAGTCAGTTAACTACTAATAGAACTGTGGGCCAGGGTAGGGCCTCATGAGTGCCCCCCACCCACCCCCCACC
>NC_045030.1:15444929-15448377 GCF_008632895.1 Mastomys coucha
TGTGTTAGATCCGTGGCTCGAGTCTGGACAGACTACATCAGGCCAAAGCAGTTCCAAGTGCCAGAGGTTTATTGTTGGGGAAGAGGGCAAAGGTAGAAGCAAAGAGGAGGGGGAAAGAGAAACAGAGGTCAGAGGGGTCTGCTTTTATTTGGATAGTGATGTAGCTGCTGGCAGGTAAAGGTGGGAGGAGAGCTAAATGGATTCTAGGAATGTGTGGCAGTTGCCATGTCTACAGATGTTCTGGTTGCTGTTGCCTAGGTGTGATGTCACTGGGTTGGGAGCCGATCCTGATAACAACATACCTCCCTTTTTCTTATCATAAGGAGAAGGAAAAAAAAGGGGATAAAAGGTAGGGGGAAGCTGATGGTGAAAAGGGAATGGGGGTGTCGTATCTTTTAAACTGCTTCCTGCTGTCTAGGGACATCATCAATTTTGGGGTGTAAATGACTTTCACCAGTGGGGTCCACTTGGTAAACATTTGCATCAGGCTCCTCTGTGGTCAGTAGCTGGTAATCCTGTGACAAGAACTGATTAATAGTTCAGTTAGAAATTTGTTGTATTTGTAGTTGAAGGAATGTAGAAACAAGATTAATGAGACAGGGAGCATATAACACCAGGAAGATGACTGGGAGAGGCATTATGAAGGGGAGTGTCCACTTCCACATAGGGTTTTCGAAAATCCCAGAACTGGAGGTTATGTCTCATGTTCCCTGAAATTCTGTATGTCTTACTGTAGCTCCTGGATTTTATTTCTCACTATCCTGGATTGGTTGATGTAGAAACAGCATTCTTGGAGGAACAGGCAAAGACCACCTTCTTTAGATGTTAGGACATCTAGCCACAGTTGCCAAAGAATCAATCTGTTTCTGAATAGTTAGCGTAGTTTCAGACATTTTTTTGAAAACTGCTTTCAAACTTGGAAATAAACTCATTATATTGGGTCATGGAAGTCATTATCCCTGCAATTCCACTACCAACGCTATTCCTGTAGTGACCAAGAATGGCACAATCTCTGAACTGCCCTCTTATGTTGGGCAGCTATCCTATCTACAGCTGGGATTGGCAGGGGCTCGTTTCCTTGGATTACTCCCAGTTCAGGGAAAAGAAGTACTAATGTGCAAACTCCTGACCAGCTAGCAGGTAGGCGATGATATGCCTGAGTGCCACAAAGAATTGACATGTTTTGGACTGCAGGGCACTGTGGCAGAGATGATACATCAAGGGTTATGGTTCTATTGCCGTCTAGGGAGCTCAGCATTCCTACAGAACGTGTCCCAGAGGTCTTAAAGCAGTTTCCCATGCCAAAAAGAGGGATAGAGGACAGGTATAGAGTCATGGCAACATCAGAGTTCAGGCAGCTGACAAAAGGTAAGGTAAGGTTACTTATCAGTATCACCTGAGAGGCTGTAAGTGGCAATTGTGAATTAGTTCCAGTGGTACACAGATCCAGCAGTCTTTAAAACATCCAGGTCTGGTGACATTAAGGAGTTAGTATGCCAAGGTCAAGGTCTGAAGTAAAAGGTGAAATGACAAGTTAGTGCCGTTTATGAGGGGTGGTGTTCAATAGGTAAGGAACTCGGAGGAGTATTTGATTACTTCCACTACTTTTCCCAATATCCATAAGTTGGGCAATTGAGACATGTTTTCTCTGGATGTGGATGGTACTTACTGGGGACCCAGGTTGGTCTTTATGGTAGAGCTTACCAGCAACTCCTGTCTCCCACCTGGGATCCCATGGGTTTTGTATGTAGAGAAAGAGTATATTGCAGTGTTGCTAGAAGAAATGATTGGTCCATGATCCTAGCATATGTATTTGACATGACCAATATGGGCAGCCCCCATATTCATCTGGCCATTTTTTACAATAATGTTTTCTCTGGTCAAAAAGAAAGCAAGTATAGAGATCATAATATTTAGATGGGATGACAGATACAGGGATGACAGCAATTTGGATTGGTTCCTGGCATCTGGCTATGGAGAAGTTTCCCGAGCCTTTTTGGAAAGACTGTTATCTGGGGGTTTCTTGAACCTTGAATCTCCAGATATAAGGGCTACCCTGGATAGAAACAAACAGCAAGGGGAGAACAAGAAATCCATGTCTAATTCAGCAAGGTCGAGCTCAGCTGCCAGAGTGGAGTCTCATTTTTTGGGATTGGGGACAAGATGGGTGGTCTTGACATCCTCCATAACTTAACAGAGCATGATTCTGTTAGGGTCGACATGTATGAATAAGAGTTATTTTAGGTGGAGGAATGAAAGGTTTGAGGTGAGACAGGTGGACCAATGAGAGAGTCCCTTCAGTTTAGCAGCTGTAGGGGTCATGATAATTACCTTAAAAGGGCCCTGACATTTGGGAGGGAGAGATGTGGCCAATGACCTGAAGGGGATAAAAGGTCTTGATCTCTGATGTTGATAGGCAGTGGACAGGAGACAGTGTGTGGCTTTGGTAGATGGTGGTCATCAAAGTTCCATAGAGAATGGAGGTGGCAAAGTAATGGGGTAAGTAGACAGTCTGGGGTGGGAGGAGAGCATTTAGGTGAAAGACCAGGAGTTAGGACCAGGTGTCCATATATGAGTTCAAAGGGTGAGATGAGGCGAGGTCACATGAGGAGAGCTCTTAATCTGAAAAGAGCCAGAGGTAGGAGTTTTAACCAGTCAAGGTAGGAGCTTTACCCAATCAAGGTGAAATTTCCGTGACAGCTTAACAAGAGTGGCTTCTAAAGAGCAGTTGGTTCTTTCTACTTTACCTGAAGATTGAGGGTGGTAGGGAATATGAAAATGCCAGGGGATATCTAGGGCCTTAGATAGGATTTGAGAAATTTGGGAAGTAAATTCAGGACCATTGTCTGACTTGAGGGAGGCTGGGACACCAAATTGTGGCATGATCTGTTGGAGGAGGAGATCAGAGACAGTCTGAACCCTTTCATTAGTTGTAGGAAATGCCTCTACACACCCTGAGAAGGTATCCATCAAGACCAGGAGGTACTTGACACATTTGACAGTGAGCAAGTGGGTAAAGTCAAGTTGCCAGGAAGGGAATCTCTAGCCTTATGGGTAGGGAAAGGGGTGTTACAATACCTTGAGTTGGAGTCTGACATCTGACAGATTTTGCAAGAAACAGTGATATATATTTAAGAAACTTAAGTGCTCAGGAGTAGGCTGTAGGTGGGTATTAACAATACTTTGCTGTTAGGATGAAAGAGTTGGTAAAAATAGGACAGAGTTTAACAAGTCTCAGGGGGTGAAGGTGAGGATGTGGGTTGCAGTGCCTTGTTGGCTTGGTTGTTTCCTTTAGAGACAGTAGAGTCATCCATCTGGTGGGATCTGCAGTGAGCAATCTCAATAGCTGTGGGGAGATAGGAGGCCTTTAGCATGTCCATAATTTCATTTGCATCATTTACTGATCCTCCTTTTGTGGTAAGTAACCCATGCTCCTTCCAGTTAGCAG
>NC_045030.1:15448387-15453447 GCF_008632895.1 Mastomys coucha
TGATTGGTGGTGTGAGTAGGAAGGGCCTGTGTCTCCACCACCTCGGTGTCTGACACTATGGCATAGCCAGCTTTTCTAGCCCCTTCATGTAAAAAGGAACTGCCATCTGTATACCAGGTATAGATGGCCTGAGGCAATGTGCCTTCTTGTATGTATGAAGTTCCTCTAAAGTTTCAGTGCAGGAGTGAAATAGATAGTGGTTAGTATTTGGTTGAGGAAGAAGATTGGAAATATTAAGAGGTGAGCATGTTTGGAAGATGAGTGTGGAGTCTTCTATTAGCACTTTCCAAAGAGAACGAACCTTGGAAAGGTAGAGTCTATAAACCTTTGTAAGTTAGGTACTATGACAGGTGATGAGAAGAGAAGATAGTTATAGGCAACTCCAAGGTTAGTTTTTTTTTGACTCTCAAATAAGGAGTTCAGTGTCTGCTAAGGTAAGAACATCATGGAAAGTCAAGCTATAAGACTGAGTAATATACTAGAACTCTTTAATAAAGGCAGGCAGAGGAGTTAGAGGTATAGGAACCCAGTCTGCTTTCTATTTTGAGAAAGTTCACTCAGTGATAAAGGAACATCTGACAAGACCATCTATCCCAGCAACTTCCCTTAGAGGAAGGACCAATGCTGGGTCCGGCATCCTTGGAGGAGGACTTGGAGGTTCGGTTGTGGCCTTAGAGCACGGGATAGAAGGGGTAAAGGTTAGTGCCAATGTAGAGCAATTTGAGTGACCTGCAGCTGGTACAGGAGGAGGGGAGAGGTCTGGAGTATCCTGGTGATAAGGAGAAACTGAGGCAGCAGTTTGGGGTTTCAGAGGCATGGAAATAGGTCTGTGGTTGACGTGAGGCAGTTCGCTACCTGGATCGAGGGTTGTAGTGTCATCTAGTGGTGGTTGATTAGTTTTCATGGCTAAGAGAAGTTGGGTTGGGAAACAAAAGGAACACATAGAGGGATTGGAGTAAAGATAGCTTGGACATAGGGAATCTTGTTCCATTTACCAAACTGCTGGCAATATTATGAAGATCCCTTAAAATAATTGTATGTAGTGTGTCATTAAGTGGCCATTTTGAAGCTATTGTCTAACAGGTACTAAATCCAGACTTAATTGTAGAAGTTTACTTGTTTTGATGCCCTCAAGTCAGGTGTTAACTTCAGAGATTTGAGATTTTCCAGGAGACATCCCAGTGGGGTGCCTAGGGATATGTTCAAAGATAATTTAGCACCCATTGGGATATTACTGAACTATTCTTATCATCATTCCAAGAAGAGTTCAGTAACGGGTTACAAGTGTACAGCAAGGCTAGATGTTCAGGTTGTCAAGTGAATATCCAGGGGCTCAGTGAAGTCCTGAACTTGCCAGAAAGCAGTTCAACATAGATCTAGGAATTCCTGCAAGAGCCCTAGGAATTATGAACCGCTTTCAAGAAGGGAAGTCACTCAAAGGTTTAAGTCTTATCTCGTAGGTCAGCTAGGAGGTCATGAGGACCGTGGCATTGGAATGCCAACACCTTAGCTCAAAAATGGCTGGCCAGGCCCTATCTGGGCATTTAGGGTCCTTTCCACCAAGTGGAAAAACACCTTACCAATAAACCAGTGTGTGTTTGAGGTTTTTTTTGTAGTCTGGTAACAGGAAACGTGGAACTGCATGGTTGATGTGGGCCTGTCTGACTTCATAACTCACATGGCAGAGGCTAACTCCACATGGTGGACTGAGGAGGCACAGCTCACATGGCAGAAATCTGTGAGTCTTACAGAGGCAGGTGGTGGTGTTCTGCAGCAGTGGTGGAAATCCACATGGTGTGACAGTGGCAGCAGGTGGCAGCAGATGCAGTCCATGTGGCATGGTTATTGGTTTCAGTTGATCCTCATGGTCACCCCAGCTGGCAGTGGCCGCTGACTGGCCTCTGCAGCTAGTCCTGGGTAGCAATTCCTGGGTTTCAACACCAGTGTTGTGTTAGAAGCTCGGCTCATATCTAGACAGACCACACAATGTCAAAGCAACTCCATGTGGCAGAGGTTTATTGTGGGGGAAGAGGGCAAAGCTGGTGGCAAAGAAGTAGGGGGAAAGAGAGTGAGAAGTCAGAGGGGTCTGCTTTTATTTTGATAGTGACGTAACTGTTTGAAGGTAAAGGTGGGTGGTGAGCAAAGTAGATTCTGGAAATGTATGGCAGTTGCCATGGCTACAGATGTCAATGGGTTCAGAACCAATCCTGATACCAACAAATAGTACTATACTACTAATTGCTTTTTAAATTAAATATATTTCTAAAATCCACCTATATTTTGGGGATAGTAGTTTTTAATATTGTTTCTGCTATAAAATAGCCAGCTTTGACTATGCTACAATTTACTTTTAATCAATAGGTATATAGGTTAGTCTAATTATTTGTTTCTTAGTTGTATGAACATGGGCTTGAACTGGGTTTAAAAACATGCATCTGGTATAGTATCTCTAACATGTATGTGCAAAAGTGAATATTTGAATTTTTAAATATGTATATCCCATTAATTGTTTGTGTGGAATGGTCAACAATCACCTACCAATATCTCAAGTGATTGTATTTATCAGGTGAATCTGTGGACATGTCTGTCAGGAA
The DNA here is from genome assembly GCF_008632895.1 of Mastomys coucha. NCBI lineage: Eukaryota > Metazoa > Chordata > Mammalia > Rodentia > Muridae > Mastomys > Mastomys coucha. Next base: position 15,450,982 of record NC_045030.1, read on the forward strand.
TTGTCTATACTGTTTTAATTGATGTAAAAGGGCTCCACCAGCTGTGGACAGTAGCATCCCTGGGCATGGGGTTATGGGTTGAAGAAAAGAGCTAGATAAGCCATAGCCTGAAAACAAGGCAGAGAGTAGCCAGCAAGTGTCATTCACCCTTGTTTCCAGCCTCAAAGTTTCTTCTTTGAGTTCTTGTTTCACTTTACTCAATAATGGGTTATGTTTTACCCAAGATTAATAAGTTATTGTGAGAGCCTGGAAGTTACTGAGAGACTATTGATGCTTGATTTTGATGTCTCAGAAAGAAGCAAAGACTTTATTCAGGTTATTTGTGTGACCAGAGGGGCCAATGATGCATCTCATGCTGTAGGCCAAATTTGACAATATGTGAGGGAAAGCCACATAGTAATATTTTTATATATTATATTTATTTACTTATTTGTTTATTTGTTTATTTTTACACTCCAGATTTCATCCCCCCACCCATATACCTACCAACTGTTCCACATCCCATACCTCACTCCCATTCCCTGTCTCCACCAGCACACCCCCACCCCAACAGACCTCTTCACTCCCTGGAGCCTCCAGTATCTTGAGGGTTAGATGCATTGTCTCTGACTGAACCCAAACCTGGCAGTCCTCTACTATATGTTGGGGCCTCATATCAGCTGGTGTATGCTGCCTTTTTAGTCATCCAGTGTCTGAAAGGTCTCAGAGGTCCAGGTTAATTGAGACTGCTGGTCCTCCTATATGTTAGCCATCCACCTCAGCTTCTTCCAGCTTTTCCCTAATAGAACAACACTGGTCAGCAACTTCTGTCCATTGGTTGGATGCAAATACCTGTATCTTACTCTTTCAGCTGCTTGTTAGGTTTTCAGGAGTGCTGTCATGCGAGGTCTCTTTTTATGAGTGCTCCATAGCCTCAGTAAGGCCTTGGGGCTGTCCTGTGAGCTGGATCCCATTTTGACCTGTCACTGGCCTTCTTTTCTTTAGGCTCCTCTCCATTTCAATCCCTGCAGTTCTTTCAGACAGGAATAATTATGGATCAGAGTTGTGACTGTGGATGGCAACCCCCTCTCTCAGTTGATGCCGTCTTCCTACTGGAGGTAGCCTCTACAAGTTCCTTCTCCCTACTGTTGTGTACTTCATCTAAGGTCTCTCCATTTGAGTCCTAAGAGTCTCTATGGTATGTTCTGGAGGGTCCCCCTAACCTCCTACCTTCCAAGGTTGTCTGTTTACATTCTTTCTGCTAGACCTCAGTGTTTCAGTCCTTTTCCCTCACCCAATACAGTTTAGGTTTCATTCTCATCCCATTACCAACCCCCTGTCCACTTTCTACCCCAGATCCTTCCCTCCATCCCCACTTTCTAATTGCTTTTTTCTCCCTCCCAAGTCGGACTGAGGTGTCCTCACTTGGACACTTCAGCTTGTTGACCTTTTTGAGTTCTGTGGACTGTATCTTGGGTATTCCGTACTTTTTTTTTGGCTAATATCTACTTATTAGGGAATATATACCATGCATGTCCTTTTGGGTCTGAGTTACCTCACTCAGGTTGATATTTTCTAGTCCCATCCATTTGCCTGCAAAACTTAGGATGTCCTCATTCCTAATAGCTGAGTAGTAGTCCATTGTGTAAATAAATCGCATTTTTCTGTATCCATTCTTCTGTTGTGATACTTCTGTTTTTGTTTCCAGCTTCTGACTATCACAAATAGGGCCACTATGAATATAGTGGAACAGGTGCCCCTGGGACATGGTGGGGCATCTTTTGGGTATATTCCCAAGAATAGTATATCTAGTCTTCAAGTAGATCTATTTCCAGTTTTCTAAGGAACTTCCAGGTTGATTTTCAGAGTAGTTGTACCAGTTAACAGTTGCACCAGCAATGGAGGAGTGTTCCTCTTTCTCCACATCCTTTCCAACAGGTGTTATCATTTGAGGTTTTGATCTTAGCCACTCTGATTGGTGTAGGGTGGAATCTCAGGGTCATCTTGATTTGCATTTCTCTGATCACTAAAGACTTTGAACATTTCTTTAGGTGCTTCTCAGCCATTCAAGATTCCTCAGTTGTAAAGTCTCAGTTTAGTTCTATACCCTATTTTTTGATTGGATTGTTTGGTGATTAACTTGAGTTCTTTATATATTTTGGATATTAGCCCTCTATCAGATGTGGGGTTAGTGAAAATTTTCCCAATCTGTAGGTTCCCGATTTATCTTATGGACCTTTGCCTTATAGAAGCTTTCCAGTTTCATGAGATCCCATTGGAGTTCTCTTTAGGAAATTTCCCCCTGTGTCAATGAGTTCAAGGCTATTTCCCACTTTCTCTTCTATTAAATTCAGTGTATCTGGTTTTATTTTGAGGCCCTTAGTACACTTGAATTTGAGCTTTCTTCAAGGTGACATATTGAAAGACCCCCAGAACTGGGGAGATCCTTACTCAAGTCTCAGGATGACACAACCACCCAATGACTCA
>NC_045030.1:15454236-15462483 GCF_008632895.1 Mastomys coucha
GGTCCCCAGTGAAGGAATTAGAGAAAAGACCAATGGAGCTGAGGGGTTTGCAGCCCCTTAGGACAAACCCTGTCTTCTTAATGGCTGACCGCTCCCAGGACTAATTAGATAACTTATATCCTGTTTCTGGAACTGATCAGTCCACCTTCCTGGCTCATGACAGAGACTTCCTATGCCTTTTTTAAGTAAAGGTTACACATTATACATACATTTCTATTAAATGCACTCATTTTAAATACTAAGATCTCCAGCCTTTCATTATGTGAGTCTATTTTCATTCTTCTATGTAGAGACAGCCAGTTAGACCAGCACCATTTGTTGAAGAAGTTTTCTTTTTTCCATTGTATATTTTTGCCTTCTTTATCAAAGATCAAGTGACCATAAGTGTGTAGTTTTATTTCTGGGTCTTCAGTTCTATTCCATTGATCAATGTGTCTGTCTCTGTACCAATACTTTGCATTTTTTTATCGCTATTGCTCTGTAGTAAAGTTTGAGGTCAAGGATGGTAATTCCCCCAACTGTTCTTTTATTATTAAGAATTGTTTTCACTATTCTGTTTTTTTGTTTGTTTGTTTGTTTTAGTTTTTTTTTTTTTTTTTTTTTTTTTTGCCTTTCCAGGTGAATTTGACAATTGCTCTTTCCATAGCTCTGAAGAATTGTTTTGGGATTTGATAAGGATTGCATTGAATCTATAGATTGCTTTTGGTTGGATAGCCATTTTTACTATGTTAATTCTGCTAATCCATTAGCATGGGAGATCTCAAAATTCTTGCAAACTGAATCCAAGAATACATCAAAACTGTCATTCACCATAATCAAGTAGGCTTTCTCCCAGAGATACAAGGTTGGTTTAATATATGAAAATCCATTAATGTAATCCCCTATATAACAAACTCAAAAAATAAAATCAAGTGATTATCTCATTAGATACAGAAAAAAACATTTGACAAAATAAAACACACCCCTTCATGTTAAAAGTATTGGAGAGATCAGAAATTCAAGGACCATACCTAAACATAATAAAAGCAATTTACTGCAAACCAACAACCAGTATAAAGTGAAATGGAAACATACCTGAATCAAGCCCACTAAAATCAGGAACAAGACAAGGATGCCCACTTGTCCCACATCTATTCAATATAGTACTGGAAGTGTTAGCTAGAACAATAAGACAACGAAAAGAGATTAAGGGGATATAATTTGGTAAAGAAGAAATAAAAGTATCACTCTGCAGATGAGATGACAGTATACATAAGCGACTCCAAAAATTCTACCTGAGAACTTCTCCAGCTGATAAACAACTTTGGCAAAATGGACAAATAAAAAATTAACTCAAATAAATCAGTATCCTTCCTTTATACAAATGATAAACAAGCTGAGAAAGAAATTAGGGAAACAATTCCCTTCACAATAGACACAAATAATATAAAATATCTTGGGGTAACTCTAACCAAACAAGTGAAAGACCTGTATGACAATAACTTCAAGTCTCTCAAGAAAGAAATCATAGATCTCAGAAAATGGAGAGATTTTCCTGTATTTCTTAAGGCATTTATTTGTTTCCTCTTTGGGGCTTGTACCTGTTTGCCTGTGTTTTCCTGTATTTCTTTAAGGGAGTTATTAATATTTTATCTAAAGGCCTCTACATCTTCATGCGATGGGATTTTAGGTCAGAATCTTGTTTTTCAGGTATTGTAGGCTAATCCAGGACTTGTTGTAGTGGGAAAACTGGGTTATGATCGTTCAGAATTGGATTGGATTCTGTCGCTTTTGTTCTTGTCCTTGCCTGGTTATCTCTTGTGTTAATTGGTCTGACTAGAACCAGTCTCTTTGGAGGCAGGTAGAACTCTGTGACATGGGTTAAAGCTGGTCTTCTGGTATGCAGGTAGTGCTGTCTCTGGTTGATGGGTGGAGGGGAGTCCTGTGTTCCTGTGTTCTTGGACAGGGAGAACATCCTGGGAGAAAGGCAGCTCTAGTCTTCAGAAGCAAGATCTGTCCCTGTTGCTTATGGAGATGCAAATCAATCGTAAATCTATGCCCCTAGTTAAGGTGGACCTCCTGTATCCCTGATTGTTATAGGCCTTCAAGGAGACAGGCAAGCTGTGTCCCTGGTTTACTGCATACCTCTTGGGAGGCAGGGAGGGTGTGAGAGGGTATCAGCCTACTGATCTTGTCCAGGTGGAGAAGTAGGCTGGAAGGAAGATGGAGCTCAGTAGGTCCATTGTCAGCTGGGCTCTGTGTGTCTTCCAACTGGGGTGCCTGTTTGGACAGGAGTTTCATCTGTGTCCCTAGTTGCTGCAGACCTCTTGAGAGACAAGCACACTGTAGGATGTGGAAGGCTATCAGGCAGCTGACTTGGCCCTGGTAGAGAAGCAGAACAGAAGCTACTCTATGTATTTTTATAAGCATTGGCAAGAAGCATGTAGTGACGCTGGGCAGTGGTGGGGTACACCTTTAATTCCAGCATTTGGGAGGCAGAGGCAGGCAGATTTCTGAGTTTGAGGCCAGCCCAGTCTACAGAGTGAGTGAGTTCCAGGACAGCCAGGGCTATACAGAGAAACTCTGTCTAGAAAAACCAAAAGAAAAAAAAAAAAGGAGGCATGTAGTGCTTTGCATCTTATTCTCTTTTCAAATATGTCTTGCCTTCACTAGTCTTTTGTTCATAAACATATATGTACATCAAAGCACATGTTAGAATCAGTTTTTCAAATGGCATAAATATTTGCAATAGAATTATGAATGCAATTGAAATGAATGTATACATGAAATCTTGTAGAATTTAAAGTTCTGAGATACTCATTCTGCATACATCAATAGCAGAGATTAGAATAATTTTTAGATCTTTCTTGACTTTCAGAAATATTAAATTATGTCTGCAAACAGAAAGCAAGACAATCACAACTGCCCTACAGATGATGCATGTTAGTGTTAGTCTGATGTCAAATATAACTAAGTAAGATATTTAAACACATGAAGAAAGAAAACTGTCGATGGGTACACCCAAAAAGAACAGTGACTGAAGCATCAATTGCACCAAAATTCCCTGCCTATATGTTATGGCTGTTAGCTTGGTGTTTTGTGGGACTCCTAGCTATAGGAATAGGTATATCTCTGACTGTTTTGCCTGCCTATTGGATTGTCTTGTCCAGCTTTTATATGAGGGCTTTGTCTTTGTTACATTGTATCCTTTTATCCCATTTTTCTGTCACCACATGGAGGCCTGCTCTTTTCAGAAAGGAAACAGAGGGTGAGTAGATCTGGTGATGAAAGAATGTAGAAGAAATGTTGGGAGGAGTAGAGTGAGGGACAAATGTTGGCTTTAAAATGTATCTATGTAGTAAATCATACATGGGAAAGCATCTTAAATTCTGAGATTTGAGTTTCATTTCTTAAAAATGAGTAGGTACTGTAAGAAAAACAATTACTGTGTAGTCTCTATATTTCCAAACAATGTTTAGAAATTAAAAAGAAATTTTATAGAGTAATGCTTAAGCTGTGATGCTGTGTATATGATAATGTCTTTTTTATTCTATCATTTGAATGAAAAAAGTATCATAGGATTGACAGAACCTGAGCATCAATATTCATGATGCTACCACAATGGAGACTGAACATTTACAGTATTCTCTTGGGCTGCAGAGATGGCTCAGCTGTTAAAGGCTAGGCTCACAACCAAAAATACAGTATTCTCTTAAATTGTATGTCTAGTTTGTAATGAGTATCCCAGAAAAAGCAAAAGACTTGGGTTTCACGTCTTCAAAGAACTATATGCACCTATATGAAGTTTTAATAATAAAATTTCATGTGTACAAAAGGTAACCCAAGAAAAAGGAAATTAAGCAAGTAGTAGGTTCACATTGAAAAACTTAAGGGTAGTTCTTGAGCTTGTTAGAATATGATATCTATAAATTTACAGAGTGATACACATACTATAAATAATCACCAAAGTTCTGCAAAGGAATGCTATCCCTTTGTGTCCTGTCAGTTCTGAAAGAGGACAAATGCAAGGATAAGATTAAAAAAAAAGTTTGTTTCTGACTTTTTGTGTGCCTCAGCAATTTCTGCAAGTATGAGATCCTTTAAAAATACTAGAGCTAAATTTGAATTCTAGTTGTATATTCTTATTACAGGGATAGAGAATGGCTATAATAAAACAGAATGGAATAATTATATGCTGTTCCAGTCTGGAAGCACTCTGGCTCTCTTACTCTTAAAGGTGTCTTCATCTAAGTTCTTTCTAAACATAGAATTATCAGTTTATCACCATTATTTTATCTCTATGAGAAATTTTAAGCGTGAGTGTGTGGTTAGACAAAAAAACAAACAAACAAAAGAAACTTATCTATGATCCAAGTCAGGCAGGCCAATCTGAACCATCCCTTATGAACAGTCCCCATAATCAAATTTCTATGGGCCAATGACCTTGGATTCAAACAATACATCATATTCATTGCTATCCTGGGGTACAAATTAGCTTCATGCATCAACAGAATTGGTGAGGTTCATTTTAATTACTTACCAATAACTTATTTAAGATGCAAGAAAAGGTACAGCTTCAAGTGGCAGACAGAGAAAGGGAATTCTCCTTACTTGAGTTAGATGGTACCATTTTTTGTCAGGCCTTCAACTGACTACATGAGGATTATTCAAATTAAGTAGAAAAATCTGCTGAACTCAATCTAAACTCAAGCAAAAATACCTCCTCATTTAGAGTAATGTGTGATCAAAAAATATCTGTGTACCTTGTATGACAGTCATATTGAGATTTTTAACAATCTCAGTAATTCTGAGGTCTCAGGAAGTCTTAAAAAGGATCAAAGACAAGGTGTTGTCAGAAAAATGGCCAGTGGAAAAGTGTGAGCTGTACAAAATTTGTAAATATCTCCTGAAGAGTTAAAGAAGTGCTTACTATCTGAAACAAACCATAATAAACACAAAAAAGTCAATCAAAAAGATAATAGTTGTATGTATCAGTGGACAATATTGTGTCACATATCTGGAGCTTTTCGCCTAAGTGTAATACCACCATCCAAGTCAATATCCCATTTTCTAAAATGTGGTCTTCCTGGATTTCAATTATTTGGCAATATGATGGATTGTCCTGCTTTTTTGTGAGAGAATATATACAGAGGTCATAGGGGAATTATAACCCCCAATTCAAATTTAACCAGTTAATGCTCTTTTTTTCTTACATCTTAATAAGCTTACAAAATCAGTTATTTACAGGCCCATCCGTAGTAAATTGCACCTTGAACACTGACAAAACTTTCATTTTTTTTCATGAAATTTTAGTTTATGATTCATTTTTCTCATCACAACTTTGTGGACCTAATCTTGTATGTGTTAATAAAATGACAGAAACATAATTACTTAATAAGGTATAATAATGTTTTCAGAAGAAATATGTAAAATTAGAATTTATTGTTATTTAAAATTTCCAAGCTATAATTATGTGTTTAAGGTAGATTTTTTTATTTTTAATGATTTTTTATTATATATGTATGTAAGAGAGAGCCAGAGATAAATAGATAGATAGATAGATAGATAGATAGATAGGTAGATAGATACAGAGACAGAGAGACAAAGAGATGACAGAGAGACAGAGAGAATGAGCAAATGCTATGGCTATCCTTTGGAAGTCAGAGAACATCTTCGTGGAGTTGATTTTCTCCTTTTACCTTTACATGGATACCAAGGATCCAACTCAATTCCTTGGGTTTGTATAGCAGATTCATTACTGACTAAGCCATCTCAGTGCCCCTTTTAAGAAAATATATTTTAATCATTATTTGAATTTGAATTTTTATATATGTGTAAAATTTATTTTGATCATATCATCCCATTACTCTACCCACTTTTTCTCGTTTCCTTTACAAGCATATTTTTTTCTAAAAATCATGGCCCACAAAACAAACAAACAAACAAACAAAACAAAAACAATGAAAAACAATTAGTGAATTAGTGCTGTGTGTATGTACATAGACATGAAGACATCAGTTGGAACATAGGATAATGATCAGTGTTCTCACTCCTAATGAAAAGTGACCCTCCTTCAGTGACCATCAACTGCCAGAAACTCCTCAGCTAGGTTCTGAGCAGCACCTTTCCCATTAGTGGTTGAATTTTGACTGACTAGATCACTGAAAAAAAAAAAAACTCCCCTCACCCAACAAGTGTTACCTGTCAAAACCTCCTTAGCTAGGGAGTAGGGCCTTATGAGCACCTCTCTCATCTAAGATGGGATCCATCTTGTCTTGATCTTGTTTAGGCAAACACAATCATTATGAGTTTATGAGTATAATGGTCATGCCATGTCCAGAAGATAGACATCCATAGTATGCAACCTCTAGCTCTTTCATTCTTTTTACTTCTGTCATTTTCTCTGAGCCTTGGGTGATAGAGTTGGATAGAAATGTTCTATTTAGGGCTGAATACTCACCCGCAATCACTTACTTTCAGCTTTTATGGAAATTAAGGTGTTATTGTCTTAACATCTTCCCAATGCAAAAAAGAGAAAGCTTATGTGGTTAACATTTGTAGAAGTACAGATATTTCTGAATAAAAATAAATAGTATGAGATAGTTTGACAACATGAACATGAGCACACAGAAAATCAATAATAATAGGTTCCCCCTTGAGGTATATGATGTTCATCATCCATGGGCTTTCTAGAAAAGTTGATAGTGCCAAGTATCAATTCCTTCCTGTAAAGCAGGCCTCAAATTCATAAAGGTGGTTGATTAATTCCATAACAATTAATTCCATGACAGTATTGCATCTGTAAATATGTCTTGCCAGGAGGATAGAAATTGAAACATGCAGATATCAGTACTAAGTAAGACTTTTGATATCTTTTACCCACCTGAAAGCCTGCATCTCCTCATAGAATGAATTAGGTAGTGTTCCTTTTATTTCTATTTGTGGAATAGTTTGAGTAGTAGTGGTATTAGCTCTTCTTTAAAAGTCTGGTAGAATTCTGCGTTAAAACCATCTGGCCCTGGAGGTCTTTTGGTTGGGAAATTTTTAATGACTTCTATTTCGTTAGGGAATATGGGACAGTTTAGATGATTTACCTAATCTTGATTTAACTTTTATAGGTGATATCTGTCTAGAAAATCATTAATTTCATCCAGATTTTTCAGTTTGTCAAGTATAGGCTTTTGTACTAAGACCTACTGATTTTTTGAATTTCCTCAGTTTCTGTTATTATGTTTCCCTTTTTATTTCTGATTTTGTCAATTTGAATACTGTGTCTGCATTTTAGTTAGTTTGACTAAGGGTTTATCTACTTTGTTGATTTTTTCAAAGAACCAGCTCTTGGTTTTGTTGATTGTCTGTATTCTCTTTGTTTCTGATTGATTTCAGCCCCATATTTGACTATTTCCTGCTGTCAACTCCTCTTGGGTGTGTTTACTTCTTTCTGTTTTAGAGCTTTCAGGTGTGATGTTAGGCTGAAAGTATGGGATCTCTCCCATCTCTTTATGAAGGTACTTAGTTCTATTAATTTTCCTCTTAGAACTGCTTTCATTATGTCCTACAAGTTTGTATGTTGTACCTTTCTTTTCATTGAATTCTAGAAAATCTTCAATTTTTTTTCTTTATTTTTTCCCTGACCAAGTTATCATTGAGTAGAGAGTTGTTCAGTTTCCATAAGTATGTGGCCTTTCTGTGGTTTCTGTCATTGAAATATCCAGACTTAGTCCATGATGACCTTATAGAATGCAGGGGTTATTTCAATCTTCCTGTATCTGTTGATGCTTGCTTTGTGTCTGATTATATGATCAGTTTTGGAGAAAGTTCTGTGAGGTGGTTCTTTTGTTTTAAAGTTCTGCTGATGTTTATTTAATCCATTTGGTTTATAATTTCTATTAGTTTCATTGTGTCTCTATTTAGTTTCTGTTTTGATGGCATGGTGAAAGTGGGGTGTTGAAGTCCCCCACTATTATTGTATGGTGTTGAATGTGTGATTTGAGCTTTAGTAACATTTCTTTTATGAATGTTTGTACCCTTGCATTTGGGGAATAGATGTCCAGAACTGAGAGGTCAACTTGTTGATTTTTCCTTTGATGAATATGAAGTGTCCTTCCATATCTCTTTTGATAACTTTTGATTGAAATTCTATTTTAGAATGGCTGTAGCCTGACTGTGATATCTGTTCCCCAATAGGGCTGCCTTGTCTGGCCTCAGTGGGAGAGGATATGCCTACTCTAGAAGAGACTTGATGTTCCAGGGTGCATGCATACCCAT
>NC_045030.1:15462557-15470550 GCF_008632895.1 Mastomys coucha
CTCTGTGTAGGGAGGGGGCTAGGATTTGAGATGTAAATAAATAAATAAATATTTAAAAATAAAAACTAGGTTAGTCGGGTACTGTCAGAGCCTCTCAGGAGACAGAGTTCCCAGGGACAAAAACACCAACCAAGGAGTACATGTGGTGGGACTAATGGCTCCAGCAGAATATGTATAGCAGAGGATGGCCAAGTTGGTCATCAATGGGAGTAGAGGCCCTTGGCCCTGTGAAGTTTCTATGCCCTAGTGTAGGGGAATGCCAGGGCCAGTAAGCAGGAGGGGGTGGCCTGGTGAGCACGGGGAGGGGGGAGGGAACAGGGGTTTGTCTTAGTTTCTGTTTTTCTATTTTTTTATTTTTTATTTTTGAAGGGGAACCTGGGAAAGGAGATATTGAAATTAAAGAAAATATCTAATAAAAAAAATCAAGGCAGAAGAAGAGGGGAGCAGGTGACATTATTCTTATGGTTTTTAAAATGATTAAAGAGTAAATGTAATATTTTGACAACCAAAATTGTTCAGGATGCACTTTGAGTGTCTGAAGTCCATATTAAAATACTGCACTTTCAGTGTGAAATTGTATTTGGGGCTTCATGTAATTATAGTTAAGCCAAATAATGGTTGAATAAAGTCTTACTTGGCTGGCTCTTTTTGTAAAAATAAGTAAATAAATAAATAAAATATAAAATAGGTAAATTACCTGAAGGAAAAAATTTAAACATACACTTTGATGGCAAAAAAAAGCCTGCAGAGCAACTTGAATCACTATGGAAGCTGATCAACAGGGAAAAATTTTTCCATCATTTTGTGTTGATTAATCCATGTTCTGAAATGAAAGTCTGTGGCTTCCCCAGCAACAATGTTTACCATACATCTTTGGTGGATAGCTAAAGGCAATGACAATCACATGTGTTGTTTTGGAAACCTCTGAGACATCCCTAGACAATAACACACAGAGGCATATCATGTGCATAGAACTGAAAGGTTGTATTTAACGTTAAAGTATTTGTGTTAAAAAGCTAACTTACTGAATAATATCCTTCATGGAGAATCAAGGTTCCAATAAATAGACATCTTACTAGCTTAGTGCAGACATTTTCATTACCAGAGGCATAATGAGAATCATGACTTATTTGCCTTGTGTTAAAGCTGACATATAACTAGATGTATCTTACTGTCCTCAATTCACACTTCTCCTTTCTTTCAGTATATGCTTCTTTACATTGTTAGCACTTATAGTAAACTAGGAATAGTATTTCATAGGCACTCAAACCAAAAGTGAATGACACAGCCTCTTGTAACTATATACAGGGAGAGATTAACTACTAAACTGACTTTAATGTGGGGTAGTATAATAACAATTATAAAAAGTGCATATTATGCCATGTGAATTCACAGGAAGAATTTTTTTAGCATAGCTGCAGGAGATGATAATTTTTTTTATATGAGAAAATACCTTGACTTATCAAAGTATAAACTACATAAGAATAGATATGAGTATAGAAGGATTGAAGTTCACAAAACAAGTTAAATGCTGAAATAATAAATTATATATTGTGTAAAAATAGCAAAGTGTTCTATGTGACTAGGATAGAAAGTGAAAATTTTGTGAGAAATCTTGTGTAATGGGAGTTGGATTTTAAATAATAATATGTGACTCAATTATGCCATATATCCTATAGCATGCAGTATGTATAGGTAGGAAATCAGTGAACTATCACAGTACAATGTAATGGAACTATGTTTTAGAAATATTATTCTCCTTCCACTGTGGACAATGAATCAAAGGACAAAAATGGAGAAGCAGAGGAAATAATTTCAAAGACCTTTGCAATAATCCAGCGAGTGCATGATGATAGTTTAGACTATGGGCAATAAAATGAATAGAAACTGACAAATACAAACTATATTTTTGTAACCTTAAGATCATTGCCAATGAATTGTATGTATAATAAGTCTCTCAATAACGTAGAAGCCATGAATGGTAGCATATATTTGTAATCCCAAAACAAAGGAAGCTAAGACAGCTGAATTAGGAATTCAATGTTAGCCTGAATAAAATGCTGCATCTAAAACCAAACCCAAAACCTCTATAAAGTAAAAAAAGTCAAGAAGAGGCAAAAACAACTATAAATACCTTTTAGGTTTTTTTTTGTTTGTTTGTTTTGTTTTTTTGGCATGTACAAGTAATAAAATGCCTGCGAACACAATTATCTGTCAACCATATACCAGGTAAGAAAATGTAAGAAGGGAAATATAATCTTGTGTGAGATGAAAGAGACCATCAATTCACTTTCTAATAAACATTCATGAGGTAAATATATGTCCAGGATAAAATTTAGGTAAGTAACTTTAATGGTTTGTATGTGCTTATCCCAGGGAGTGGCACTATTAGGAGGTATGGCCTTGTTGGGGTAGGTGTATCACTGAGGGTGTGGGCTTAAGACCCTCTCATCCTAGCGAAAGTCCATATTCTGCTAGCAGCCTTCACATGAGGATGTAGAACTATCAGTTCCTCCTGGACCATGTTGCCTGGATGCTGCCATGTTCTTGTCTTGATGATACTGGACTAAACCTCTAAACCTGTAAGCCAACTCCAATTAAATGTTATCCTTATAAGGGTCCTTGGTCATGGTGTCTGTTCACAGCAGTAGAATTCTAAGAATCTAAATCATGTAGTAATTCTGGATTTCATCAGTATATGGTAGTTAAAAACTGAAAAGGTATAAGGGAAACATTGAGGATTGTATTTTGAGAACAGTGAGGGAAGGAAAGAATCCTAGGTAACTTTTATATTTATTTACTAGTCAGGTTGAGCAAAACATGCAAAGGAGGCAAAGACAAAATAAAAAGGTAAGAGAAAGATTAGTTGAAGGAAGACATGAGTGCTTAAGAACATCAAAAAAATTTAAAGCTAGCTCTGGGGGGTCTGGTTGGTTGATATTGTTGTTCTTCCTATGGGGTAGCAAAACCTTCACCTCCTTCAATTCCCTTTTCTAACTCCTCTATAAGGGACCCTGTGTTCAGTCCAATGGTTGATAAGCCATCAACAAAGAAGTACACATTGCTCCAGCTGCATATGTAGCAGAGGATGGCCTTGTCATGCACCAATGGAAGGAGAGGTCCTTGGTCCTAGGTCCTATGAAGGCTCGATAGATGCCCCAGTGTAGGGGAATTGAAGGTGGGGAGGTGGGAGTGGGTGGGCAGGTGGAAGAACATCCTCTTTGAAGCAGGGGGAGAAAGGATGTGATAGGGGGTTTCTAGGAGGGAGGGAAACCACATAAGGGGATAACATTTAAAATGTAAATAAAGAAAATATCAAAAAAAAAAAAAAGAATTAAAGCTACCAACACAGATTTACACTTCTACTTGGGAAAATTCCTAGAGGGTTTGTATTCTGTATTCCCTTTGCTGAACTTTGGGGACTAGATCAGTAGATAATGTATCTGTTTACACACATAAAAAAGGTAAAATGTAGCTAATGGCTTAACTTAATAAATCTTCAGTATGTGGATGACCTCATAATTTTTCCCATTAAAATAATTCGTTTGATTTTATGTTTTAACTCTTACTTTAGTTTGAGAATTTCATACATATCTATAATGATTTTTTTTGAAATCCATCCCAATTTTCCCTCCTTTTCTTCCCATATCTTCTACCTTTTCCCTCCAATTTAACATTTTCTCTAAAAAACAAGCTTAATGAATGTGTTTAATGCCATATGTATGTATGTTCATCTACTGGAATAGAATGTGCATAGCCTCATAATGGCAACGTCACTGAAGAAAAGTGATTTTTTGGCTGATGGTGGAGTTCATAGTCCTTCTCCAATCCATGCTAAGGTTTTGACTGAACATTAAGATGAGGGCATGTGATACAGTAGCCTGTTTGGAGTTGGACACTGCACAGTCTCTTATTCCCTACAAATTGACCAGTGGTATAGTTCACCAGTTAAAGAACATGTCACAAAACGAGAACAGAGTTGGAACCTGAGAATCCATCAGCTAAATACTTAGTGGACATGACAACAAACCCAATATTCTAACCTCATAAAGTGGAGAAAAGGAGGAGTAAACTTGGTAGTAAGATTGTTCCCATTGTTAAACCTTTAGTTTCATTGAGAGAGCCTGCCTTAAAAAATATGGTGGAAGAACAGTTGAGGAAGGTTTCTGTTATCAACTTTCAGCCCCCATACACCATGTACATGTACACTATCACACATATGTGATCATCTAAGCACACATACACACATTAAAAGAAGAAAAAGAACTATTTGATATTTAGTTTACTAAGTAAACAACTATTCATTCCATGTTTGCATGGTCTGTTTTAGTCATTTTTTTCAAAGCCAAAATGGAGTAAAGCAACAGAGAAATAAATCCCTTCATTCACTTCTGAAACCTTCTTATTACTTCATGAATTAACAATGGAGTATTATTTATAGATATGAAATGTGATGAGAATCCAGATAAAGAAATAACAATAATTCACTGATATGGATTTGTAAAGAATAATACATATAAGGAAAAAGAAGACAGGTGAATTGAAACGAGAGATTGCTAAAGCTTGACAGAAATTTATAGAGTAGGTAAAAACATATTGGAGGAAATATACCCAGGATCAATAAGAGACAACAATTAATAAGCTGAATTTCATTTTGCATTTGCTTTAATAAAGAGTCTCACTACATTCCGTTGATGGCCTGGAACTCTATATATACTACAATAGCCTTGAGCTCATCGAGATCCACCTGTCTCTGCCTCTCGAATGCTAGGACTAAAGTGATGCATATCTGTACCAGGTAAAGAAAAAGAAAAATTATGTTTTAAGGAAGGAAATAACTATCAGATTTGCATATTTTAGACATAATTTGGGTAACTCACTGACTAATTTGAGATTATGGACAGACAGGCCTACTGAGAAGCAGTTGCAGTAATCTGAGTCATAGATAATGATATACTAAGTCATGAAAGAGATAGACAATACAAATAGGAAAGAACATATATAATACTTTGAGGAAAAATCATAAAGACTTAGACATCTTTGATATTGTGGAAAAATCATAAAGATTTAGACATCTTTGATATTCCTTACTCTTACCTTCAGCAAAAGATTTCTTGCTTGATCAATTTTTCTTTGAAAGATAATGTGTTTACAAAGACTTTGCAAGATGGTAAAATGGAAAATCAATGTGCAGTCTTACCTGTAGCACTTTAGTTTTATACATCCTGTGCCTGAACTTTTGTTCCTATTTCTCTCAAGTTTTCATACATGTATCTAATGCCCACAATACAGCCCTGCTTCCAACATTCAGAGAATTTCCCTTGCTTAGCATTAATTAATGACTAATAATGTTTTCTAAAACTCTCCACAAGTTGGGTCCTATAGTTAGTCACCAGCTGAATTTCTCAAAGTCCAATTGAATTGCTCCTGGTTACCACCAACATATATGTGTCACTATTGAGTCAGTGGGGATATTTCACCATGCTGATTATTACTGCAGTTCATAGGCTTCACATCTGAGTAAGATTGTTGATTGTGTTGTCCCTTGGCAATTTGCATAAAGCCTTCTGACACTATTAGAGGTAGTCCTAAGGAAAGAGGCTTCCAGGTAGATTCCAGCTTGATTCCTCCAAGTCCTATGTCCAAAGTGTACACAGCCTTCAGCAATAGGACATTACTTTCAAGTTCCAGGAGGCAACCAAATGCAATAGCAACAGCTAGCATTTTTTTTCCTGAGGTGAGAGTCTCTTGGAATCCTTAGACCAACATCCTGAATGTAAGTTTTTCATGGCTTGCACTAGATAGTCTCTTGGAAGGAGCATCATTACCCCAAGTTCTGAAGATTCATTTAAGATATTTTATATATATATATATGTATATATACATATATATATACAGTCATATATTATATGCCATTTTATATTTTCTTTTAAATTTACTTAAAAATTTATTTTCTTTATTATAAACAATTAATTTAATTAATTAAAACTTAATTAAATAATTAAGCTCAAAATAATGTTTTCCTCAGGCTTTTTCAAACATTTTTTATTCCTCCTCCTCTTTCTCCATCTGTGTTGCTCTCTTTTTCTACACTTAAATAAAGCCCAAGCCTATTTTTTCATTTAACATTTCATAACTGTGCCCCACTCTACCCTTCTCTAAAGCCCTTCCTTTCTCTCACCCTCATTCCTTTTTGTTTATCTGGTTTCTACAGCTACTCTGGATTATATATACATATCTAAATACCCACAAGTTAGAGAACATGTGACATTTGCACTCAGAGTTTGGAAACTATGGTATTTAAAAGGGGGGCTAAAATTCTTCAGTTGGGAAATAGAAAAGACATGGTGCTCATTAAACAGTGGAGATGGAAATGAAGAGATTTGGATGAGGGTAAGGAAACAGAAGTATATAATTACAACCTACAACTCTGTGCCTATTTAATACTTGAATCTATTTCCACATTTGAAAAAAGCACACCAAATATCAGTATGCAAAGTGAACACATTTCTAGTGATGATGGTAAAATGAAACATCCTTAGAATTAGTTTTTTCAATAGAAAAAGTGATACAAATATACCTGACAATCTGGTAGGACAAGAGTTGAAACAAGTCCTGAAGCAGACATGGGACATACAGAAAGTTCTGATTATATAATATTGCTCAATGTGTGGCTTCCTACATTTACAATGTTTTTATTTTTATTTTTAAAAAGCTTGTTTTTCAAGGGAATGATGGTGATAGGCAGCAAAGACATGCATCTTTAAAGAACAAAGGTGAGATGAATGTTTTTCATATCACACATTTGATAGATCTGTTCATAAGTCTGCTTTGCTCTGCATCTTTTTGATGAAATCCCAAGCCCCCTCCTACTGCCCATTCTCTATTTCTCTTCTTCCTAATGGCCTGGTGCTACTCCCAGTCAGGCAGTGACCAGGGCAAACCAGACTTCCTTCTAGCCACAATGATTCTAACAGAGGGTTCTGATTATGAAATCACATGTATGTAGACAATGAGGAGCCCTCTGATCTCATCTGACATATATAAGGCAGGGTAGCAGGCAGCTCACACCAGTTACCACCAAGTACTGTAGGGAAAATAGCTCCCTAAACCCAGACTTCTACAGCTTGTCTGCTACATCCAGCTTGTGTTGGGAGCCCCCCACCTAGTACCTGTTTTCCAAAGAACGAAGGTACCAAAGAATGATTATGAACATCTTATTCATCATCCTGGGAAGCATTATGTTCACATTCTTCTTTTCCATCTTGAAGATATTATTTCAGGTAAACTGTATTCAAGAGACTGCTCTAATATTAAAGTAACTCAGTATGTGTTTTTAAGACTACAGCAAAAGGAACTGAACTAAGGGAAGAGCATCAAATGTCGCTTGCCCTCCCTACAGAGCCTGGACATTTGTTGTCTCCCCAGCAGAAGCTTCCCAAGCTCTCACCGCTGTATTCAGTAGTTATAGTCAGAGGATCTATACAGGTCATTAATGTTATGGTTGGCTTTTGAGCCAAACTTTCAGTCACCATGAAAGAGTAGTGCATGCCTTTGATCCCAGCACTTGGGAGGCAGAGGCAGGTGGATTTCTGAGTTCGAGGCCAGCCTGGTCTACAGAGTGAGTACTAGGACAGTCAGGACAACACAGAGAAACCCTGACTTGAAAAACCAAAAAAAAAAAAAAAAACGTCTTTCTCTTGTCTTCTCTCACCTTTCTGATGGTATCCTGTCTAAATGGGACTTAACTCGTGTTTCTTTAAAGTCATAAGTGAAATGATTCTTTAATAGGATCAATGACATGTGTCAAGGATACTATTGAACTTCTTAAGGCAAGAACATGTTTTTACCAGATTAACTGCCACGATTTTTTTCCTGAATATTTGCCTAAAAATACATGTGAATTTCTCATATTTTATAGATTCTTTACTAATAGATTTTTCTGTATAAAAGCATTTCAATTTCCTGTGTTTTCATTTATTTTTGTATGTTT
>NC_045030.1:15470560-15474579 GCF_008632895.1 Mastomys coucha
GTAGACAAGGCTGGACTTGAACTCAGAATTCTGCCTGTGTCTGCCTCCCAAATGCTGGGATTAAAGGCATGTGCCAGCACGTGCCCGGCTGTGTTTTCATTTCTTGATTGTTGAGATTGTTTCCTGTGCTATTGGAGTGCTATTCTAAAAGCCCCCTTTATACTTGTAACCTTGAAATGTATTCCCTATCTTTGACAATATACAAAAATTAATTCAATGTGTGTCAGATACTTAGACTTAAAACTATGGTTCCACTTTAAGAATCAGCTCTATTTCTTTCATCTCTCTCACTGCAAAATCTGTTCATTATTATAATCAAGTTATCATGAGAAAGATTTGGGAAATGTCCGGACTCCCACACATAATTGTGTTTTCTATTACAGATGAGTGAATTTGAAAGGCTGCTCATGTCAACATTTTCTACACTACCAAGAACACCTCATATTCCATCACACAGGAGTGTTGCTGTGAGTCTTCCAGTTAACAACATCAGCAAAGCTATGATACCTACTTTACTACTGTCACTTTCCATAAACACACCAATATTGTTTAATCTGAACAACATAGAGGACCACCTGGTCAGACTGACGCAATTCCTGTCTGCCAGAGACTACCCTGGCTATAGGAAGAATATGCAGAGAGCCACTGCATAAGTTTCAGTAGAAAGTGCCAGTGAGAGCAACCAATAAAATCCACGAATTGATTCAACTAATTTTCTTTCTTGCAAACGAGTTTTTATTTAAACGTGTGGGATGCCAATCAGATGCTTCAAGCAGTCATTACATGCTTATATTTAATTTTTTTTAAAATTTAATTATTTATTTTTATTTCATGTACATTTGTGTTCTGCCTACTTGTATCTTTGTGAGAGGGCGTCTCCTGGTACTGGAGTTGCAGACAGTTGTGAGCTGCCATGTTTGTCCTCCAGAACAGACAGTGCTCTTAACCATTGAGCCAGCTCTCCAATCCCTTACAGAATTATTTACATGTATTTCTTAAAACATATTTTATGGGAAAAGGGATTTGGAATCATAATACGAAAAAGCCTGTTCAAAATGTTGGGTATTTGGTAGTAAGTTGCAGTTACTAAGTTGATAGCTGCTATATAACAATCAGATCATTCAGTTTGAAAGGTGTCATATAATAGATTGCAGTATAATATTGCAGCTATCTACAAGTTTTACTAAAGTAAGAAGAATTATGTGGACTTGCTTTCTATCACTGAATATATATAGTAAGAGCTATTCCTGGGCACTCTACAGTATATGTATTTTATAAATTTTGACATTGAAATTTGTTTCTTGACACTTGAAGTTAATGATACAGCTCTTTCGTAACTCTTTGTGGTCAGCTTTTGAATACAACTGCCCCTGTTTGAAACCTCCATACTTCTAATAAGAATTTTTATCATTTAAAATGTAACTGAATCATCCCTATAAGAATAGCCTAGTTTTAAAAAGGAATGCTTTCTTAAATTGTTGAAGGCTTACCTTGAATAGTAACCAAATATAGAATGCAACTTCAAGTTAAGAAAAATTGTTTTCAACTCATATGTGGTTGTCTAGTTCTAATCATAGACTATAAATCTGTATACTACAAATTAATCTCTCAAAGCTTACTTATAGCATTTAATCTATGCTAAAAGGAAACCTTCAAATTTTCAATCACAAGTTCATCCTGTATGTGAGTCATTGTGAAGAGTCTTTTCTAAGCTATTTTTGTGACTACATGCTTACCACTCCTAAAAATTAATTACCAGTATAAAGAATTGCCCTAATCTTTTTCTCTTTTGATTTTCAATCAGATAGAACAAATGGAAGTTCGGTGGATAATTAACTATCTACCAAACTTAATTTTTTGGGGGCGGGGGAGTCACTGGTTTCTGTGATATTTTCATAAAAATAATAGAATCTCCCTTTTATAATTTCACTCAAAATGTCTATAATACATAGAACATCAAGCCCAGATCAAGCTTATATGTCTAAGATACCAAATCAAAATACATATACACAATATACTTTTATTTAGCTATGACAAAATAATAAATCATGAAATCAATGCCCCATATTCTCTTTCATATGTGCATACTGGCTTTGAATCCTTAGAATTTGAAGTTAAATCCAGAATATCAGTAAACTAGGAAAGCATCAACAATGTATAGACCTCACAAGGTCCTCCCTGTGTTTTAGTCAGCAAATCTAGGGACATCCTGCTCTGTAATACCACCTGTTAGGTCTCTATGTTCTAATTGATAAGAAAGTTTAAGCATGACAGGTCAGGTTAAATACATATATACTGTGTTCTGATAGGGCTTTACCTCTATTTATACTTCTATAGTCCCATCATCAGGCAAAAACACTACAAAAGATTGAACTTTTGATAAAATGCATACACCATGATATGCATGACATTCCATTTGTGGGGTTAGCTAGGGCAGTATGGAATTTGAAGAGCTAGGCATCTCCCAGCTGCAAAATCCAGTCCAGCCACCTTGCAAATATAGGCAACTGTATCACCCACAGGTTAATGAATCCTGGGGGAACTCAGTATTTTTGGACCATAGCAATATAGGATGATATATTCCACCATAATCTTAGAGTGGTTTTTACACTTACAATAGCACAAATTTCAAAGGGTATGAATCCCATAAAAAACAATGTCCTATGGTTCACTGTAATAACTCCGTTCCTGGTAAAAAGTAACTTAAGGAAAAAGACGGCCTATTTTAGCCTACTGTTCCAGAGGTATAGAGTGTACCATAGAAAGGCATGACATAGTGGTATGAACAGGAATCTAGCTAATTCTGTTTTTATCCATACACATGAAGCAGAGACTGAATTTAAAAAATGCATAAATGTATAAACCTTCAAAGCCTTCCATCAGTGATGTGCACCTCCTAGAGTTTCCATAATCTAAAACACACCACTAGTTCGGGACCTTGTGCTCAAATACATGAGTCTATAAGGACCATTTATATTTAAGCCACTACAGTATGAATTTGTCATTTTTCAGTTTTTTCTTTTTTATATAGTGCATTATGCTTGATAGATGGGTATTTTGAATTTCTGTGCAATCTGTGGTTTTTTCCTTCAGTTTCTTTTCCATTTTTGTCCCTATAGTTCTTTTAGATAGGAAGAGTTATGGGTCACAAATTTTGACTATTGATTAGTAACCCCATCCCAATGCTTGAGGCCCTATCTATCTACTGGAGGTTGCCTCTTCAAGTTCCTTCTCCCAGTGTTGGGCATTTTGGCTAAGGTTACTCCCCACTGAGTCCTTAGAGTCTCTCACGTCTCAGGTCTATGGTACTTTCTACAGGGTCCCTCACATCTTACCCTCCCTTGATGCTATTTATTCATTCTCTTGGCCCTCTGAGCTTCTCTCCTGTCCCCCACCCATACCTGATCCTGTTTCCCCTTTCTCCTTTTCCTCCCCTCTTCCACTCAGGTTCCTCCCTCCCTCCGCCTCTTGTAATTATTTCCTTCCCATTTCTAAGTGGGATTGAAGACTCTCACTTCTTAAGGTCTGTGGGTTGTGTCCTAGGTATTCTGTACTTTTTGGCTAATATCCACTTATCAGTGAGAACATACCATGTATTTCCTTTTAGGTCTGAGTTACCTCACTCAGGATGATATTTTCTAGTTCCATCCATTTTCCTGCAAAATTCATGATGTCCTCATTTCTTAATAACTGAATAGTACTCCATTGTATAAATGAACCACATTTTCTGTATCCATACTGTGGTTACAGGACACCTGGGTTGTATCCAGCTTCTATTACAAGTAAGGCTACTATGAACATGGTGGAGCACATATCCTTGTGGTGTGGTGCTCCTTTGGGTATATGCTCAGTAGTGGTATAGCTGGGTCTTCAGGCAGAAATATTTCCTACTTTCTGAGAACTGCCACATTGACTTCCAGAGTGTTTGTACCAGTTTGCAATCCCACAAGCAATAGAGGAGTATTCCCTCACTAGCACGTGCTATCACTTGATTACTTGAGGTCTTTTTTTTTTTTTTT
>NC_045030.1:15481057-15481295 GCF_008632895.1 Mastomys coucha
CCCTCCATGTGCAGTCCTTGGTTGGTGGTTGAGACCCTGGGAGCTCTGAGGGTACTAATTAGTTCATAGTTGTTCGTCCTAAGGGACTGCAAACCCCTCAGCTCCATTGGTCCTTTCTCTAACCCCTTCACTGGGGACCCTGTACTCAGATCATTAGATGTCTGTGAGCTTCTACATTTGTATTAGTCAGGTACTGTCAGAGACTCTCAGGAGATAGCTATATTTAGGCTGGCTTGCC
>NC_045030.1:15481776-15485921 GCF_008632895.1 Mastomys coucha
TGTCAAACAGATCTTTTACTTGCTTAGTTAGAGTTACACCAAGGTATTTTATATTATTTGTAACTGTTATGAAGGGTATTATTTCCCTAATTTCTTTCTCTGCCTGTTTATCCTTTGTGTATAGGAAGGCCACTGATTTTTTTGAGTTACTACTTTGCTGAAGTTGTTTATCAGGTTTAGGAGCTCTCGGGTGGAATTTTTGGGGTCACTTAAGTATACTATCATATCATCAGCAAATAGTGATAATTTGACTTCTTCCTTTCCAATTCATATCCCTTTGGTCTCCTTTTGCTGTCTAATTGCTTTGGCTAGGACTTCAAGTACAATATTGAATAGGTAGGGAGAGAGTGGGCAGCTGTGTCTAGTCCCTGATTTTAGTGGGATTCTTTCAAGTTTCTCTCCATCTAGTTTGATGTTGGCTACTGGTTTGTTGTATATTGCTTTTACTATGTTTATGTATGGGCCTTGAATTCCTGATCTTTCCAAGACTTTTATCATGAAGGGATGTTAGATTTTGTCAAATGCTTTCTCATCCATTCATTCTTAAGTGTAGAACTGGCACCATTCTTCTTATCAACCAGCAGTCTTCTTATTTATTTATGTATTTCCTGTCCTATTGTTCCTCCAAGTCTTGTGCAGGTATTCACATATCCTGTGGTCATGATTGCAATGGTCCTAAGTGTTTTATAGTATGCCACCCCATCTTCTAGCTATTACAATTGTAGAACAACTTTCTGAGTTTTGTTCCATTTTATTTCTTCTCTGATCATTATTACTCACTTATTTTTGCTTACTTTGGGTTTATTTTGGTCTCTTCCTAATATTCAGGTGGCAGCATAGATCATATTGTTACAAATTTCTACTTGTCTAATACATACATTTAATTTTATTAATCAATTTTTTTCTCCACACTGATTTGAAGTCTAGCCCAGAAATTTCAGTATTGTGACTTATTTTGCTAATTTAAATGTGTTTCTACATGTGGTGGTTTGAATAAGTATAACCCTTACAAGGTCTTATATAGTTGAATGCTTAAGGAGTAGCACTCTTTAAAAGGATTGTGGTAGGTGTAGCCTTATTGGAGGAAGTATGTCCTGGGAAGTATGCCAAGCTGACAGGCTCTTCCTGCTTCCTGTAAATCTGGATGCTGAAGTCTCAACTCCTTCTCCAGCACCATGTCTGCCTGCATGCTCCCATGCTCCCCTTCATGATTACAATTTACTACTCCTCTGAAACTGTAAGCAAACTACAATTAAATGTTTTATTTTATAAGTGCTGCCGTGATCATGGTGTCTCACATGTAGTAGAACACATGTGTCCACCGTAGTAGAACAGTGTTCTTATGTGAAAACACTCATTTATGTGAAACTTCTTTAATCAATGAGTGAGCTATGTGTGGTTGGTATATTTAGATTCTATGTGTTTGACATTATTTTATTATTGATTTTCAGGATGTTTTCACTGTAGCCAGAGATTCTACTTGGCATTTGTTGCAAATCCGAAATATTTATTGTTTTATAGCTCAACATATTGTGTGTCTTGAGAAAATGCTAAATGTGTTTGACAGGCTTTTTTATTCTAATGTTTTTAGTATACGAATGTAAATTTGATAACTTTTGGATTCTGATATGATTGAATTATATTCTGATCTTAATCTTGTGTCAGTTATTCTCTGTCAATTGTTTGGATTGGAATATTGAGATCTCTAAATATGTAGATTGCTTACTTTACTGTTGTTGTGGTAGAATATCATGGCCAAAAGCAACTTAGGGAAGAAATAGTTTATTTGGCCTAATGTTCTAGTTTGGTTCTCTGTTGCTATGATAAACACCATAATTAAAAGCAAATTGGAACAAGTTTATTTGGCTTATATATCTCCATAACAGTCAATCACTGAAGAATGTCAGGACAGAAACAGAGCAGGAGCAGGTGCAGAAACCAAAGCTGTTTACTGGCTTGTTCTCCATGGCTTACTCAGCTGTTTTTTCTTTTTTTATACCTCCTAAGACTATCAACTTACAGGTGACACTGCCAATAGTGGACATGACCCTCCCACATCATTAGTCAAGAAAATGCCCCACAGACATGCCCATACAACAATCTTATGGAAACAATTCTTCAATTGAGATTCCCTCTTCATAGAAACATCTAGGCTTGTATCAAGGTGACAAAACTAATCAGTACAACTTATGATTACAACAACATAGTTATGGAGAAGGCAAAAATGCCATAAGCCATAAGCTGAGGTATATAATGTGAACTAGACAAAGGAAGTAAAGAGAACAGGAAGACAAACTATAAACCTTAAGAGCCTGCCCCCTTTGACATACTTCCTCCAGCAAGGCTACAGCTCCTAAAGATTCTATAATCTCCTCAAAACTGAAACACCATCTGAGGACCAAATACCCCGGAGAGACTTGAGGCCCCAGGGAGTGGGGAGGTCTGGTGGGATAGGAGTTTGGGGGTGGAAGGGGATATCTTCTTGGAGATGGGGGAGGAGGTATTAGATGAGGAACAGTCAGAGGGCTGACCAGGAGGGGGATAATGACTGGACTGTAAAAAAGATTGAATAATAATAATAATAATAATAATAATAATAATAATAATAATAATAATAATGGAACATATGAGCCATTATTGGCTCATTTGTGGGCATTTAAATTCAAATAACCAAAGAAGGTATTTTAACCTATGATTCTTTTCTCCTAGGGGACACCTAAGTAGGTCCCCTTTATTGTGATCTATGATATTCAAGGCTACCATATATACTTCCTGCATATGATGGCCAAATAGGGGGTTAATACTGCATCTAAGTCTCAAATGTCCATCACAGAGTGGTATCTAAGATCCAATCCCTTATTTTTGTAATAAAATGTTATGCACTACAGTCATGGGAGTGTACATCAAATGTGGTCTGACATATTTTCAACCCTTGCATTATCTGTTTTAGTCCATAAAGGAGGTCTATTTACTTGCAGTCTCTGGTAACTCACCAGCATTGGCCCATACTTGGTGCAATAAATGTATTACCAAGTACATTAATAAGTGTTATCCAAAATGTGATCTCAGGTTCTGCAGGCACTGACTTAAAAGTAGGTGGTGTTGAAGGCAAGGTTTTGCATCTTCTCTGTGGAGGTTTGAGTGAAGATGGCCCCCATAGGCTCATATATTTGAATGTTTAATCCTTAGTTGGTGGAGCTCTTTTAGAAAGATTAGGAGATATGGCCTTACTGGAAGAGGTGGGTCAGTGGGGGATAGGCCTGCACCAGGCTCAGTTTGTCTCTCCCTTGGGTTTAACGATAAGTTGTGGGCTGGTGAGATGACTCAGTGGGTAAGAGCACAGACTGCATGCCCGAAGGTACTGGGTTCAAATTTAAAAAATACAAATAATTACATGTTGGAGCATCTTCTGGGTATATGCCAGGAGTGGTATAGCTCCAACATCTAAAAAGGACACATGCTCCACCATGTTCATAGCAGCCTTATTTATAATAACCAGAAACTGGAAATAGCCCAGATGTCCCTCAACAGAGGAATGTATACAGAAACTGTGGCACATCTACACAATGGAATACTACTCAGCTATTAAAAACAATGAATTTATGAAATTCTTAGGGAAATGGATGGATCTGGAGAATATCATCCTGAGTGAGGTAACCCAATCACAAAAGAACACACTTGGTATGCACTCTCTGATAAGTGGATATTAGTGCAGAAGATCGGAATACACGAAGTATAATCCACAAACCACAAGAAACTCAAGAAGAAGGAAGACCAAAATGTGGACACTTCATTCCTTCTTAAAAGGGGGAACAAATACCCATGGAAAAAGTTGCAGAGACTAAGTATGGAACAGAGACTGAAGGAAGGACAATCTAGCCTGATATAGCTGTCTCCTGAGAGGCTCTGACAGTACCTGACTAATACAGATGTAGAGGCTCACAGTTATCCATTGGACTGAGTATAGGGTCCCCAATGAAGGAGTTAGAGAAAGGACCCAAGGAGCTGAAGGATTTGCAGCCCCTTAGGATGAACAACAATATGAACTAACTAGTTCCCTCAGAGCTCCTAGGGACGAAACCACCAACCAAAGAGTACACATGGTGAGACTAATAGCTCCAGCAGCATATGTATAGTAGAGGATG
>NC_045030.1:15486371-15517541 GCF_008632895.1 Mastomys coucha
TTTTTTTAAGAGATTACCACAATATACCATACAGATCTCAGAAGTATCATTTATAATACTATGAACACTTTACAGAAATTAATTTGATGCCTTAAATGAATTATACAAATACATTGTTAATCTGGTTTCATGGGGACATATAATAAAAAAAATAAATCAAACCTTATAAAGAAAATTAGAGCATTTGCAGAGGACCCAGATCAACAGCTTCTCTGCCCTTCTGAAGACTCCACAGTCTGAAGGCTTCACAGGAGGTCTGTTATAGCCAGGGTCGTAGGCCTACCAGGAAACTGGCAGCAACCCAGGGACACAAGAGGCAGGTACCAAACAGAGACACCCAGAGCAGCTAACATCAGGGATAACAATATGGTGAGAGGCAAGTATAAGACAATAAGCAACAGAAGCCAGTTCTTATACCACAGCAAACCCTGGATACCCCAACACACCTGAAAATCAGGAAGCTCACCTAGAATCCTATCTCATGAAGATAATAGAGTCCTTTAAGTAATGACATAAGAAAGCTATCAGTGTAGATTGCATCTTGGGTTTCCACAAACCACAAAAACCTCAAGAAGAATGAAGACCAAAATGTGGATACATTTGTCCTTGGCTCCAGCAGCATATGTATAACAGAGGATGGCCAAGTCAGTTATCAATGGAGGAGAAGCCCTTGGCCCTGTGAAGGCTCTATGCCCCGGTGTAGCGGAATGCCAGGGCCAGGAAGCAGGAGAGGATGGATTGGTTTGCAGGGGGAGGGGGAAGGAAACAGGGGTTTGTTTTTGTTTTTGTTTTTAGTAATTTTATTTTTTTTCATTTTTTTTCCAGAAGGGAAAGTGGAAAAGGAGATATCATATGACATGTAAATAAAGAAAATATCTAAAAAAAAAGACTTAAGAATTTTAATTATAAGGTTCTTAAATGATTCAATTATAGTGTTCTGAAAAAAAGTCTACTGAAAATAGCCAATACTGATTTTCATTTTCATGAGTGTTTATTTAATATGTATGAGGTTGTAGTTTGTACTGAATTGCATCAGGCTTCCTACATAAATATGTATTAAGCAGTTACTACATGTAAGGTTACATGCTTATTGAAAATGACTTTCAGTCTAAAAAACAAAGAAAGCTATCAGATGGTTTAGGGATTGTATTTTCACTAAAATATCGAAGGAATGGAATACCTAAAGTAAGTAGATGAATCTGAAATCAAACAAATCTGACCTAAATTCTGTATCATATAAGCTATAGTTTTGTTCTGAATACAAATACAAAGATATATTTTCCAATAAAAATATTAAGAGAAAATATTCAGAATATAGGAATTTTTGAAGCTCCTTTTAGAAAAAAAGATAAATTTACCAATAACCAATAATCATTTTACTTTCTGAAAATATTGGAGGATATTGAATAGGAAACCTAATGAGTGGAAGAAAATGTTAGATATTCATTCATATAGGAAAACCTAGCATGGTGTGTAAATGAAAGTATGTCCAAAACTCAACAGTCAGGAGGGAAATAATTCAGTCAGTAAAAAATAGAGACTGTGAAAAAATATATCAATAGATCCAAGGATTTTTAAATGTAAACAAAATAGATACTTTTTCAGCTATACCAGGTAATCTCCCATGTTGTCTCTACTCCTTCAATTCATCACATCTTTTCTAATATAATATCATATCAACCAAACAAATTCATCCATTTAATATTGCTCTTGTGTACATGTATTAGGGATGAATACTAGGATTAGATAACCATTGTGGACTCATCTTTGGAGAAAACTCTCTTCCTCCCTCAGCAGCCTTTAAAAGAGATGGGTGAAAATAATCTAAATACAATTTTTTTTATGTATGAAAGTCTCAATAATAGTAAATGAAAAAAGAGAACTGAAATATGTAAAAAATAGCACATTAAACTGGGCACATCACAACTAATGCAGAGGTTCATAATATACTACTATAAAAAATTCAATCACAAGAAATAGAATAAGCTAGAAGAATTCAACAAAATCTTTGATATGGATAATGTGTCAAAACTGAATTATGTAGGAATGGATGGAAAATGTAAATAGATAAATGATGAGATTGAACTTGTAATAAAAATCCCCATTAAAGAAAATCTTGACTGCTAAATCCTACCAGAATTTTTAAAAAATTAATATTTATTAATTTCAAACTTTTCTTCAAAATTGAAAGGGAAGGAGAACTTCTAAACTCATGGCCAGCATACCCTGAAAATAAAGCTAAACAATGACACTAAAACGTAAGAAAATAAAAGGCTAAGATTTCTGAAGAACAAAGATAAAATGATTAAAAGAATACTATTAAACCAAATCTAATAAAATATTACAAATATTTGTGTTGCCAGACATAGAGGCATATGCCTTTAATTCCAGCACTTGGATAAGCAGAAGCAGGCAGATCTCTGTGAGTTTGAGGCCAGCTTGATCTACAGAGTGAGTTCTAGGACAGCCTGGGCTATGTAGAATATCCTCTCTCAAAAAAATGCAAAATACACACACACAGACACACACACACAGAAAGAGAGAGACAGAGACACAGAGAGAGACAGAGACAGAGAAAAAGAGATAGATAGACACAGAGAGAGAGAGAGGAGGAGGATGATTATTATTATGATGATGATGATGATAATGATCCTCCTGAGTTTTCGTCCCACCTCTAAGAGTTAATGGCAGTTGGTGGCTGTTGAGGGAGGGAGACTCTTTTTTTTTTTTTCACGAGTATGGTTTACTGTGGGCTGTTCATGCTACATTGATTGGCCCTATACCAATATATAGTATTGTGTTAGATCAATACTAATTAAATGGTGAAGTTTATTTAAAAAATAAAAACAAACAGGAGATGAATTTGGAAAGAAATATAGTAAAATAAGTTGGGAGTAGTTGCAGGGAGAAGAGGTCTAAGTTCATTGCAAACATGTATGACATTCTCAAAGAATAGGCACACTAATAATTTTAAATATCATTCATGATGATCAATTTTTCCTGAGCTATAAGAGATTGTTTAACATAATGAAATTACGGGCGGTGGTGGTGCACGCCTTTAATCCCAGCACTTGGGAGGCAGAGGCAGGCAGATTTCTGAGTTCGAGGCCAACCTGGTCTACAGAGTGAGTTCCAGTACAGCTAGGGCTATACAGAGAAACTCTGTCTCAAAAAACAAAACAAACAAACAAAAAAACCAAAAACATAATGAAATTAATAAATGTGATACATTAACAGAATGAGGAAAGTGACCATATGATCATCTCAATATATGAAGAGAGAAAACCTTAGGCAAAATTTGGATTTCTGCTTTGTTTATTATATGCATGCAATATAATTTGAAATTTGTTTTTAGTATGCTTCTTTTTACTAAGGACTGCTTTAGTTATCCGGGGTTCTCTGTGGTTCCACGTGAATTTTAGAATTTTGTTGCTGTTTTTATTTCTGTGAAGGGTGTCCCAATTGTTTTGATTGGGATTGCAGTGAATCTGTAAATTGTTTAGGTAAGATGTACATTTCCACAATATTATTTCTACAAATCCATGAACATATCTTTTTCTTATGTTATTTTTTTCACATTCTTTGATTGAATGGGTTCAGTTTCTCTACTTTAAGTCTTGATATTTTCGTCTACTTGATTCAATCAACCAATACAGCTTTCAAATTTTTGAGATTTCTTTTCAATTCCACTTTAATATTTGCTCATTTTCTTCAGTATTTGCCTCTGCAAAAATTCATTTTTAAAACCCGAATTTTCTTCATCATTTCACTTAGCTTTATAATTGTTCAGTAGTGTGTATTTGAAACTGTATGAGCCAGAGTTTGGTGCATCTATTTCAACATTGTTATTCCTCATTGCTTTATTAGTCTTGAACAGACTGAGATGTTCTTTATCTTTTCTGATCCACTTTAGTTTGAAGTCTACTTTGTTAGATATTAGGTTGTTGACCCTGCTTATTTCTTGGTCCCATTTATACAACATAGTTCGTTCCACTCTGTATCTGTTAAGTGGTACATACATTTGAAAGATAACATGAGACTTTTAGCTGGAATGTCTGGGAAGGGAAGCTTATTGGCTAAGCCCTCTCAGCCTCTAGGTACCTCATTAGCATGGAGAACTCTGTTCTGAGCCTATGTAACCATAGGATGTGTTTCTTTTATGTGAGAAGCATAGCACATGTTCCAAGTCAGGAGTCAGGCAGGGAGCTGGGAGTCACCTAAGCCTCAGGTGTGTGCCCACCCAGTCTCTGGGTCTCCACCTGCTCTATTTTATCAAACTTCCTGGCAAGGTTTTATATCCCACACAGGATGGGACTTGTCTAACATTCATGTTTAATCTTGCCAACCAGAATGTCAGTTACCCACATACATGTCTCTTTGTGTCAAGTAGAATGCCAGTTCCCAATGAGGTTTTGGGAACTTAAGCTTTACTCTATCCCTACTCAAAATGAAAGTCTTATTCAAAATTGTCTTTTTTATTTTATTCAGCCATGTATTTATGCATTCTGGGACCCCATGCTAGAGTTTATTTGTATCTGATTTAAGACCATTAAGATTTGTGATTCTTCTTAAAACTCTCTAAAGTATTTGACCAAGATCTTGATTGTTCTTTTAAATTTCATGCCCTTGGATTTATCTAGATAATTCTCATTGGAAAAAAAAATTGTATGGTGTTAGTATGTTTAGGAAAGGCCTAGTGTGTTAGCCTTTCATATTGTTTGCAGTTTTGCAACAGGACCTGGTCATGTTGGGTTGAACTGGCTGTATATATGATGTGAGAGGTTACAATGTAGAAGTACAGGAATCTGTTGTTCACCAACGTTATAGGCTGAACAACTTAGCTAGACCTTCTGGGAGTGTGAGTACAGAACTGGAGAATAGGCTGAGCTGGTATTCAGCAGTATGACATAAGCTAGGACTAAGAATGTTAATTAGTCTATGTTTTTTTAAAGAACTTCATGCATGAAAACAATGTATAGTGTCATCCACTTCAACTCCTCCCCCAAACCCCTCCGTTACCTTCATGCCTTTTCTTTGAAATCCTAGTAAATCCAGTTATTGCTGCCGATATGTGCATGGGTAGTGCCATTCACTGGAGCATGGGAAACCTACCAATGACCATACATATATCCAATTCAGTTTTTTGTTTGTTTTTTTTTAAGTCTTATTCTTTTTATTTTATGTATATGTGTACTCTTTGTCTGTGTACCAAATGCATGGCTAATGTCCACAAATAACAGAAAAGGACATTGGGTCTCCTAGAATTATATTTAATTTTCCATGTGGATGCCTGGAATGGAGCTCTGGTTCCTCTGGAAAAGCATCCAGTGTTCTTAACTGCTATGTTCTCTCTCTGGCCATTTTGAAATTCTTTAGCAGATAAAATTATCTTTCAATGATGAGAAAAAAAAAAAGAATTTTTCCCTATTGGAAGTACTGATAATGGGAAAAAAACATATATCAATTATGTGGGATAGTAGAAACTACTTTGATTCAATTTATAAGATATTTATATCCATATGTACTATTTTTGTAAAATTCACTTCCAGTTAGTTTATGAATATAATATGACTTGAAATATGCTGGCTATTTTATGTCATTTGCATAGGTTTGCTTAAATTACTATAAGCTAACTGTATACTTTCATTGTGTTACTTTCCATGTGAATTAGCTATATATATAGCATAGGTAATGTTAGAAAATCATATGAACCAAGAAACTTTGGTGTACGTAAAATCTTAAGCAGATATGTAACTTAAGTAGATTTTTCTACACTAAAAATGGAAGACAAAGCTCAATTTCTTTCATGAGATATGACTGGAACAATCTGGAGTTTTTACTTAGTCATTCCAGTTCCCATGGTAGCTCAGTAATTTTTAATTTACAGCCATTTGTATGTTGGTTGGCAGAGGTATACCTCTGTGGAGAAAAACATAAGTAGCATTTCATACAAATTTCTAAATTTTTATTGTATTATTTGAAGTTTATGGGTATTTTGCCTACATGTCTGTCTGTGTACCGCATGTGTGACATGTTTAAGGAATCCAGAAGACATTGTTTGGATTCCCCTCGAATTGGAATTAGAAATGGTAATGAACTTCTAAGTGTGTACTAGGCATTGAACCCCAGTCGTTTAGAAGAGCATGCAGTGTTGTTAACTGCTGAGCTGTCTCTCCAGCTTCCTATATATACTTTTTTTTTTCATTTTATTGCCTATTTTATTTATTTACTTTTCAAATATTATTCCCCTTTCCAGTTTCCCCTCCACAAGCCCCCTATGCCCTCCTCTATTTATACATACTTTTATAAGATCTTGTGAATACTTTTTATTGTGAAATGCACATGAAAATATAGAATACATCAATAGTGTTAAAGAAAACATAAATTAAACTACCCACATCAAGAAATAAAACTTTGAAAGAGCTCAGAAACTATCCATATCTCAGTCTATGCCCTTTCTAATTAAAATTCTAATAAACTCTGGAAAGTATCTTTTAAAAGTTTTAGTTCTTTGCATAATAGTTTTAATAATTGTATGATAATTCCATACAGGGTATTTGTCAGCAACTATACTTCCTCTAGCTCTTCCCAGATCTACTCCTGACCAATTTTGTATGTCCTTTTTAAAATAACCAGTTATTTTTTAACAATGGTACAACTTTGTTGACCATATATTCCTCAGTGTGGAGTCATACCTATGTATGTATGTTCAACATATCTGAAATGAACATCAACAATAGTTTTATGATAAGAATTTTCTAACATGTCTTTCTGTATTTAACAATCCATACTCAAGTCCATAAACAATACAATTTAATTTTAACTGTAACAAAAATAAGATCAATATCTTTTAGATTATGTGCCTGTGCTGGTTAGTGTTTTTGCTACCTTTACACAAGCTAGTCTCATCTGAGAGGGGAAAATGCCTCCTTAAGAAACCCTGTAGAAGAGGCTCACAGCCATCCATAGGACTGAGTACAGGGTTCCCAATGAAGGAGCTAGAGAAAGGACCCAAGGAGCTGAAGGATTTGCAGCCCCTTAGGAGGAACAAAAATATGAACTAACTAGTACCCTCAGAGCTCCCAGGGACTAAAACTCCAACCAAAGAGTACACACGGTGGGACTCATCGCTCCAGTTGTATATGTATAGCATAGGATGGCCTAGTCGGTCATCAATAGGAAGAGAGGCCCTTGGTCCTGTGAAGGTTCTATGCCCCAGTGTAGGGGAATGCCAGGGCCAGGAAGCAGGAGAGGGTTGGTGAGCAGGGGGAGAGGGGAAGGAACAGGGTTTTTTTTATTATTATTTTCTTTTTTTTTCCAGAGGAGAACCTGGGAAAGGAGATATCATATGACATGTAAATAAAGAAAATAACAATAAAAAAAAAACCAAGGCACAGTAAGGGAAATTGTCCCAGTCACATAGGACATAAGTTCCCATCTCCTGACTAGCCATAGTCCAGGCTTATAATATATACAGTATTTGAAAAAAAATTAAAAAAAAAAGAAGGAAAGAAAAGAAAGAAACCCTATAGCAAAGTAGAGGCTCACAGCCATCCATTGAACTGAGAACAGGGTCCCCAATGAAGGAGTTAGAGAAAGGACCCAGGGAACTGAAGGGTTTGCAGCCCCTTAGGACAAGCAACAATATGAACTAACTAGTACCCTCAGAGCTCCCAGAGACAAAACCGCCAACATGGTGGGACTTGTGGCTCCAGCTGCATATGTAGCAGAGGACTGCCTTACCTGGTATCAATGGGAGGAGAGGCCCTTGGTCATGTGAAGGTTCTATGCCTCAGTGTAGGGGAATGCCAGGGCCCGGATATGGGACAGGGTGGGTTGGTGAGAAAGGGGAGGAGGAAGGGAACAGTTTTTTATTTTTTTGTTTTTTTGTTTTGAGGGGAAAACAGGAAAGGAGATATCATTTGAAATGTAAGTAAAGAAAATAGCTTTTAAAAAAGAAAGAAAGGAAGGAAGAAAGAAAGAAAACTTGTAGCGTGTACCAGTATTTTCATAATTAATGATTAATGTTGGAGTACCCAGCCCATTGTAGGCGGTGCCATCCTTGAGCTGGTGGTCTTGGGTTATATAAGAAAGCAGGCTGACTAAGCCAGTAAGCACCATTCCTCCATAGCTTCTGCATCAGCTCCTGCCTCTAGACTTCCTCTTTGCTTGAGTTTCTGCCTTGGTTTTCTTCAGTGATGGACTGTGACAGGGATATGTAACTCAAATAAACCCTTTGCTCCTTGGAGCATAGTCTTTATCACATTAAGAGAAAGCAAATTATGGCAATATATTTTCCTTTTAAAAGTATATATTTATAAGATGTATATTTTGGCATGTCTTTAAAATATACTTTTCTGTAAACCTTTGGAAATTATGGTGAGGGTTTTTTTCCTTAGAATTTAATAAACTTTCTTGCAAAGTATTTGTAAGTAATATAACATCATATGCCAAAATAACCAGACCCTAATTCTCTACATTTAATACTTGAGTTACATCTTTTTTTCTGTGTGTTTGTTAATCCACATTGCTGTGACTTATACTTTGCTTTTTTTTTCTTATATTTTAAACAAAACTAAATAAATTACATTTATTTTTCCCAAAGAAAACATCTTTTAAGTTTATGGCATTCACATCATTTCTGCTTTAACTCGGTATTAATCTCAGTATATCCCGGTCTTTTTATCAATAGTCAGAGGTGGGAAAGTTCAGGAATCTTCGTTAAAAAGCTGATATGGTAATTAAAATATTTTCTACCTTGGTTATATGTCAGGAGTAGCATTTCTCTAGCATGTAGGAAAACAATATTTCCTCTAATCACTGTGGTTTAAATCCTTTGCTAGACTGACCATACAATATCTCCATTTAATCATATACCTATCAGTCCCATTTTTGACATCAATATATACTCATCAGTGTGGACAGTTCAAATATTTTTAAGTAATAAAAATAGAAATCTAGACTAAAAGCTATTTGATGTTAAAATGTGTTAATTATAATAGGTGTTGTAATCCTTTCAGATTAAAAAATACATTGAAGGTATAGTTTATTACTTTTATATAAATCTCATAAACTATAATTTAAAGAAAACTAGTCTTTCAAAATAATATTTTTTTTTTGTTTTCTATACACTATCTCTGAAGGATCAAAGACACTTCATGGTTGAAGGCCTATATTCACACTCAGGCACTCTTCTGGTAACCCCAATAACTGCAAAGTTCATAATGTATTCCCACAGAACTTACATGTTTTTATTCTTTGTGACTTTGATTTTTTTTTTTTTTTTTTTTAGAAAAATGGTGAATTTACAAATGTTTGTAAGAGTCTTTTCAAATGCTAACTGGGTGAAGGTGTAGTCGTGGCGAGTTGTATAAGGTAATTGGTAACTGGACTGTCTGCATATTTGTGTGCCTTTGTGAAAGTGTGTGCTCAGACTTTACCAAGCATTATACCGGTGCTATGTTTGGTACAATTCTCACACTCTTATGAAGATATCTACAAAAAATGCCCATGCTTGTCAAGTGAAACAGAAGGTGTGCAGCAATTAAAGGATTCTCTTGAATACTTTAAAGTTGAGGATCAATTTCCTGTTACTTTTTCTTTTGGCTTGCATTGATTTGAAAGAGGCAAAGTCATATGACATATTTTCTATGCTATTCTTCATTTCCTAGCCAAAGACCACAAAAAGCACATCTGTAGTTGATTAGGTTGGGTTTATAAACTCACTTTAGCATGTATCATACACGGTATAAGGAACTGTATCCTCATCACATTCTCTGATTTTTTCAGAATTCACACCTTGCAGTTTATCTAAGCCACTTTTCCTAACATAGGCCAACACCCAACACACACACACACACACACACACGCACACACACACACACACACACAGAGAGAGAGAGAGAGAGAGAGAGAGAGAGAGAAAGAGAGAGAGACAGAGAGAGACAGAGAAACAGAGAGAGACAGAGAGAGACAGAGAGACAGAGAGACAGAGACAGAGACAGAGAGAGATTGCAGAGTTCATTAGTTATCAAATAAACCTGGATTTAAATTCTAGTATGGCATTACCATTGAATAACTCTAAGGTGAAGCTTTGTTGTTTTGAAAATCAGTTTATGTTAATAACTCACAAATAATTGTTATGAAAAGAATATTGAACATGGCTCAAGAAATGACAGCTCTCAGTTTTATTATTTTCCATTATTTTCAGAATTATTAAAGATATGCCCCTAGATTATGCTCTGATTAAGAAAAAGAGCAGGCATGCGGCATAGCTTCAGGCAAAAATAGCAGACAGTAGTCTGAAAAGTTTCTGGACAATGATTACAATTTGTTTAGTTAGATTCCATAGACTCTAAAGCTTAATCTTGTGGTTATATAGATTTCTTTGAGAATTTTATCTTACCCCTGTACTAAGATTGGCCAATGAAATATATGAGTGTTGGGGTGGTGTTTTCCTTACAATGTAATTCTGAATAATTTCAATCTATAGGAAAATGAAAGAGTAAGGCTATGAAGCTTTTACCTTAGTTGCTAACATGTTTTTTTTATTTTTTTAGTTTTTTAAATGTAATTAAAGAATTACATTTGCTGGTTTTGTTTTCTTCTGTTGTTTTATTTATTTACATCTGAAATATTGCCCCACTCCAGGTTCTTGCCCCAGAGCTCTTTCCCACCACTCAACCTCCCCTTCACCTCTGAGAGGGTGACCCCCACCCCAGGTATCCTCCCACCACCACCCATACACACCTGAGGGCATCAAGTCTCTACAAGACTATGCACAATTCTCTCCTACTGACATCAGACAAGGCATTCCTCTGCTACAAATGTGCCAGGACCTCAGACCAACTCATGTATGCTCTTCAGTTGGTAGCTAATCTATGGGAGTTCCCAGGGGTCCTAACTCTTCCATAGGGCTCCTCAACATCAGTCCAATGCTTGGTTGTGAGTATCTACATCTGTATCAATCAGCTGCTAGTAGAGACTCTCAGAGGACAGCCATTCTAAGCTCCTGTCTGCAAGCACAACATAGTATCAATCATGGTGGCAGGGATTGATACCTGCCCATGGGATGGATCCAAATTGGGCCAGTCAATGGTCAGCCATTTCCCCAATCTCTGCTCCATTTCATTCATCCCTGAATTTCCTTTAGACAGGAGCAATTTTGAGGCAACAATTTTGTAGGTTGGTTGGTGTCCCAATATCTCCATTAGGGGTCTTGTCTGATTACTGGTCATACAGGTTGTCTCTTCAGGTTCCATAACCCCACTATTGGGCATTTCAGGTAAGGTCAACCACATTGAGTCCTGGGAGCCTCCCAACCCCAGGTCTCTAGGACTTTTGAGAGGTTCTTCTCACCCCCAGCAGCTGCACATTTCCATTCATTCTCCTGACCTGCTGGGCCTCTCTCCTATCTCTTCCCAAACCAGATCCTGCCCTCCATTTACCCCCTCCCACAACCCACCCAGGTCCCTCCCTCTGTCCTTCTTCCTCCCATGATTATCTTGCTTCCCCTTCTAAGTCAGATTTAAGCATCCTCACTTGGGCCTTCGCTCTTGCTTAATTTCTTTGGGTTTGTGGGGTTGTATCATGGGTATTCTGTATATTTTGACTAATATCCACATATTAGTGAGTACATACTATATGTGTCCTTTTTAGCCTGGGATGCCTCACTTAGGATGTATTTTCTATTTCCATCCACTTTCTTGCAAAATTCATATGATCCTCATTTTTAAGAGCTGAAATGAACCACATTTTCTGTAACCAATCTTCTGTTGAGGTACATCTGACTTGCTTCCAGTTTCTGATTACTATGAGCAAAGTTGCTATGAATATAGTGTAGTACATGTCCTTTTGATATGGTGGAGAATATTTTGGGTATATGCTCAGGAGCAGAATAGCTGAGTTTTCAGAGGGGTTATACAATTTTGCAATCCCACTAGCAATGGAGGGGTGTTCCCCTCTCTCCACATTCTTGCCAGTATATGCTGTTCCTTGAATTTTTTATCTTAGCTATTGTGACTGATTTAAGGTGGAATCTTAGGGTCATTTCTATTTCCCTGATGGCTAAGGATGTTGGGAGTTTTCTAAGTGCTTCTCAGCTATTTGACATTCCTCTACTGAGAATTCTGTTTATTATGATACCCCATTTTTAAATTGGGTTATTTGCTTTGTTGAAGTTTTTCTCTTAGCACTGCTTTCATAGTATCCTATAAGTTTGAGTATGCTGTACCTTCATTTCATTGAATTCTAGAAAGTCTTTAATTTCTCTCTGTTTTCTTTCTTTCTTCCTTTCTCTCTTTCTTTCTTTCTTTCTTTCTTTCTTTCTTTCTTTCTTTCTTTCTTTCTTTCTTTCTTTCCTTCTTTCTTCCCTGACCAAGTGATCATTGAGTAGAGAGTTGTTTAGTTCCATGAGTATGAGGGCTTTCTCCTGTTTTTGTTATTGTTAAGGTCCAACATTAATCCATGGTGAACTGATAGTGAACTGATAGAATGCAAGAGGTTATTTCAATCTTCTTGTATCTGTAAAGGCTTTCTTTGTGTCCAATTATATGGTCAATTTTGAAGAAGGTTCTGGGAGATGATGAGAAGGTATATTCTTTTGTTTTGGAATGATATATTTTGTAGATATCTACATTTGGTTCATAACTTCTGGTACTTTAACTGTATCTTTGTTTAGTTTCTATTTCAATGACATGTCTATTGGTGAAAGTGAGGTGTTAAAGTCTTCCCTATTGTTGTATAGGATTCAATGTATGTTTTGAGCTTTATTAACATTTCTTTTACAAATGTGGGTGCCTTTAGATTTGGGGTATAGATGTTCAGAATTGAGACTTCATCTTGGTGGAGTTCTCCTTTGGCAAGTTTGAAGTACTCTTCCCCATCTCTTTTGTTTACTTTAGGTTGAAAGTCTATTTTAGTGGATGTTCAAATTGCTACTCCAGATTGATCCTTGGGACCATTTGCTTGGAAAACTTTTCCACAGACCTTTACTCTGAGGTAGTATCTGTGTTTGTTGCTGAGGTGTGCTTCTTGTATGCAGCAGAATGATGGATCCTACTTATGTATATAATCTGTTAGCCTGTACCTTTTTATTGGGGAATTGAGTCCATTGACGTTGAGAGATATTAATGATTGTTAGTTCCTGTTATTTTGTTGTTGCTGGTGTTATACTATGTGTGTGTAATTTTTTTCTTTGAGGTTCATTGTGCTTTCTTGGATATAGATATCCTCCTTATGTTGGCGTTCTCCTTCTAGTATTCTTGGTAGGGCTGGTTTAATAGAAATATATTGTTCAAATTTGGTTTTGTCATGGAATATCTTGGTTTTTCCATTTGTAGTGATTGAAAATTTTGCTGGGCATAATATTCTGGGCTGGCATTTGTGGTCTCTTGGGGTCTGCATGACATCTGCCTAGAATCGTCTGGCTTTTAGAGTCTCCATTGAGAAGTCATATATAATTCTGATAAGTTTGCATTTATATATTACTTGGCCTTTTCCCCTTGTGGCTTCTAGCATTCTTTCTTTGTTCTCTACATTTAGTGTTTTGATTATTATGTGACAGGAAATTTTCTTTTATGATACAATCCATTTGGTGTTCGGTAGGCTTTTTGTACATTTATGGATATCTCTTTCTTTGGGTTATGGTTGTTTTCCTCTATAATTTTGTTAAAGATGTTTTCTGGCCCATTGAACTGGGAATCTTCACCCTCTTCTTTTCCTGTCTTTCTTGGCTTTGGTCTTTTCATTGTGTTCCAAATTTCCTGATAGTTGGGGTTTGGAACTTTTTACACTTGGCCTTTTCTTTGAGTGCAGTATCAATATTTCTATGGTATCTATTAAGCCCAAGATTCTCTCTTCCATATCACATATTCTGTTGGTGATAATTGTGATAGTTCCTGTTCTCTTTCCTAGGTTTTCCATCTCAAGTGTTACTTCCAGTTGAGATTTTTTTTTTATTGTTTCTATTTCCATTTGTAGATCTTAGAGTGTTTTGTTCAATTTCTTCACCTGCTTGATTGTATTTTCTTGTATTTCTTTAAGTGATTTATTTGTTTCCTCATTAAGGGTTACTACCTGTTTGCCTGTGTTTTCCTCTATTTCTTTAAGGGAATTATTTATATCCCGTTTCAAGGCTTATATCATCTTCATGAGATGGAATTTAAAGTCAGAATCTTGCTTTTCAGATATGTTAGAGTATCAACGGCTTGCTGTAATAGGAGAGCTAGGTCCTGATGATGACAAATTGCATTGGCTTCTGTTGATTACATTCTTGTACTTCGCTTTCACCATATGGTTATCTCTGCTGTTAAATGCCCTGGGTACCCAGGATTGAGATTAGAGGAGGCCTCCTGGGAGGCAGACAGTGCTGTGTCTCTAGTTAGAGCAGGCCTCTTGTGGCTCTGGTTAAAGAAGTTCTCCTAGGAGAAAGATAGGGCTGTGGGTGAGGGAGCAGGCACACTGATCTGCCATGGGTGAAGGTGAAGGTACAGACTGGGAGGGCCACTAACATTATTTTATCTTTGGAAAATCAGGAGATTGTCAGCCTAAGTGCTATTCTATCAGAATAAAAAGTATAAGAAAAATTTGCCCTCTTTTTAGCCAATGTAATTTCTATGGCACTATCCTATAAAATATGTGATCACATAAATATAATAATTAATATAGAAGTTTAGAGCTTTTTGATTTGAGAAAGTAACTATTCTGAAGTAGGATTAAGTGAATGTTTGTAATTAGAAATAGTAATAAAATGTGAGATTCTCCTTCCCTTACTAACTAAAGTTGACAGGAAATAATGCTACATCAAGACAAGATAGTGAGATGGGGAAAAGAAATGGCATTTATGTATCTTTATCTGTTTCTACATCTATATATTTATAAAACATGTATACATACACATACATTTATATAAATGAAAAACCATTGTCATCTGAATTTCACCCAGTGAAAGGTTCTGTTCCTACTCAAATTTTGCTGTTAAGTTTATAACCTCACTAGTAATTATATGAAAACCTAAAACATTTGTAAAGGTTTTAAACTTGAAATATATAGACCTCATAGAAAAATAAAAGCTTTCACAAAAGCATGCACTGCTGAAAACAGATAAAATTGATAGAAAAAGTATAATTACTTGGACAAAACATAGAACTATGACTATAAAAGGATTTTTTTCCATAGCAATACAAGCCTATTAAACATGTTATTTAAAAGAAATCAGTAGAAGTGAGGGAACATAAAATTGAGGCAAACTATCAAAGTGTAGAGTAAATGAGCAGTAATCAAGAATAAGAATGAAAGAAGTTAGAAAATTCATAACTCACTCTAGATTGCATAACACAGAAATGATGATACCTGAAAGTGACCATGAGTATAAAAATTATAGAAGAGGTGATTGAAAGTTATTTTATAATTGTGAAAGTTGCCATTACCAAGTCAATTTATAAAGGAGAGCATATAATTGGGGTCTTACAGTTCTAGAGAGTTAAGAGTCCATGACTGTCATTGCCATGAGCATGGCAGCAGGAGAATAGGCATGACACTGGAATAGTATCTGAGAGATTACAACTGTATGGCATTGGAGCAGTAACTAAAATCTTACATCATGGTTTGCATGTTAGAGGCAGAGAGAGACAGAGAGAGAGGCAGAGAGAGAGACAGAAAAATAGAGATAGACAGAGACAGAAACAGAGAGAGATGTGAGAGGAGAGAGAGCAGGCTAACTAGGAATGGCATGAGCTTTGAAATCTACAAGTCTTCCCCCAGTGACATGCCTCCTAAACAGTTCCCCCAACTGAGAAACAACTATTTAAATATATGAGCCTATGGAGGACATTGTCATTTAAACCACTACAGAAGGTATGAGATTCTAAATGGAAGGATTTTAGGTCTAACAAACTAAAAGGTTCAGAAAATCAGATCTTATAAAGGATATTTTAGAAAATTAGAGGAAAGAGATGATTCTAAAAGCCTTAGAGATAATAAAAAGGATGGCAAAATAAAGTCATGTCAAGAAAGGAATACAGAGTTCTGTTTCCAGTCTGGTGGTTTTTGGATTGTTGGCATTCAGAAATTGTGGTTGATGGACAACAACTGATCCAAAATGTTTCAGAATCTGCTGGCCCTTTGTCAGATTGGCCAGAGGACCATCAGCACCACTTCACAAAGGCAATAGGAAAACAAAGTTACAGAGAAACAAAAGCTGTTTCAGGAGAATAATGGGATGCCAGTTCATCTGAAAGGCGGGGCATATGATACCATGTCTTACAAAGTCACAGTGGCTCTGACAGTGGGTGGAACAGCCTATGCTGTTTATCTGTTAGCTATGACTGTATTTCTCAAAGAAGCAGAACTGACATCATCATCCCAGTCTTCACATAGTTCAATTTCATTAATGATCAATGGACCAGGAATCTGATGAGTAACTAAGCTCTTCTTTGGTGATCAACATCTATTGATGTGTATTAACTGTCACCAATAAAGCAGTTCTTAACCATTAAAAAGAAAGAAAGAAAAAGAAAAAAGGGAAATAGAACAAAAATTTCATGGAATTGACATCTTATTACTATTTTTGTTATAGTTCCTTTGTATTTTGGTCATGAGGGTTCTCTATCAGTAAGAGGTATATATACCCAGATAGCATATCTCTAGGAGAAATCTTAGAGATTTCTGATGGAGCAACAATCAGTTTCAGGGTAATAT
This sequence comes from Mastomys coucha, assembly GCF_008632895.1. Classification (NCBI taxonomy): domain Eukaryota; kingdom Metazoa; phylum Chordata; class Mammalia; order Rodentia; family Muridae; genus Mastomys; species Mastomys coucha. The sequence continues at coordinate 15,503,070 of NC_045030.1, forward strand.
GTCAGCTATAGGAGGTAAAACAAAAACAAAGGAAAAAATATGTTATTCAAGTCTGGAGTGGCTAACAGAGCTGAAAAGGAATGGGGAAAGCTTAACTAGCAGGGAAGGAGGAAGAAAGAAGGGAAGGAGTGATGTATATCATTAGGGATTTTCTATCAGTGAGATGAGAGTGAAGTATCCTATGTTGAAAACAACACAACAGCAAAAGTTTTAAGAAAACCTCAAAATCATCTCCTCTCCTCTCAGTATCCCCTCACACAGATCCATCCACCATTCCTTCTTCCTTATCCCTTCATACCACATCCCCCTCTCCTCCATCCCTGACTTTATCCAGGCATCAGAACAGATGTTGAAGCAGTAACTACTTTCTAGAAGCAAAGTCTTAAATGTTTTGAGAGGGATTATTTTAAACATTGAATTATCTTAAAACCCTTAGAGACACTGAATATTCAGATATGCATTTCTCAAACAACTTGCTTATATTATATCTCATTTAAGAAAGTAGTAGATATAATGTGTTAAAATGGGAGAAGTCAAGAAAATTTAAAATGTAGGATCCAGAAAGATGGGAGTAAAAAAAAACCAAAGTCCTGAAGCCAGACTCTGCTGGTCTACAACAGGAGGATAGAGAGCTGCAGAAAAGCTGTTCCCAAATAAGATATAAAATTAGTAGGCTACTGAAGATTGTTTATGTATTGGGAATACATATTCATTTTCACCTCTCGGATACTAGTTGTAAAGTAAGTCAAAAACAGTTTAAGGTAATTTATGGAAAGTAAAATATTGTACAAGAAAGTCTCGACCATGATTGTCAATCTGTGACTCTGATGTGATTATAATTTAATCATATCTTTATAACTCAATGCTGACATAGCCATATTAATGGAGTTTTGTGGCAATTTTCATAAATCACCTTACAGTGATTAAAGTCTTGTTACTTTTTAATCATTACTCTAATACTTAATTAAATATAAAAAACTTACTTTATAAAATTAGTATATAAAATATGACGTGTAGTTTAGGACTTATAGTAGTCCAGCTCAGAGTGGTGACACAAACATATAACCTTCTTACTCAGGACCTTGAAGTAAGGGAATAATCATAATTCTAGGCCAACCTATATTATACACATCTATGTGAACACAAACACACACACACGCACACACACACACACACACACACACACACATATATGTGCATACACAGACATGCACACATATACACACATGGATTACTCCCAATGAAAAATCACATATTTTTGCAGTAGAGAACAAATCACAAAGATATTTGGTCAATATGGTTTAGGGTGATTTTGTCTTTTAAAATAAATTTTCACACTCTCATTTATACACAACAAACAGATTTCTCTTTGTCTTTCTTTGATCAAGGGAACAGCAGTTTTCATTTTCTAGCTTTGTCTTTAGTTTGTTGTTTTTCCATATAGTTGACAGAATCCCAGTTAGAATAGTTTGTCATTGTAATTTGATGATATTGAATTGGAAATGCCAACATATAAACTACTAAAAGCATATGTAAGTAAAAAGAACCATTTGCATATTTAAGCATTACAAAGCCAGGACATGTAAACACAGGCTCTCTTTTCAATATCAATTTTACATAAAATTAGAGCCACAGACACCCTCTTTACTTACAAAGTATACATGGCTAGTAATCCCAGGAAAATTCTGTATGTTTATTCTTTGGGGCCAGTGAAGAAATTAGAATATACACACTTGAATTTTTATGTTGATCTATGAAAATAGACATTTCATTACATAAAGACATAAAAGTTTTCAACTATAAAACAGATAAAGTAACCACTATAAATTTGCATTGACCAAGGCTAGCCACTAAGATAGGTAAGCCAACATTTTTTTTTTTTTTTTTACTATTGATGCAAAATACAGATCTCATCACAAAGAGAATAAGATAGTTTAATCTGTACCAAAGGGGAAGCAGACAGACTCTGGTTGACCTAAATTACCTATTTCAGTAAGGAAGTAGTTACATAAACTTTTTATGGTTATAAAACGCGTCATTTATCAAAATATTTATCCAAGTACATTGGCAAGGACATCAGGTGGGAGGTTTACAGGAAAGCAGAGAAATCATTCCTATAGACTTTAGATGCTATCTAATGATATTTTTTTTCAACTTGTGGGTTTGTAGAAGGTGGTGATCATCTAAGAAAACATTCCAAAGGTTTTATATAATAGTTACGAGAATATTAGGTTAGATACAGGGAAAGGCAATAAATGTCTACTAAAAGCCTCGAGGTAACTCATATTATTTCATTCATTCTGTGAGAGTTGAACTCTGTAATCACAAAGCTCTAATCAGTCAAGATGTAGCAATTTTCTTGGGAACTTTATTTCAAATTACCACATGACTCACCACAGCCATCTCCGACTCAGCTAGCAATGCAGGAGAAAAATACCGACAACTAATTTAGTAATATATGTTTCTTTTCATTTATTATATATAGTTTATCAAAATCATTTTGAAAATTAGAAAGGTTTGGAAATTATTTCCAGTGGTGAATGATCTCATAAGATGTATTCCTCTGATGTGACTCATGGATCTTCAAACATGCAACTATGAGTATAGATTATGTTAGGTTACAGTGAAGTAAAAAGATAGCGAATATGGATGGAAGAAAACAAAACATCTAGGGAGATAGCTCATTGGTTAACGCACTTTCCATTCAAACAAGACCAAGGTTTGCATCTCTAGATCACATATTCAAATGTTATGTGACCTAGAAGCAAAAGTAAATTATTTGAATGTGAATAAATATGTAAACTAAAGTAGTTGTATGGCAAAAAATAGTTGAATATTCAATGTTTCATCTAAATTTAAGATATAAGTAGAGTTTTAGCCTGATGATACTGTTCTAAATTAAGATTTGTATAATTAAATAAAATTTAGGAAGCTGGTTAATTGAAATATGTAATATGTGATAACATAATTAAATTTTCATTGCAGTTCACAAAGTTTCAAATAGCACTTTAATTAAAGCTACATGTAATTTATTAATATGACAGTTACATTTTATACTGTAGCCAGTTCTGTGGTGTTTCAACATGTGAGAAATACTACAATAATATATTTTAAGAGGTAATTGCATTAGAATAGTTTAACAGTAGTAAATTAATAAATATTATCCATATGCCTGGAATTTTTAAATTTGGATCTTTCTAATTGTCCTAGAAATATTGTCTGTTAACCTTTTATAATTCTCCTTATAGATTGTTTCTTATGGAAATAAGTACTTGTCCCTCACAATTGGCGGAATTTCATCAAATATTTCTGTACTCTCTGCCCTAGTGTGTTCTAGAAGGAGTCAGTGCTGTGGATTAGAGTTCAAGTTCCAGGAATAATATAAAAGTACAGTACCTATTTTCAACTCTTTACATATGTACATAGAAAGGAGAACTGCTTGATATTATAATAGTTCTGACTTCGACTTTAGTACAGATTGCCACATTATTTTGTCCAAGGCAGAACCATTCTCCATCCACTATTTGCATTGCTTTAAGGCCCACAGGAGTGTCCAGGTTTTTGACATTGTGACATGATGCTAGTTTCTACTAATGCACTGTGTTCATATCTATCCTGGAATGCATGGGGACTTTGGCTCTTAGGTTGAAAATGTCTCCATAGGGTTTTAGTTCTCCATATTTTATATTTATATAAAAATTATATATATATACATGTATACATATACATGTGTATATGTGTGTGTGTGTGTGTGTGTTGTATACATATATTGATTGTAACCATATATATGAAAAGTAACCATGCTAGTATGTAAAAAGTACTATTTCTTTATGATTTTGATTTTGATTTTCCTAATGATAAATAATAGTCAACATTATTTTTATGTATTCATTGGTTACTAGCTGTCTTCTTTTTTGTCCTTTATTATTTTATTTACTATACTAATGAGTTTCATTATGTTTACAGATACATATATTATTACACTTTTGCTAATTTTCTTACTGTTTTCATGTCATAAATTCTTAATTATGCATATAAATAAAAATATCATATACTTTCTTTCCTCTTTCTGTCTCCCAGTTATCCACTCTTATTCCTCCAACCCCACGCTGTTCATACAATCCTACTTTCTTGTAATTAGGTCTTCATTCATCTCGGCAAGGTTTTATAGTTTTCCAGATATATATCTTTTGCCTCCTTCCTTACATTTATTTTTTTTTACATTGTTTGTGACTACAGAATAAAATATAACCACTTTTCTATGTTGATCATGTACCCCAGAGCTTTGCTTAATTTATTTGTTGACTATAATGCCTTTTTGTGTGTTCTTTGTGGGCTTACATATTTCCACACATATCACATTATTTACAAACCAAAACCAATTTATATCCTTCTTCCTAACTTGAGTTTATGAGTTTATGTTCCTTATCTAATAGATCTGATTAGATGCTACAGCCCAATGTTAAGCAGCAGTAATGAAAACTGCCATTTCTGTCTTATATTTCTTTTTTTAAAATATTTGACTTCATAGGTATGTTTGTGTGCCTTGGTGTATGTATGTACCCAGTGTGCATATAGCAGTGTTCAGGAAATGGGCTTACAAATGGTTGTGAGCTGCCATTTGGGTGTTGGGAACCAAACCTGCATCTACTGTAAGAGAACTAAGTGCTCTTAACCATTGAGTCCTTTGTCCTGCACTTATTTCTGTCTTAACTTAAACTTTTATTTTCAACACTAAAATAAAAATTACTGTGTTAGAGAATTTTTCCTGTATCTCTGATTTGTTTATTTGTTGTTTGTTTTGGGAGTGGATTTTTTTTGGTAGTTTTTGTCATGGAAGTTTATTGATCTTTTTGTTTGATTTTGTTTTTCAAGACAGGGTTTCTCTGTGTAACCCTGGAACTCACTCTGCAGACCAGGCTTTTTAGCATTCTATCTAAACTCCACCTCACAGTTACCTGGCAACAGCCAGGTATGCTCCTCCCCACAGTTACCTGGCAACAGCCAGGTAGGCCTGACCCACTATAAAAGGGACTACTTACCCCTCTTGTTCTCTTGCTTCTTCTCTCTTGCCCTCTTGGGTTCTTCCCTTCCACTTCCTTTCCCTATTCCCTTCCCCCACTCTCCACATGTTCATGGCCAGCCTCTAGTTCTCTATTCTTTCCCTCTACCTTTCTCTGCCTCTACTACCCTCTTAACTCCCCTCCTCATGCCCTGAATAAACTCTATTTTATACTACACCATCCTGTGGCTTGTCCCTCAGGGGGAAGGGATGCCTTGGCATGGGCCTGCCAAGCCACCCCTTCCCCCATACCTCACCACACCCCCCATAGAACATATTCCCCTCTCTTTTTATCTTTTATAAACACATCAAGGCTGGCCTCAAACTCATAGAGATTTGCTTGCCCCTACTTCTGGAATGCTGGGATTAAATGCCCAGCGTTTGCTGAGTTTTGTCAGCTGACTAGTCTGTGTTTTTATAATGATTTTATAAGTTATTTCATTCATTCTGTTGTTGTGGCACATTATTTTAAGTGATTCCTTTGGGGTAATAATATACTTGTACTTTCCTGGGTAAATTGTACTTGATTATAATAAGTAAAACTTTAAATGTGAAATATATCTGCCAATATCTTGTCTTGTATCTTGCACATTTCTTTGTAAGGGACATTAGGCTATAGCACTCTTTTGTGATGCCTTTCTCTTTCTTTCTTATAGGATGATGCTCATCTAGGGGTGTAAATAAGTATTCCTTCCTCCTTAACACTTAGGAAGAATTGTAAAAAGGTTGGTAAGCTGATCCTAGTCCAATTCTCTGCAGACCTATTTATCTTTATTCTAAGGTGATGGTTTGCATTTCTACCTTGAATCTCTAGCAACTTTGAGAACAGTCATGGTTATTCAATTTTTTTATCCGTATAAAAATGGAAGCTAATACTCCAAAAGTTATTACATGTGGGTGTTTTTTGATTGATTGCTTTTAAATTGAATTTGGAGAGCTCTCTGCATATATTTTTTTTGCCTATTCTTAATACCAGAATTTATTGAACGACAGTAAATTCACAAGCTACATCAATTTTGTTGGCAGTAATTTGTCAAGTAGTTCTCTCCTTGATAGTTTGCTTTTGGCAAACACAATTATTTTCATGCCAATCTTAATTGCTAATAGTAATTTTGAGATAACATACTACTTATCACACAGTAAACACATCTGCATATATATGCATATATGTATGCATGTATGTTACAGAATATATATATTACAGAATTAATAACATATATGTGTGTGTGTGTGTGTGTTACAGAATAGCTCCAGCATGCTTAAAGAGGCTATAGCCAACTTCAAAAAATTTCAAGAGGCCTTACTGGAGGTAGAAGCAAAGTGCAGATACAAAGGCAAAATGCCAGTGCTAGAAAAGACATTAAGAAACTGAATTGGAGACCCATATTCAGGTTTCAGGTTCCAGGACTGACACCAAGTTATCGGACCATAGAAATTGTAGTCATGAGGTATGGAATCATCAACAAATTTATAGATAAGGAAATGAAGAGATAGATGGACAGCAATTCGAATAGGTTCTGTGAAGAGCAAGGACTGAGCTCAGCCTTGGAAGATAGTTGGGAAGTTTCTGTCTTTTGCTGCCTTGATGCATACACAAACGTCTGAGAGGACAGGATAGTGGGGACTTTGTCCTCACAACATTAAGTTTTCCTCTTCCATATGGGAATTCGGGAGAAAGTGTTGCATAGTATGTTCAATGATCATTCCTCTGGCCTAAGTTTTCTTCTATCTTCAGGAACTGTTTCATAGGTGTTCTGATGTCTATATGCAGAAAAACATGCAGTCAGCTTGCCTCAGTGAGTGTAATCAAAATTGCATCAAATGTTGCACATAAAATGGACTTTCTCATGGCAGAGGACAGTATGAAAGTCAGTGATTTATATAATATGGGGTAAATCATACCAGGATATAGCTTGGTCATCCCACAGTGAAACTTCAGGTGCCTCCCTGGCCTACAATTCTTAAGCAGTTATATTACTCTAATAGTGGAATTTTTATTAAACAACCATATGATTTCTGATAGTGGCTTTTCCTAACCAAGAAATAGTCCTTTTCTCAAATTTTACATGATTTTTAATGGTTCTAGATGTTTTTCCTAATCTGTAAGGCATATAGAGTCTTGAACTATACCATGGATGTAATGAACCTTTTTTTAGAGTAGGTGGGCAGTCTCTCTGAAGGCCCATTAACATCCTTCCCATACAAGTGCTAACTAACTGTTTTCAAGTATCAGTAGCTAAGTGAATAGAAGAGAAAAAATGTTGGGATATGAAAGCAGAAAGGCCAAAATTTCAAGTTTACCTTGGGCTATGTAGAAAGTTTGAAGTCAGCTTAAGTGAAACACCCTGCTTCTTGCCACTCCTTAAAGAATATGTTTTCGAAAACAACACAGTATTATTGCAGCAGATTTTAATGGGCACAGTTCTCCCCATATTAAAAACAAAACAAAAAAACACAGAAAACAAAACAAAATAAAACATACCTCCTTGATGAAATTCTTCTCTCCTGACTGTTGTTTACACATCCATTTGCTAAAGAGGTTTATAAAGTTACCATTTATCAGATATTAATAATCATATAAAATTTGTGTCTTTCTCCCTTTAATATCATTTATTACATAATTCTGCTTTCAGGCAATGAAAGAAAACACTTCTATTAGACATAGAGGTTTATACAATCCTCTAAAGACTGTGGAGAGTCCAGAGTGGTGGCCATACCTACCTATCTCATTTATCAAATCTGGGTTATAGTGTTAATTTGGTAAAATGGTCACCACTTTTATAATGCAGCATCACTATTCTGAGATTTTCTGGCTGAGGCATGAACATTTCTCTTCAACAATATTCCCAACAAACTTGAATTGTATGTTCAGTCTACATAAAACCTAAGTGACATGCAATATTATACACAATGATGAACCTGAATGAATCTCAAGTCCTCGTAATTGCAATACAAACACTTTACTGACTAACTTATCTTCCCAACACCAGTTCCTCTTTCCTCTAAACTTATAACTGACCATAAAATATGCATTTGACTTTGGGATTCACAATAAAATTAAATTTGCTTTCCTCCTTCCAGTATCCTAAATAAAGTCACAGTGTCAAGGACAGAGTCTGCAATGGTTGGAAAGTCACAATAGCAAGATTCCCCCTTGCAGCTGTGGCAGCAGAAAAAAAAATTCACTTTTGTCCATATCAGGAAGGATATTGGTATAAGTAGATTCTCTGGTATACACACATTGAAAGCTTTTAAACATTTCTTTCTTTACTTTGTGTATGTCTGTGTGTACATTCTTGTTTCTGTGTGTGTGTGTGTGTGTGTGTGTGTGTGTGTGTGTGTACTCATGCACTATGATGTACACATGGAGCTTAGAGGACTATTTGTAGGAATCTGCTATATCTTTTTGCCATGTTGGGTCTAGGATTTGTAGTCATGTTGCCAGACTTAATGACAAGCACATTTACCTGATGAGTTATCTCACCTGCCCAGTTCTTTAATATTTTAGATTTGAAGTATTGGTCAGATATAAAATTTTTAAATGTTTTATCCCCATGATAATTTGTCTCACTCTTATAACAGGGTATGTAGTGAAATATATTCTTTTAATCTTGATGTTAAATTCATCAATGCAAATATAACATTTATTTTCCAGATGTAATTGTCATCTTAGAAGCTTATTCTTGAGTAACCTCACTCCTTTTAGTTCTTTCTGAATTCTTGCTGGCTGGTTCAACTCAGCTGGTCTAGCTCAAAACTCCTCTCCAAGCTGATTGAGTCAATCTGGCTTCTCTAGGCTTCTCACTATATTGTTCCACCTGGCCTCATACTAACTTAGTCACTGTGTTCTCATCTTCTGGCTCCATCTCATTATTTGGTTTATACTGTTTTCACTTTGTCTAGCTTGTTCTGTCTGCCACCTGTTTTTGGAAAACTGTCCCAATAAAACTGCCATAAATATACATCACACTTTTGTCTCTCCCCATACTCTTCCCTTATGTACTATCTCTCTTTCCTGTGCTGTTGTAGTATGAATTGGCTGTATTCTGTCTCTGACTCATTCTGTCCAATCTTTCTCTGATTTATTACTTTAGATGTCACTTTAAACATGGTTGCTTCCTTCTTCAAAATAACCTTACCTTCTGTCTTAGTCAGAATTTCTATTCCTGCACAACATCATGACCACGAAGCAAATTGGGGAGGAAAGGGTTTATTTGGCTGACTTCCATATGGCTGTTTATCACCAAAGGAAGTCAGGACTGGAACTCAAGCAGGTCACAATGCAGAGGCCATAGACTGATGTTCCTTGCTGGCTTGCCTCTCCTCGCTTGCTCAGCCTGCTCTCTTATAGACCCCAAGACCTCCAGCCCAGGGATGGCACCACCCACAATGGTCCCTTCCCCCTTGATCACTAATTGAGAAAATGCCCCACAGCTGGATCTCATGGAGGCACTTCCCCAACTGAAACTCCCTTTTCTGTGATAACTCCAGCCTGTGTCAAGTTGACACAGAAAACCAGCCAGTACACCTTCATTGTTAAGGATTAAAGGTGTGTACTAAGGGCATATCTATATTGCAGCCAGACCATATCATATACAGTATAATACAAGGGCAGTACTGTAATCCAGGACTTGTCAACATTTCAGGTAGATCATATCTTTGCATAGGATCCCTTTCCAGAGCAGCCATATTGCTGAATTAAAATTCCTGTACATATCAGTATTGCATGTTATAGATTTTGTTTTCAGTTCAACTCCAAAAATTATTTGCCTGATATTAGTTTATAAAGATTTTACAATATTTTTCTAGTTTTCATTTTTGTCTTGACTATTCTGTCAGTTGCTCATAGGGCTTGGTAGTATATTAAGTCACAACTGTAAATTTTTCTACTTCTTTCATTTCTATCATTAATATTGCTGTTGCCCAAACCACTATTAAAGTGGATCACTAACACATACTTCCAGATTTAATATCACAGTGGAAGTTTAGCACTCTATTCAACCACATTGACTCTTTCCTAGTAAAGTGAGACATACATTTTTGTTGTCTTATGGACTAGGAATGTGATTGCAAGCTCATCTCCACAATGGGGCATACTCTAGGAGTCATATAGTGTTCTAGTTACTTGACTTCCCAACATTTGATTCTACTTTGTTGTGTTTAGTGGATGCGTAAGCTCTACTGGGCTTGGTTAACATTGTCAAGGTTTGAGAGAAAAGAAAATGTTGCCATCTTCTACTTGAAGAAACTCATTCATTCTTTATTGTATGGTGAGTGTGGATTATCAGACTGTCTCTGAGGCCTGCTGATGTGAAGAAAGTTAAGGCATGAAGCATAGTGTTAGATACTCCACTAGTCTCTGTTTTCCATAGTGACAAGTGGCTCTGTTTAGTGCTGAACTTTATTGATACTATATTTGAGAATTAGAGCACTGTTACTTTCTACCATGTAGGAAATGAAAACTCTGGTTCTTGGTTTGTCTCATAGCTACCACTGTTTGTTAAGGGAGAATTATGTTGGTTTCTGGCTTATTTTTTAATGGTACAACATTTGACACTGTGGCAAGTCTGGGAGTAGTATGTGGTCTTACAGTAGGTGGATAGTTGGAGTAATGAATAAATCCCCATCAGTTTTCTATAAATAGTCTGAGCTGAGCTTTTTTGGCCATTGTTCTGGGAGTAGAAGGAGTTTTGGGGTTTGTTTTGCTGAAAATACATATTGGAGAAAAGGCCAATCTCAACGAATGGTGCTGGTCAGCTTGGAAGGCTTTGTGTAGAAGGCAATAACTAGATCATTTACTCTCACCCTGTCAGACTTCAAATGGATCAAGGAAATAAACTTAGGACCTTATCCCCTAAAACTGCTATGAAAAGAGGAAAGAACACACTTCAAGTTATAGGTAAGGGAATATTCTTTTTATAGGTACTGCTGACATAGCCAGGTTGCAGCTTTATATAGCATTTCATTCTTTACATGTGAAAGGAAATAAGGAAATAAAAAGAACAGACAACCACAGATTTCTTAAGTTCTGATGTCCCCAGAAAGGCCATATTTTTACAACTCTCAAAGTTCTATGTTTTCTTACTGTGCTATTTCTAGGGATTTTGAAAATATAAGTGGAAGGCAGATAAAATGTGAATTTAGTCCATTTTTTTAAAGAAATAGTAAACCCATTCTATATTATTTTTGTTTAAAAATTGTTTGGTAAGTGACTGAATGTTAGGTGTTATGAGATTTAAAGAATGCTGTCATTTGGTATTTTTTTTTTAGTTTAAAATGGCTAGCTATATATAGTCTTATTAATGTATGATATTATTGCAGTTGCATGATATTATTTAATATAAGGTATTACAACTCTTTAAGTAGAAAAGGCTCAACATGAGTTGTAGTAAACTGGGGACACAGAAACATAAGAATTGTTATGTTGAAAGCTAAATTGATAACCAAAAGTTACTAAGGGAGCCAAGAGAAGTCTAGCAGAGGAAAAATCTGCACTTTCATTTCTTAAATTTGGTTTTATGTGAGGAATATTAATAATAGTAAAACAATCTCACTTCAGGCTATACTTGCCTACTCCTTGTATATTTTCTACCTACTGCCTTCCTTTTTTGTCCTGCCCTGCTTGTTTCTTGCTGTTTTCCTTAAACAAATGTTTACTGAGAGATGTTTTATATGTCCGTACAATGAGTATGTTGCTTCTTTCATGTACATATCCACGGTAAGGAAGTTATCTAAATTCACAATTCATGACTGTGAAAACGTGTGTGTGTGTGTGTATGTGTGTGTGTATGTGAGTGCTTACACATGCATATGAAGGTGACACAAATTACATAAGTCTATTCAAAAACCACAGTTCTCATCTTCATGGAAATAAGAGATGGTTTACTGTGGAGGTAATTTGAGTGACTATGTTTGTGTTACATGAATTTAGGATACCCTAAATTGCATGTTTTAATACAGATGCAGTTTCATGAAATTTTATAGTTTTAAATAAGAAATAAAAGTCATAAATCAAGGCAAGTTTAAAATACATTGATAGGTGTATGTGAAAGGTAGGTGCAGTAAGAAGGACAAAGTATCTTTATAGACATAAGATGCCATATGATTGCATTTTTTAGATTTTTGGGTAGGTAGAGCCTTGGGATCTGCTCAGTTAATAGAGTCCAAAAAGTTTTTTAGCTATTAGTCACTGAATGTTAGTTCTGATACAGAAGGCTCTTGAAGGGGGATAGGTCTAGCCCAGGATAAGGCACCTAGCCTCTGGACCTGTGATATTCTAACCTTCCAACATTACTGCAGTTCTAATCAGTCTAACAGTCCTGCAGACACAGCTTTTTTCTTCAGTTTTCATTCACACATATAACAGGAAATCTTAAGACAATTGCTATTTCCGTTTGTATGTTCATAAATATCATATGTTTTACTCAGCATATATCTCACTCTCCTCTATAACACCCAACCCTCTGGCCCCAGCTGCCATACCCAGACTTAAATTTGCATTTTAAATGAAGATTAGTAATCAAGCAATGCTCATAAATGCAGCCATTTGTTTCAGGAGCCTAGCTACACATTTTTTTTGAGCATCCCATGATGAGGATCATGGAATAGTGAAGGCAAAGATGATCAAAGCCATTTAGCAAAAAATAAATAAATAAATAAAAGTAGAAGTAACACATTTTATTCTGATCTCACATTAATTTAGAAATTCTCATTTTATAATCCAGTCATCCAAGTATTTAAAAATCCATTTATAACATTTTGGTATGAAATGTTTCATTCAGCCCAGGAGTGAAATTTTTCCTCTATTTGAGAAAAAAAAAATGAAAAGAAAAACAACAGATGTTGAATTATAGGAATAAGAATTTCAGATGGTTTATTTTCTTTGGAATTCATGTAACTTTAGGACAGATCCATTTATTTAAATTACATTTTACAGATGGTTTGTCTGAGAAGAGATTCCTCTGGGGAATGGAGCTAAGAGCAAAAAAGAGTAGAAATGAAAACAGGAAAAGGAAAGAAGTCAGAGTTTGGCGCTCTCTACTGCTGTTGAGTCTCTATGTCTTTGAGTCTGAGCATCTTGAGGTATAGATTGTTTGCTGCAGTGTTTCCTTGTCCCAGCATGGAAAGCCTCCCTTTCTGAAAGCACAAAAACCAACTCACTAACAAGCTGAAGGATTGAATTCTCTTTGCACTTTGCAAGCAAGTTTTGGGGTCTCTGGACATTCTCTGTATAAGATGATTCTTCCATGAGAGTTATGTTGGCTTTAGGAAAAATACCCTACGTTCTTTGTGAGCCAAACATACACAAAATAAAACCTTTCCTTTCTCCTGTCATTGGAGTAAAATGTTATATGGAACACTTTTGAGAATAAACTTTTTTCAAGATGAAATTTTCTGGAGGCAATTATAGGAATAGTGGAAATGCCAGCCACAGTGCTTTGTAACCATGTCTTACTATTCTTATATTTCCCAGTGGTTGTGGGCATTCTTTTACTTTAATCTCTTTCTACCCTCAACCTCTGTATCACCCCCTACCCTATTACTTACAATTTTAATTCTTTCTTCAGATTCATCAAGGCACATTTCTCTACAGTAATTAGTTTCATGCATAATATGTGCTTTCTGTTAAGAACTTTGGCTTTTCAAAAAAATCAACACTGAAAATGCTATTTGGCTTTTTATTACAATTTTAAAATTCCAGGTGCCCCATATCAGGAATCTCTACCCTTACCAACAAAAGCATAATTTGCATGAGTTGTATTTGGCTTAAAAATTCTCATCCACTGTCTTCAATGTTCTTTCTTTAAAAACTTAGCTTAATTTTTTATATCTAGTCTGAATTAATTTATAAATTCTATTCCTCTTTTGCTTTGTAAATGATTACATATTTGCAACAAAATATTATACCAACTTGTCAAAATATTAGATTTATAAATAGACACATGTGTATTCCAAATAAGAATATAATTTTCTTCTTCAAACTTATATAAACTATTCTACAACATTTAAATTTTTAATACCATTTTGAAAATAGGACACTTATATAGCTCCCAAAAGTAATCCATATGAGAAGTTTACAGATCCTCACACTTAGCAAGCTGATCAAATGTATAGTGATCTTTTGCTTCATGGGCCAATGAAAAGCGGGCTAGTTCCTCAGAAAAGGTTCTTGAAAACTAAACAAGACAGGGTAGGATTTTTACAGTCCGAAGGCTGCGAGTTGTATCACAGAGATTCTACACTCTCTGCATAATATCCACCTATCAGTGAGTACATACCATGCGTGTTCTTTTGTGACTGAGTTACCTCACTCAGGATGATATTTTCTAGATCCATCCATTGACCTGCAAATTTCTTTTTTTTTTTCTGTATTATGTTTCTTTTTTTATTTTTGACATTTTTACCAATTC
>NC_045030.1:15520084-15536943 GCF_008632895.1 Mastomys coucha
TTGTTTATCAGGTTTAGGAGCTCTCTGGTGGAATTTTTGGGGTCACTTAAGTATACTATCATACCATCCATTGACATGCAAATTTCATAAATTCATTGTTTTTAATAGCTGAGTAGTATTCCACTGTGTAAATGTACCACATTTTCTGTTTCCATTCCTCTGTTGAGGGACACCTGGGTTGTTTCCAGCTTCTGCTAAAGAGGTCAGCTCAGCTGTTAGAAAATTACATTGGACCACCACCACTCCCCCTTCCTGGAAGAGACAGGTCAGAGTGCACATAGGCCAGAAGGGAGAGGTTAAGTAAGCCACTGCTACCTCATACCCTAAAGACCAATCAGTTTAAAGTGCACAATGTTCTGCCAACCATATTGTGCCTAGTTGCTAACGCCTATTTTACCCCTGGAAACCATATAAAAACTTATCAAACAAACCACTGAGGGTCACTGTCTCTCCTTCCTGTCTGGGACAATCCCAGTGCATTGGAACAATAAATTTCTCTTGCTTTTTGCATCGATTCTGGCTCTGCATGATTCACTCAGGTGGTTTCCAGTAAGCTAAGGCTCACCAGAATCTTACACTGGCTATTATGAATATGGCTGCTATGAACATGGTGGAGCATGTGTCCTGATTACATGTTGGAGTATCTTCTGGGTATATGTCCAGGAGTAGTATAGCTGGGTCCTCAGTTAGTACTATGTCCAAGTTTCTGAAGAACAGCCAGACTGATTTCCAGAGTGGTTGTACCAGCTTGCGATTCCACCAGCAATGGAGGAGTGTTCCTCTTTCCCCACATCCTTGTCAGCATCTGCTGTCACCTGAGTTTTTGATCTTAGCCATTCTGACTGGTGTGAGGTGGAATCTCAGGGTTGTTTTGATTTGCATTTCCCTGATGAGTAAAGGTAAAGATGTTGAACATTTCTTTAGGTGCTTCACGGCCATTTGAATTTCCTCAACTGAGAATTCTCTGTTTAGTTCTGTTCCCCATTTTTTGATAGGGTTATGTGGTTCTCTAGAGTCTAACTTCTTGAGTTCTTTGTATATATTGGATATTAGCCCTCTATAGGATACAGTATTGGTAAAGATCTTTTCCCAATCTGTTGGTTGCCATTTTGTCCTATTGACAGTGTCCTTTGCCTTATAGAAACTTTGCAATTTTATGAGGTCCCATTTGGAGTGGGTGGATGGGTGAGAGACCACCCTCATAGAAACAGGGTAAGGGGGATGGGATAGGGAGTTTGCAGAGTGGAAACTGGGAAAGGGGATAATATTTGAAATGTAAACAAAACATCCAATTAAAAAATAAAATATAATAAACATATCCAAGAAAATGAAAAAAATAGGAAGGATTCAATCATGAGGTGCAGGCTGAGAGTTAAAGTGTTGACAAGGGACCTTTTCTCAGCAGGGAGGGAGGAACCCTTTGATTTGCAAAACACCATACAAGGTTTTTTATTTGGAGGAACCATTTGTTTACCTAGAGATCCTCCTGGAGCAGGGAAGGAGGAATCCTTTCCTTGGAAAGATAGGAGATACTATTTGTTTTTGTGACTGATGTCTTTCTGAAGGAGGTGTAATGTTAGGGTAACCAGCTGTCCAGGAGGTGGCTCCAGAGCAAGAAGGTGTGATGTTAGAGTAACCAGACCTTTCCAAGCCAGTTCACATGCAGATGTGGTTTCTTTTTTCCCCATTACAGGGTAATATTTATATACATCAAAATGTATTCACCCACCCTCATTGATAATTTTGGCAGTTGTTTCTGGGATTAATTAAAAACCATGTTGCTTGACTTATACACAAGTATTTTTCTAGAATTCATAAACTGACATTCTTCAAAATACATCATAATGTTATACTGTTTTATACACACTAAATTGGTTAAGAAAATGGTTGTAATAAGATAATAAATATGTTGAGTAGTAAAATAATTTTTCATTGGGCAACATGTGGGGGAATTCATATTATGGATGTAGTATAATTACAATCTATAATCCAAGCAGCCAGAAGGTAGAGGCAATAGTAGTATTGTGACTTTCAAGTCAGTTTGGGCTGTTTAATGATGATATGTGTGGAATAATGGTGGACAGAACATAGGATTGGGTCAGGTTCAACTTATTCACATTAGCCCATTAAGCAATGATTGTATATTTAGTGCTGCTGCTCAGAAGGATAGAGAAAATGTTATTATTTTCTTGGTTTTGTCTGAATCCTGGGTTGAAAAATAACTCAACATTAACTATACAAAAACTATACACATACACACATACACATATACATATACATATCTTGGGAAGGTCCAGAAGGCACACCTTCCTCTGTAGCCTAGACTTTAAGGTAGCAAACACAATCATTTGATTGGAGCACTCAACCTACAACTATCTGCAATCGTAGCTGCTGTACCAGATGTGATTTCACTATTCAAGTGAATCCACACATCTTCTGACACCTGTCTTAAACTATTTATCTTACAAATACCACATTTTCTGTATATTTGCACATAAGGGTCTCTGGCAGTTTGTTTATGGCCAACAGAACTTTCTCTGTGGTATACTGAGCACCTTTTCTTTCCACTAGCTATGAAACTATAAATTAGTTCATTATAATAATGGTGTTCATTGTAGGACAAAGTGACAAAGCAACTAATCTGTAACTCTTGGTGAGATCAGCTTGTCAGGGGTTGCAAAATTAATATAACTAAATTTTAGAGCTTCCTACCTTATCTAAGGTTTTAGAGGCCCAGTAATGTGGGTCATGTCAAGATATTCCTTCTAAAGAGAAAGGTAGATTAATGTCTCTGGCTTCTTCTTACAGTCAGTAAATGGGTACAATACATTTGGAAACTATTTAGATAGTGGTGACAAAAATATTCCTCGTTTGATGTCTTGCTTTGATTCATTTGCCATATGACCTCAACAGCTGTTAGTTTTGAGTAAGGTCCAAAGAAAGAGAAGTCTGTAGAACAGGTGCAGGCAGCTTCTCTTTCTACTTTTATCTATGACATTTATAAATTGTTTAATGCCCAGTAGGACAAAAAGCAGTTCAAACTGACTGGATCATTTTATTTTGTTTTATTTCTCTTGCTGATTTCTGATCTACTAAAACCTGGTTCAGTTGATAGAGTCCTAATTTTTGCCCTCTTGGGTCTATTTCACTACTTACATCTGTCCTTTTTCTATAGTATTCCATGTAGTATGTAATCACAATGTAGTTTTATTAAGCTATAGATACATATACACAGAGAAACAGGCAGATTCCATCTCAGAGGCGAAGATAAGTTTATTGGAACAGTGAGTGGGCCCCAACCTTTCCAGGGGATTAAGATTGAAAACATTTAGAGGGGTTTGGAGACATGCATACATACATAGAACACTGCCAGGAATGTACAGGGGTTTTGTGGTTTGACTGGAAGCATGGTGGGTATTTTGAGGTATGTAGTTTTTATACCTGGACATACTGTTTCTTCCAGTGTAGCTGACTGTTCAGATGGGGAGTAAAGTAATACTTTATGGCTATGGGCTATTGCCCAATCCAGCCTTACTCAATTTCTCATGACTTGAGGCAATTATGCAACAATAGAGAAGAGCAAACTGAAGTTATTTGTGGGGAAACAGATGGAAATAAAGATTATTGTTTTATGGGAAATATTTCTAACTCAGAAAGTCAAACACCAAGAGTTCTCATAAGTAGAATCTAGTTTTAAACATGACTATGAGCATATATCCACTGCAAGGTAGAATGCAGTCCATTTGGGAGGAGGAAAGGGGTCCATGGGAGATGCAAAAAGAAAAGTAGGAGGTGATGGGACTTAGTATGATATAGATGTATAACAATGCCATTGATAAATCAAGTTTTAAAAATTTTATTAATAAGATTTTATGTATGTTTTGCTGGCATGTGTGTCTTTGCATTATCTGTGTACTGTGCCCACAGAAGCCAGAAGAGGGTGCTGGATCCCATAGGACAGGAGTTATAGATAGTTGTGAGCTACCATGTTGATTCTGGGAATCAAATTCTGGTCCTCTGGAACAGCAGCTTTTGCTTTTAACCTCCGAGCCACATCTCCAGCTCCTAAACAATTTTGAAAGCTATTTAGCTAAAAGTCAATAATGAATACTTCATTGTTCTTAAGAACACTTGGCACATTTCACCAGCAAATCTGCTCCCATGGCTTATGAGTTGACAAATATGGAAAGGGACCAAGCACCATAGGATGTTGGACTGGCTTAAACTGTTGGTTTTTCTTTTTAAGATCTTTGGGCCTCACAGGTCCTAGCTTATGTGGCAGTTCCACAGTACTTTCAAACACATTGATTTTTAATATATCTTACATTTCTGACTTTCCTATGGAAAATTTGGTGAGAGAAAAATGTCAGATGTGACTAGAATTCAACATACCTCATGTTATAAAATTTCTGTTATAACTATTTTGCCACTAAGGTATATTCAAACTTTTAAAATAAAGTTTGGAGATCTAACCTTTGTCAATTTTATGTTTGTGTTTATTTGAAAGTTTTCTCTAGGAAAGTTCATCTGTTTTATGTTCAAAATAAATATTTTTAATTATTTTACAAACTCAAATTTGATCAAATTTCTTAAATTTTTATATGTGCTTATTAGGAATGTGGACTTAATTTGCCTTTCTGGTATTTAGTGCAACATTTCGTTTGCATCCATTAAGTCTAGTTTGTTAATTGTTTAAGTAAATCTTGTATTTTTTTGAGTTTTATTTCATTCTTGATCTATGAATTACTGAAAAGGGGATGTCAAAATGTCACAATATAGTTATATATTTCAAATTCTAACTGTAGTTCTATGAATTGTTTCTTTAGTTATTTATACATATTCTATTGAATGGAAATGTCAAATTTTTATTTTTCCAGTACAGGAAATATTTTATTATAATGTACCTGTTTTTCCTTGAGAATGCTTTATTCTCTCAAGTCTGTTGTTGGCTAGCTAGATACATGGTATGTTTTGTGAATTTCTACTTGTCAATTTCCACATATTTACTCTCAGCATTCTTCTGTCTATATATGTCAGATGTATATTTTATAAATAGTACATAGATATCTTTTTAAAAACAATGTCAAATAAAGTAAGACTTTTAACAAGACATTTAGTCCATACAATTTGTGATTGTTACACTTGCCTTCATTCTTGTCATTTTCTTTTTATAGTCTATTTCAATAACTTTTAAAAATTATATTTCTATTTATTTATAGGCTACAAATTAGTTTGATGCTTATTTACTCTTTCTACTTTAATGTTTATCTTGATTTGGTGACTTTCTTAGAATCTGTACATTTTATTTGATTTTTCTTTGCTAATTTGGGATATATATTTGCTATGTTTGTGAGTCCTGGGGAGAATTGAGCTTTATCATCATCATCACTATCATCATTAGCTTTAAACTGTTTTAATTGATCTATACTTTTTTCTTTTTCTTTTTGAGACTATAATACAACTACATCATGCCCCCCTTTCCTTCCCTTACCTCTCTTCCCTTCAAATCTTTCCATACACCCCTCTGTACTCTTTTTCAAATTCATAGATTCTATTTTCAATAATTGTTATTATTGACTTTCTATTTCTTTGCTGCAACAACTTTGTATATTATTGTCCATAGGTCTTTCAAAATATGTTTTTTCATACATACACACACATTCAGACTTTTATTTGATTTTTTTGAAACAGGATGTCATTGTGTAAATATGGATATCCTAGAATTTTCTATGTAGAACACCATGTTGGGCTTTAACACAGAGGTCGTTCTGCCTCTGCTTTCTTCATGCTAAGATTAAAGGTGTGTGCTACCTTGCACAGTATATTTTTCAATAATTATCACATTTATTAGATACCAATGTGATTCAGTGATCATTAGCCAGTAAAATCAAAACTAGTAAGAAGCAGAAATTAATGTACTGCACAAAGTCAACAAACAGTTCAACAGAAACTATCTCTGTAAAGGTCCTCATTACTAAATTGCTAAATAAAGGTATTTTTCTTTTTGAGTTTATAATAGAATTAGATCATTTCTGCCTTTTTTTCTTTCCTTCCTCTAAACTCTTCCCTATACTGCTCCTTGCTCCTTTTCAAATTCATGGCCTCTTATTTCATTAATTGTTATTATAATTATATATATGTATATGTACATATGTATATATGTGCATACATACATTTATATATGTGTGTGTATACATATACATTTATAAATATATCCTGCTAGGTCTATATAATGTGATTCATACATATATTTACAGGACTGACTGTTTGCCACTGGATAACTAATTGGTGTGTGCTTCCTTGGGGAGAACCATCTCTCTCACTTTCAGCTTTTCTTAGTTTCCTATAGGTCTTTATGCAGGATTGAGACCTCATGGTCCCATCCATTTTGGCACTTCTGTTGGTGTCATCCTTGGTCATCTCATGTGTAGAAAGTCATGTTGGAGAGTTTTTATGAGTGTAGCTTCTGACATTACTAGGAGACACAATCCCACAGCAAACTTCCCAATCCTCTGGTTCTTACAATCTTTCTAATATTACGTTTTCAGCAATGTTTTGTTAGCCTTAGCTGCCAGAGTCATTTTGTACCTGTATCCATAGGGACCGATCTCCACAAGGCTGAATTTTGATTGGTTGTGGTTTTCTATAATAGCCTCAGTATATAACAAAGAGGATGCTTCTGGATAAAGGAGTGAAAATTAAATTTATCTGTGTATATTAGGACAAATCTTTATAGATAGGTTGTTTGGAATTATGCTGGTTTAATAAAGTGGTAGCTGTAGGTTCTCCTCCAAGATCCAAAACTTCAATATCCCTGAGTGGTTTCCTGGGTTTTCAGTACCAGATATGGTTCCTCTGTTTTGAGTAGTTCTTAAGTCCATTTAGAGAATTATTGGTTACTGCCAAGGCATACATAGCACTACTGTACCCTTAGGGTTATTGCACCATGTTGATCATTGTTGTGGTTCCTAGACATTATAGCTGGGTAGGGTGATTTGGTTGATTCCCTTCTTTGGGAAACTTGTATGGTGCTTTCTGGTAGCATGTAAGCTAGTCCCAAGAAAGGAGCTTTAAGGTCAATTCCAGATCGGTGACCTCTGGGCACTGTGTCTAAAGTGCATGGTGCCTTCAGCAATAGGCAATTTTTATATTTTTTAAGCAGATAGTTTTCAGCTTCCCATGTAGTATGGAAATTCCCATGTGGTTTGTTATTCCTATTTCAATAGGAACTTTTTCTGTCTGAGAGTAGAAAAACTACAAAACCTGCAACTGCACACTAAACAACTATGACACTGGTTCATTCAAAAGGAAACACTAGACTATGGGTACTTGCCATTCAATATTCTGTTATATTTTTAAATAAAATGTTGACAATCTATACAATTCAATGGCCACTTTCCAAGATGGATTATAAGGTTAGAACTTAAAGATCTTTTGTAGATTGCCTCAAACAAACTCCCTCTTTTGGTGATGGTAGATGCATTAATGACAGTCACTATGGGTGTCTCAAGAGATGACTCAGTAGTTAAGAGCACTGGTTACTCTTCCAGAGGCCCCAGGTTCAATTCTCAGCACTTACATGGCAGCTCACAACTGTCTGTAACTCTAGTTTCAGGGCTTCTTACACCCTCACACAGAAAAACACTAATGAACACAAAATAAAAATAAATTATAACAAAATAACAGACACTGTAATGATTGAATATGAGCAAAATAGAGGGAGGAATAAATATAAACCAGATGAGCAAAGAAGCTGAGGGAAAGCTAGAATTGAGTCAGGTTAACCTTTTAAAAAACATATTAGAATGATGGAATAATTCTTGTTAGGGCTAGACATGAGAGAATACCCATGCAGCAGCTGAACTATCTGAGAGTCTAATAGCTATTTCAAACTAATTTATGAGACTGAGGAAACAACTATTCTGTTATAAGAGGTTTTATGGAGTATAAATGTAAATGTTCAGCCAAAATAGTTTCTTCTCAGCTTTTTTGGACATGCTCTCCAAGCATACACAGTAACAACAGTAACTGTCATACAACATTAGAGCTGGTAGGAAATTTAGAAATCCATTTGTTTGCCTCCCAGTTTTCTAGAAAACATTTTAGATGTCCTCAGAATAGCAAAAATGTCCCAGCATCAAAGTCGCATTTGGCACCAGAATAGGGTTTGCTAGTTTCTTATTCTCTTTCTTATCATAGAGTCATCTTCAGAGGCAAGAACTTGAATGGCAATATAAATTCTAACTCCTCTTTTCTATCCGTTTATTTAGTAAATATATGTTCTTGATTTAACATTGTCATATGGAAATAGAAGTGATTAAATGTTTTTCCACATATGAAGATTTTTGGAGACCTTAACCAAAATGTCAAATTTCTTAGTTTTTAATAATAGTTTACTCTTACAAAAGAATATTTCAGAGATATATTCAGAATAAACAAGAATCCTTTAAATATTCCAGTCTCAATAGCCCTTACTGAGAGAAATGAACAGAATTAAATGCCTTCAGCCTCCAGAAAAGGCATGCCCCAGTTACAAATTTATGCAGGCGTTGAATGGTGCTCTTAAGATGCAAATTTGGTGTCTGAGAGTAATAATGCAATAAATCAGAGTCAACTAACAGGAGCTTGGCGAAAATTTGCTAGAATCTCAGAAGATCAATATTCCAGCATGGACAAGGGAGGGGCTCCAGAGACCCCACTTCTAGCTGAAGAGCTATCAATAATTAATGACTACTTCCTAGAGATGGTCAACTTTCTTCAGATGCTGCCCCTGAGAGGTCACTTGGGCTCCAGGAGATGGTTTTACACACATGCACATACAGGCATTACTCAATAGAGCCAGTAGATTTTTAAAAAGAGCTCATAAAATTGGGAGGAAAAGGTAACATTGAGGGCCTGATAGAGAAGTAACTGGAAAGGAAGGAACTGAGGGGAAGTTGATTAAAATACATTACATATGATTTTGAAATTTTTAAACAATAAAACGGATAATGCAAAAAAAACTTTCAACTTTAATTTATGAGAGCTAATTTTAGCTAAAACTTGAAAGCTGGAAAGGGGATTGTTGTGAAGCAGAAAGGGAGCTACAGGAGGAAACAGGGGCCTAGAGAAACTGATTGGAAGAGGACAGGAAAGAACAAAGTATGCATGACCATGCCACAATAAAACTCATTAGTTTGAATGCTAATAAAAGAAACTAATTTTTAAAAAAGATAAAACATTCCCTGTAAACCTATTCAGCAACTGAATTATTGGTTGGTACCACCACATGTGACACTTTAGGTCTAATGTACAAACTTACAAGTGTCTTTAACAGTACTCTGTATCTGTCTGAGTCAGCTGTTGGGTGGAGACTGCCAGCAGACAATTAGACCAGACTCCTGTCTGCAAGCATAACTGAATATCACTAATAGTGTCAGGAATTGGTGCTTGTGCTTGGGATGGGTCTCGAGTTATAGGTTGGCCATTCCCTCAGTCTCTGCTCCCTCCCCCATACCTGCATTTCTTGAAGAGATGATAAATTTTGGGCTGAAAGTTTTGTGGGTGGGTTCATGTCTCTATCACATATGGTCTATTAGCTGGGCTGCCTTGTCTTACCTCAGTAGAAGAGAAAGAATCCATTCTCACAGAGACTTGAAGTACCATGGTTGGAGGGGGGAACCTAGGGAGCCCCCACCCTCTCAAGGACAAGGAAGGGGTGGGGGAATGATTCTCAAATGGGTGACTGGGAAGGGGAGGAATGAGCCAGCAGAAAAGTGAGTAAGTCAAAAATTTGAATTTAATTTAAAAAAAAGAAGAAAAAGAAAAAAGTACTCTGCTATATACTTGAAATTTTCTAATAATTCTAATCATACCCACACCCATCTAATCACAAACAAGATAGTTATCTGTATGTCTTAATGTTGTATCAGTTTGATTGCTATACATTTCACATAATATATGAATGTTCAAATCATTTTAAGACCTGTGTGTATATTTAATATATAATTTTATTTATCAGCTATTTCTCAATAAAGCTTGGCAAGGACTCAAAGAAACAATATCCTTATTTACTTGATTTGAAATCTTATTGAAACTAAACTGAGAGCTAGGTGTGGATGTGCTTGTATACAATTTAACACTTGTGAAGTGAAAAAAGAAAATACAGCGTTTGAGTCCAGTCAGGGCTATATAGCAAGCTGGAGGCCAACCTTATAAAGAGAACTATCCAAAAAAAGTAAAGAATAAAATGAAAACAAAAAGAAAAGGAAGGGAGAAAGAAATTCATCATAAATACATGGGTTTATTTTTGTATTATAGAATTTATTTTGACTATCCATATTTCTACCCTTACATCATATTTATATCTTCTTGATTATATCCTCTTGATTACTATTATTCCAGAGTAAATATTAAAATGGGTACTGTATGGATTCTAACTTTTTTTGAAGTTTTACTTCTTTATTTCATTTTCTATTTTTCAGTCCTTATTTGGAATAACTCTTTCTTTAGGATTCTGTGATTGTATATGGTTTCCTTCTTACAAAGTGCATAGATTTTATGACTGTCTAACATCAAATAACCTATCTCTTCATGCTTGCTATAAGAGCCAATCAGAAGCAGGCTTCTATCTGCTTCCTTTCCTCCTTTGTACTTACATGCCATGTAACCTACATTTGATTTTCATGCTGTAACATGAAAACATCTTAACAATGTTTTATTTCTTCCTTCAAAACAATGATCACTTAATACATTCAAAATGAAGAAACCTATGTTATACTTGTTGTTAGATATATTTCTAATTTTTACAATATTTTTTGTAATAGTTATATGTCTATTATCATTTTTCTTCTACTAGAAGCATCTCATTTAATGCATCTTATATAAGAAGTTTTATAAGTAGTAAATCTTAACTTTTGTTTCAAGTTTTCTTTGTTTTTTTCTCCTTCTAGGATTTTAGACAACTTATTGTTCTCATGAGATTTTTTATTGGATATTTTATTCATTTACATTTCAAATGTTATATACCCTTTCTCAATTCCCCCCACTGGAAACCCCCTATCCCATCACCACTCCTTCTAATTCTATGAGGGTATGCCACCCCACCCACGTACTCCTACCTCCCTGTGCTGACTTTCCCCTACACTAGGCTATGGAGTCTTAACAGGACCAAGGACTTGTGCTCCCATTGCTGCCTGACAAGGCCATCCTTTGCTACATATGTAGTTCCAAGCCATGGGTCCCTCTATGCATGCCCCTTAGTTGGTAGTTTAATCCCTGGGAGCTCTGGAGGGGTCTGGTTGGTTGATATTGTTCTTCTTCCTATGGGGTTGCAAACCCCTTCAGCTCTTTCAGTCCTTTCTCTAACTCCTCCATTGGGGACCCCTTGCTTAGTCCAATGGTTGGTTCTGAGCATCTGCCTCTGAATTTGTCAGACTCTGGCAGAGCCTCTCAGGAGACAGCTATATCAGACTCCTATCAGCATGCATTTCTTGTCATCCACAATAGTGTCTGCATTTTGTGTCTGTATATGGGATGGAACCCAGGTGGGGCATTCTCTAGATGGCCTTTCCTTCAGTCTCTGCTCCACACTTTGTCTCTGTATTTGCTCCCATAGGTATTTTGTTACCTTTCTAAGAAGGACCCAAGCACTCACATTTTGGTCTTCATTCTTTTTGAGCTTTATGAGGTCTATGAATTTTATCTTGGGTATTCTGAAATTTTTGGCTAATATGCACTTATAAGTGAGTGCATAACCATGTGTGTTCTTTTGTGATTGGGTTAAATCACTCAGGATGATACTTTCTAGTTCATCCTTCCTGCCTAGACTACTTGGCATCTTCAGAACCCTGTACTCTCATCATACTAAGTTCTAGATACCCCAACACACAGGAAAGGCAAAATTCGGATCTAAAATCATATCTCAGGATGCTGATAGAGGAATTTAAGAAGGACATAAATGATTCCCTTAAAGAAATACAGAAGAACACAGGTCAACAGGTACAAGCCCTTAAAGAGGAAACAAAAAAATCCCTTAAAGAATTACAGGAGAACACAATCAAACAGGTGAAGGAATTGAACAAACTCATCCAGGATCTAAAAACAGAAGTAGAAACAATTAAGAAATTACAAAGAGGGACAACTCTGCAGATAGAAAACCTAAGAAAGAAGTCAGAAGCCACAGATGCAAGCATCTCCAACAGAATACAATAGATAGAAGAGAGAATCTCATGGGCAAAAGACACCATAGAAAACATTGACACAACAGCCAAAGAAAATACAAAAAACTAAAAGCTCCTAACCCAAAACATCCAGGAAATCCAGGACAAAATGAGAAGACCAAACCTAAGGATAATTGGTATAGAAGAGGTGAAGACTCCCAAGGTAAATGGGCCAGTAAATATCTTCAACAAAATTATAGAAGAAAACTTTCCTAACCTAAAGAAAGAGATGCCCATGAACATACAAGAAGCCTACAAAATTTCAAATAGGTTTTCTTTTGTTGTTGTTGTTGTTGTTATGGACCGGAAAAGAAATTCCTCTTGTCATATAATAATCAAAAAATGCACAAAACAAAGAAAGAATATTAAAAGCAGAGAGGGAAAAAGGTCAAGTAAAATGTAAAGGCAGACCTATAAGAATTACACCATAATTCTCACCAGAGACTATGAAAGCCAGAAGATCCTGCACTGATGTCATATAGACCCTAAGATTACACAAATGCCAGCCCAGCTACTATACCCAGCAAAACTCTGTTACCATAGATGGAGAAACTAAGGTATTCCATGACAAAACCAATTTATACAATATCTTTCCATAAATCCAGCCCTTTAAAGGATAATAAATGGAAAACTCCAACACAAGAAGGGAAAATACATCCTATAAAAAGCAAGAAAGAAAACTTTCAACAAAACTAAAAGAAGAAAGCCACATGAACAGAATTCCAACTCTAACAACAAAAATAACAGGAAGTAACAATTACTTTTCCTTAGTTTCTATTAATATCAATGGACTCAATTCCCCAATAAAAGAACATAGACTAACAGACTGACTATGTAAACAGGACCCAACATTTTGTTGCATGGAAACCCACATCAGTGACAAAGACAGACACTACCTCAGAGTAAAAGGGTGGAAAACAAATTTCCAAGCAAATGGTCCCAAGAAACAAGCTGGAGTAGCCATTTTTTTAGTATAGAACAGAGTTTATTTAGGGCATGGGGAGGAGAGTTAAGAGGGTAGCAGAGGCAGAGAAAGGCAGAGGGGAGAGAAGTAGAGAAGTAGGGGATGGCCATGACCACAGGGAGAGGGGGGGAACAAAGGGGTAAAAAGGCAAGGTGAAGAAGCAGGAGTAAGCTGGAGTAGTCATTTTAATATCAAATAAAATTGACTTTCAACCTCAAGTGATCAAAAAAGGAAAGAAGGGACACTTCATACTCATCAAAGGTAAAATCTACCAAGATGAACTCTCAATTCTGAACATCTATGCTCCACATCCAAGGGCACCTACATTCAAAAAAAAAAAAAAACTTTACTAAATCTAAAAGCACAAATTGTACTGTACATAATAATAGTGGGAGACTTCAACACCCCTGTCTCTGAAATGGAAAGATCATGGAAACAGAAACTAAGCAGAGACACAGTGAAACTAACAGATGTTGTAAACCAAATGGATCTAACAGATATCTATACAACATTTTATCCTAAAACAAAATGATATAACTTCTCAGCACCTCATGGTACCTTCTCCAAAATTGACCATATAGTAGTCACAAAACAAGCCTCAACAGATACAAGAAGATTGAAATAATCTAATGCATCCTATCAGATTACTACAGACTAAGGCTGATAATAACAACATAAACAATAGAAAGAGCACATACACATGGAAGCTGACCAAAATTGTACTCAATGAAGACTTGGTCAAGGAAGAAATAAAGAAAGAAATGAAAGATCTTTTAGAGCTTAATGAAAATGAAGCCACAACATACCCAATCATATTGAACACAATGAAAGCAGTCCTAAGAGGAAAACTCATAGCTCTGAGTGGCTCCAAAAAGAAACTGGAGAGAGCATACACTAGCAGCTTGACAGAACATCTGAAAGCTCTAGAACAAAAAGAAGCAAATTCACCCAAGAGTAGGAGATGTTAGAAAATAATCAAACTCAAAGCTGAAATCAACAATTTGGAAACAAAAAGAACTGTACAAAGAACCAATCAAACCAGGAGCTGATTCTTTGATAAAATCAACAAAATAGATAAATCCTTAGCCAGACTAACTAGAGGGCACAAAGACTGTATACTAATTTAAAAAATCAGAAATGAAACTAATAGAAAAGAAAGTGGGGAAGAGCCTCAAGCACATGCTCTGGCCTCCCTCAACCAGCGGGAGAAATGGGGTCCTAGTCAGGTCGACAAGGCATAGGCAAAGAAATGATGGCAGAGACGACACATGAAGTACAGGACCTGAATGTATTTCTTTAAAATGGCATCAATCTTTTACAGTCATGAGAGAGATGGTAAATCTGGCAGCTCAGCAGTTTAGGTACATCTGACGCCATCTAAAACACACTGGGTCTAAAGCAGCAGCTATCTCCTCTGAACTGGTGCTGCATCCCCCGGCCCAAGTGCTCTAGGCCTGAGGGACTGTGGATTGCATGAATCTGAGTCCTAGCCCATCTAAGTTCTAGTGTGAGTCCTTCTGCAAGTCCATAGTGCTAGTCCTACATGCAAGTCCAAGTCCTTCATGTGAGTCCAAGTCCTAGTCCTTATACAAAGTGACAAGCAGGCTTAAGTAGCATAGAGCAAGCAGGGCAGATGACAAGAGTCATGTAGGCAGGTGACAGTCACATCAAGGTCAGTGATCTTACTGACCAAAATCACTTATCCAGTTGTGAAGTAGGCAGAAGAGCAATAGTGTCTTCCCTGCTGGGGCTAATTTGGTATTCCTATTCTAATTCTCTGGTTTTGCTGGAGGCAATGACTAGAGTTCTGACCTAACACTTCTAGCTAATGTCCTTGAGTGGAATCCGTTCATTACTCTCTAGTATGCAAAACATTTCTAACTATTGTGCACTATCTATTACCCTAAGGAATGTGCTCGACCTCTGTTGCTAGCTCTGGCGAAGCAGATTTCTTGAGAGAAATTCCAAGTTATGGACAGCTTGATATTAAACTAGGATAGGTTGGTAACATTGTGTTGGCCAGGAAACAATGTCCAATCTTAGCCATTTATGAATCATTTCTTGGGGTACCTTTATGCCTAATTATGAGGGCGTGTTGACGATTGGAAGACTGATCTGGAGCACGTCTGAGTTAGGAGATACCAGTGACTGTCTGAATATCCAGGAGGCACAGAACTCCTCTTGGATCCTTATTGCCTCTTATCCTTAATCAGGATTTTATCCCCAATATTTTGGATGTGACTGGAGTAGACGAGTGGGTGTGGCAGGAAAATATCCTGAACAGAATACCAATAGCTTATGCTCTAAGATCAAGAATTGACAAATGGGACCTCATAAATTTGCAAAGTTTCTGTAAGGCAAAGGACACTGTCAACAGGACAAAATGATAACCAACATATTGGGAAAAGATCTTTACCAATCCTAAATCCGATAGAGGGCTAATATCCAACATATACAAAGAACTCAAGAAGATAGATTGCAGAGAACCAAATAAAACAATTTGAAAATGTGGTCCATGGCTAAACAAAGAATTCTCAGCTGGGGATTACTGAATGGCTGAGAAGCACCTAAAGAAATATTCAGCATCCTTAGTCATCAGGGAAATGCAAATCAAAACTACCTTGAGATTCCACCTCACACTAGTCAGAATGGTTAAGATCAAAAACTCAGGTGGCAGTAGATGTTGACGAGGTTGTGGAGAAAGAGGAACACTCCTTCATTGCTGGTGGGATTGCAAGCTGGTACAACCACTCTGGAAATTAGTTTGGCAGTTCCTCAGAAAATTGGACATAGTATTACTTGACGACCCAGCTATACCACTCCTGGGCATATACCCTGAAGATGCTCCAACATGTAATAGGGACACATGCTCTACTATGTTCATAACAGCCTTATTTATAATAGCCAGAAGCTAGAAAGAACCCAGATGTTCTCAACAGAGGAATGGATACAGAAAATGTGGTACATTTACAAAATGGAGTACTACTCAGCTATTAAAAACAATGAATTTATGAAATTCTTAGGGAAATGGATGCATCTCGGGAATGAAGTAACCCAATCACCAAGGAACACACATGGTATGCACTCACTCACTGATAAGTGGATATTAGCCCAGAAGCTCAGAATACTAAAGGTACAATCTACAAACCACATAAAACTCAAGAAAGAGGAAGACCAAGGTGTGGATACTTCAATCCATTTTAGAAAGGAGAACAAAATACCCATGGAAGGAGTTGTAGAGACAAAGTATGGAGCAGAGACTGAAGGACGGACAATCCAGAGACTGCCCCACCTGGGAATCCTTCCCATATTCAGTCATCAAATCCAGACACTATTGGATGCCAGGCAAGTGCTGGATGACAAGAGCCTGATATAGTTGTCTCCTGAGAGGCTCTGACAGTGCCTGACTAATACAGAAGTAGAGGCTCACAGTCATCTATCGGACTGAGCACAGGATCCCCAAAGAAGGAACTAGAGAAAAGACCCAAGGAGTTGAAGGGTTTTGCAGCCACATAGGAGGAACAATAATATGAACTAACCAGTACTCCTGAAGCTTCGAGGGACTAAACCACCAACCAAAGAGTTCACATGGTGGTGGACTCATGGCTCCAGCTGCATATGTAGCACAAGATGGCCAAGTTGGTCATCAATGGGAGAAGAGGCCCTTGGTCCTGTGAAGGTTCTATGCCCCAGTG
>NC_045030.1:15537139-15538851 GCF_008632895.1 Mastomys coucha
GGGAATATCATTTGAAATGTAAATAAAGAAAATGTCCTATAAAAAATAAAAATAATAATGACTAATGTGATTTACTATAGAAAAATCATATAATCATAATAATAAAAGCAGAGAATATATTTAACAACCTGATGTAATTTCCCCTCTAGATTAAACATAGTATGTGAGATGTCAAATTTACTTCTTTCTATATAACCAAAAGGATTCACAATAAGTATTTACAGAAATGTTTCTGCATGAATGTTTATATCAGCATTATTTAAAATGAACAAACACTGGAAACACTTTAGCATCCACCAAGAAGAAGGTGGATCTTAACTAAAATGCACAATATTTATAAAAATGAATATTATTCAGTTCTAAACTTTGATGAAATTCTGAAGCACATTACAACATGAAAAACCTTCCATCATAGAGTTTAAAGAAGTTAAACACAAAATATCATCAATCATCTTGGTCTTATTCTGAAGTAGCTTTATTTGGAAAACAGAAATCAAATCAGTAGAGGTCAGGAGCAGAGAAAAAGGAGTAGGGAGTCACTTCTTTATAGCTATAAGATTTCCTTTTGTGGTCATAAATTTAGTTTTGTATAAGACATAATATGTAATATTACTGATATATTAAGTGAACCCCTTTTATAATTCAACTACATAGAAAAAGCATAATGTAGAAAGGAAAAGAATCGATATATATAGTATTTTGTAAGTAGTACAGTATACTTCCTAACATAGTAATTAATGAGTTCTATCACAAATCAACCTTCAAAATCTGCCAATCAACTGAGAGAACTAAGACAAACACCAAGCAGCCATAAACCATACATTCTCTTAATTAAATGGGTAGAAAGATTCTAGGGCTTGTAGAGTGAGAATAGAAATATTTATATATACTTTAAAAGGGTGACTAAGAAATTGCTTAGTGCTTACTGAAACAAGTTTAAATATTTATTGAACTCCTAACATACGTAATCTATGTCTCTATATAAATATATGTGTGTGAATACACACAGAGGATAATGCTTCTCATACACAATTTTTTCTATGTTTTTTATTTCCGTTATCTGAGATCAACAGAGTCCAAAAATATTAATCAGAAAATTCAAGAAATAAGTAATTTGTAAGTTTCAAATTTCATTTCATCTTAGATAGCATGGTTAAATTCTCTGCTATGGCATACTATCCTGTCTGGAACATGAATTTTCCATGTGCTATTGTATTCAGACTGCATGCACTTTCACCTTGTTAGTTACCTAGTTTAATTTTATATTGCTGTGAAGAAACATTATGACCAAAGTGTCATTTAGAAAAGTTTCTTAAGCCTTAACACTTTCAGAGTGTTAGTTTAGTCCATGACCATCCTGGTGAGAGGCAAGGGATCATGGCTCTGGAGCAGTAGCTGAGAGCTTGCATTTTGAGACAAAGATCCTGAGGTAGAGAGAGACTAACTGTTGATAGCATAGGTTTTTACCTCCTCCAATGAGGCCACACCTCTTAATCCTTACCAAACATTTCCAACAAGGTGGGGGGCAACCTTTCAGATATATGAACTTATATAGGCCATTCTCATTCAAACCATGACGCCTAGTAGCTGCCTTCCCTATAAGAACTATTATGCTATTATGGTACTGGTAGTCAATTAATCCTTATTTTACTTAACAAAAGTTCCAAAGCAAGAAAAATTTTAATTTTATTGTTATTTTTATTTTTATATTT
>NC_045030.1:15538861-15541765 GCF_008632895.1 Mastomys coucha
TTAAAGTTCAACAAAACTTTTCTCTCAACTATAAAATTTGGGAGTTCTGTGTGGTGGCTGACTTAGATAATCTTAGTACTCAGGAGGCTGAGGAAGAAGGATTATGTCAATTTTGAACCTAGCCTGGATAATTAGTGAATACTAGATAACCCAGGGCTACAAAGCAAGACCCTGTCTCAAAAGCAAAAATAAAACCCAAAAGAATAAATTTCAGAATTTGGAAAGTTGAGCTACTCATTTTCAGTCTTAATATTTCATAGATATTGAAAATAAAGCAATAATTTTAAAGTATATAAATATCTTATTAGAGTAGCAAAAAGAACTCCAATGCCTCTAAAGTATCATATATATCAATATACATACATACATATATATATGCATATATACATATATAATATGCATATGCATATATAAGATAGTAAGCATATATATTGCTCCACACCTAGAAAAGTACTGTACTTTGGAAAGAAATTTGTTTTACCTTTATATACCTGGTTGCCTACCTTTCGTCAACAATGTTTACAAATTTATAAGACTCCTTTTTGTTATGGTGAATTATTTTTAGTATTAGGCAGAAAACATATTGGTGCAGTGTTTTTGATGTACCAAATGTTAACTGTATTACAAATGCTTTTGCTTTGTCTTATGACAATATTGTGCTACTTTTTATTGTTGACTTTTAATATCATAAGTATCTTACATAGATATTACAAAGAAAGAAGCTTAACACTGATAATAATTTTATGGAATTTTACAATTTAAGTGGCTACAAAATTCCACTTGGAAAAGAATAGAATATTATCACTTTATATATATGTGTGTGTGAGCTAAAATTTATGCTAATAACCTTAACCATGAGACTTTGCTGCATTCCAGTAGGGTACTTTGATAAAAGAAGCTGACAAGGAAATTAAGCTCCAGTGTTGTTTCATGACCTGTGTGATCTGTGTCAACCTTATTGAAGTTTCGACCTCCATTTGGACCAAATGTGATAGGAAGACTGTCAAAACCAAAGCCTACTTTCAAGGCTTACAAACTGGTCCACCAGTAAATTATGATCACCTACATCTTACAAAAGAGACAATTTTATCATTTTAAAGTTAGAAGACTGTCAGTTGTGAGTTTAAACCAAATATGAAATAAAACTGACATTTTTGGTTTAGATTCTTCACATAGTTTTACAGCAATCAGTTTTCCGAGGGAACTTTATTGAGTATGTCAAATATATTTCATAATCCCTAACTTCTCAGTGTTCCATTTAATTGATGTGCTAAGTCTTATGCACAAAATCTACTGACTAGAAATGTAAAACAACACCAGCAATATGAGATGTATAATGCAAGAGAGATTAAATACCATAATGTATAATTGGAATCTCCTCAGTAAAGTTACTCACATGAATCTCCTCACAAATATTTTATAAACGGGAAAATTTTGATTCCACAAGTCCATCCAAACCAAATAAGCCAGTATCTCCAGAGTGTGTATGCTTCTTTGAAAGCTTACAGAAAGATTTTGGTGTAAAACAAGTTTTTAAAAAGCAAGACATAGAACAAAATATCAGAAATGGGGACGTAGGATACCAGTAGGCTGCTTATCCAGCACACACAGGGCCCTAGCTTTCATCCCTAGCACCAGAAGATAAGACCAAAGAGCATCAAGGGCAGTAACATTGATGCAAAGGAATAGAAAAAGAAGCCAGATAAAACTTGATGAAAGGAGAATATGAGTGAGTGATCCAAACACATCGATTTCAACTAGACAAGGACACATTTCTTGAATAAAACATTAAGCCCCTGCCCTTGGTCTTAGTACCTTGTCAATACATCTGTGCTAATGTGCATATAGTAGTCAGTTCACAAATATCCTTTATTTTACTCTGTGTAAATGTCCATTCATTTAGTAAACTGGTCATATTAATCTGTTCACTATCTAGTGGGAATACTTGATGCAAGGGACCAATAAGCAAAACCAAATCAAAAGCTTACACTATTATCTTCCAGACTTGAAAAGGAAACTGAAGAAAATGAATATGAAGATAGATACTATTAACCAGCATTTTAACCAGCAACTCCAAAACTGGTCACGACAGGCATAGAAATAAAAATATATAAAGTGCTAGTAGATGCATACAGTGTTTGGGCTAAATGAGACTTCAGTGAGATGAATGTGGCTTGATGAAAAAAAGTCTTTAATGGGGAAATACAGCACAGTTAAAACTGTTTCATATGCATATCATCTGATATACCCATATTGATAAGATTTGTGTCTTAAGTAATATGGAAAGTACATGATAGTAAATGTTAATTTTAACCATCTTGAGCAATGATATTTCCAACTTTATTATCTGATCATTGCTCACATCTGTATTTTCTAGGGTAAGTTGTTAGACTCTCTTGGCCATACATTTTATTTTTGTATCATTTACTTTC
Source organism: Mastomys coucha (assembly GCF_008632895.1). Taxonomy (NCBI): domain Eukaryota; kingdom Metazoa; phylum Chordata; class Mammalia; order Rodentia; family Muridae; genus Mastomys; species Mastomys coucha. The sequence continues at coordinate 15,541,294 of NC_045030.1, forward strand.
TTGTTATTTGTCACTTGTCATTGGTTTAATGTGTCAGTGCTAAAATATTTTTAATAATTTCACACAACATTCTTTCCTTTTCTTTTCTTTTCTTTTCTTTTCTTTTCTTTTCTTTTCTTTTGGTATTTCGAGACAGGGTTTCTCTGTATAATAGCCCTGGGTATCCTGGAACCCACTCTGTAGACCAGCCTGGCCTCGAACTCGGAAATCCACCTGCCCTCTGCCTCCCAAGTGCTGGGATTAAAGGCATGCGCCACCACCGCCTGGCTTCTTACAACATTCTTACTTCACTCACTATTTTCCTTTAACTACAGAAGACCTTAATGATATAGTATATCAATACAATATATAACATATAACATGTAATATCTAATATCTAATATGTAATATGTAATATATAATTGATATTAATTAATATTAACATATTGTTGTTAATATTAATATATCAATGTAATATATTATATATATATTA
>NC_045030.1:15543060-15543656 GCF_008632895.1 Mastomys coucha
AACTGTTTCAATGAACAATGGTTCTGCTTGGAGAGTGGCACAGACATTAGGTGAGGGTAAGAATTTGGGTCATTAGCTTTGATAATTTGGAAAAGCATTCATCTCAGAGAAAGAGTAACTTATAAAGTTCTCTTCTTCAATCTTGGTATAAGATTTACAAATGTCAAGCAAAGCACTGAGTCGCACTCTTTGTTGTTCTCTTACAAGCCATCTCCAAATTTAATTGTCTACATTTCTTTTGGCGGTATAAATAATTTTGAAATATGTAAGTTGTTCTGAAAACCATAGTACAGTGTAAAAACATTAAATAAACAATACTACTAATAGAGAGGCTGAGATAGGAGAAGCAAGATTTCAAGACCCTTATGTTGTACACAACAAGACACTGTCACGTACAAACAAGCTGAAAGTGTATATGGATTGTAAAATATTGGACCTATTTATCCAATTACCAAATTTGAGAGACCATTGGATGGCAGTCAACAAATTTCTAATTCCTCATATTTTTGGATTTTAATCGAATAGGAAATGTTGGTAATATTAATTTTCATATTAAGATATTGAGAAAAAGTAATTGTTACTTCCTGTTGTTTTTG
>NC_045030.1:15544259-15547689 GCF_008632895.1 Mastomys coucha
ATCCTTAGGTTTGGTCTTCTCATTGTGTCCTGGATTTCCTGGATGTTGTGGGTTAGGAGCTTTTTGCTTTTTGTATTTTCTTTGACTGTGTGTCAATGTTTTCTATGCTGTTTTCTGCCCCTGAGATTCTCTCTTCTATCTCTTGTATTCTGTTGGTGATGCTTGCATCTATGACTCTGATTTCTTTCCTACACTTTGTATCTCTAGGGTTGTCTCTCTTTCTGATTTCTTTATTGTTTATATTTTCATTTTTAGATTCTGAATGGTTTTCTTCATTTCCTTCACTTGTTTGATTGTATTTTCCTGTAGTTCTTTAAGGGATTTTTATGTTTCCTCTTTAAGAGCTTCTACCTGTTTACTTGTGTTCTTCTGTATTTCTTTGAGGGTGCTATTTATGTCTTTCTTAAAGTCCTGTATCATCATCATGATAAGTGATTTTTAGATCTAAATCTTGCTTTTCTGATGTGATGGTATGTCCAGGATGTGTTCTGATGATGGCAAGTGACCTTGGTTTATGTTGTTTATTTTCTTACGCTTGTACCCCACCATTTGGTTAACTCTAGTGATACCTGCCCTTGCTAAATCTGACTGGAGCCTGTCCTTCCTGTGATCTTGGTTGTGTCAGAATTCCTCAGAGTCAAGCTGTTTCTGTGATCCTGGGCTTGTTATAGCACCTGGGAGTGTAGCTTTTTCTGGGTGTTGAGGGACTGGTTGTGGAGCTTATGCCCAAGGTCTGCTCAGGTCACCACCCAGCCCAGACAGAGGAGATTTTATTCTTTTAAAGAAACTTTTAGTAATAGAATTATGAGTTGTCTAATCTTTTGTCTAAATTATCAAGGTTTCCAATGTTTTTCGGTATTGTTGCATTTATCAATAATTGGATATTTATTTTAGCAGATGACAGTTCAATTTGTTCAGGCAGCCATCAGGTGATGAACATTTGGGTTGTTTGTTCTTTGGGGATATTATTATCTTCATAGATAGACATTTTTTTTCTGTGTATATAGGTAATTTGCCTGCACTATACATGCAGAGTGCCAAAGGAGGCTAGAAGATGGCATCATATCCTATGTAACTAGGGTTAACTTCAATATATAGGTGTTGTGACCTGAACTTGGGAACTCTAAAAGGAGGGGAACAGGGGTCTTTGCTGCGGAGTCATCCCACTAACCTCAGTTTTTAAAGACACTACTCATAATGCCATAGTTATTGTGTGAATCTGAAATATACCTCACAAAGCCATGCCTTTTGAGTCCTCTGAAACCACAGACCATGTTCTGTTTGTCAGGATCACAGAGTATATTCTATTTGTCAGGAGTTGAAGAAAGTCTTAAGTCATAATATTTTACTTAAGTGTATAGGGCAAAGTGACACTGGAATGAAGCCTCTGAAACTATGAGCCAAAACAGTTGCTTCTGGCAGATAGTTGGTGAGACTGATGTCAAAATATCTAAGATAGTTAGGAATGTTTATGCAGATGTTTTCATGAACTTGTGCCATAGGAATCAAGTAGTGAAATTTCCTGAATATAGTGGAATGATTTATGATGTTAATTAATTAGTAAATAATTATATTATTAATTACTATTTTAGTTAAATTTAGTATAGTAAGTATAATATATTAAATATTTACAGTATACAATATACTATATACTATAAAATAACTATGTAGTAGGCAATTAGCAATTATAGTAATTAATGTACTAAATAAAATTATGATGATATACTGAAAAACTCCATAATCAAGACTTAGTTAATACCAGAGCATGTATAGTAGAGTGATATCATAAGGCTGTATGGATGAATGAAATTGTAACTCTCATAGTTTTACAAATAAACTGTGATACTTGCACGGACACAAAAGTTATTGATCAATTTATGCCTATATTTTACTTTTCTAAGAAATTGTTGAACTATTTCCTCCAGAAGCTACACCATTTACAGTCCCTCTAAGGGTGAGTGAAGTTGTGTCTTTTCAATACCTGGTATTCAGCAAGTTGTATCTTATATGTTTTATTGCTTAGTAATGTTGTTAAAAACCTTTTCACACATCGGTTGCCCATTCATATATTTTGATTTGAAATGTATATTCCAGCTTCTTACCTACTAGCCACTGCATTTGATTTCTTCTTAGTTTTAAGTTATAAAATTTTATGGTGAGATGGCTCAGTGGGGAAGAGCACCGACTGCTCTTCTGAAGGTCATGAGTTCAAATCCCAGCAACCACATGGTGGCTCACAACCACCCATAATGAGATCTGATGCCCTTGTCTGGTGCGTCTGAAGACAGCTACAGTGTACAGCTACAGTGTCTGAAGACAGCTACAGTGTATTTACATATAATAAATAAATAAATATTTAAAAAAAATCAATTTTTTGTCAGTCTGGGTTCCCTCTTTCTCTCTCTCTTTCTCTCTCTCTCTCTCTCTCTCTCTCTCTCTTTCTCTCTCTCCCTTTCTTTCTCTCTCTCTCACCAGCTGTGTGTGTGTGTGTGTGCGTGTGTTCTCATATGCACACATTCACAAGCATGCACATGTGGGGTCAGGGGATTGTCATGTGCATGTGACTGTTAAGACTAGAAAAAGACATAGGCTCACCTGCAATTGTAGTTAAAGGACATTGTGAGCTACCTTACATGGGTGCTGAGTACCAAACTTGAGTCCTCTGTAAGAGCAATATATACTATTATAAACCAAAGAGTCTTCTCTCCAGTACCAGGAAGTAGTTGGTCTTAAAAATTTTTATTTTATATTTTAAAAATATTTATCTCTCTCAAAGCACACACAGGGGCTGGAGAGATGGTTCAGTGGTAAAGAGCCCTGGCTGTTGTAAAAATTGAGTTTAATTCCCAGTACCCTCATGGTGGCTCACAATTGTCTAGCCCTCTTCTTGTATTCAGACTTACAATCAGACACAACACTAATTTCATATATGATACGTAATTTTTTTGTTTGTTTTTTGAGACAGGGTTTCTCTGTATATCCCTGGCTGTCCTGGAACTCACTCTGTAGACCAGGCTGGCCTCAAACTCAGAGATCCCCTTGCCTCTGCCTCCTAAGTGCTGGGATTAAAGGCATATGCCACCACCGCCTGGCTGATACATAAAATTTTTAAAGCAACCACATAGAAAAGTGTCATCTGCTTTTCAGCTGGGTCTTACCTACTAAATCAGTTCAGTCGAGATACTCCTCACAAAAATGTGCAGAATCTTGTCTCTGAGATAATTTTAGATTCTACCAAGGAGACAGTCCAAAACACCAACTGCCACAATATTATTTCTTGGTGTCCAGTTCTTCTGGACTGGAGAGATAGCCCAGTGGTTAAGAACATTGGCATCTACTTGTTGGCGCCCAGCTCCCAGTTCCACGGGATTTGTCGTCCTCTCCTGACCTAGGCAGGGAACCACACACATACACACACGCACACACACAC
>NC_045030.1:15548307-15550865 GCF_008632895.1 Mastomys coucha
ATAGGGAAAGGGGGAAATAGGGAAAGAGGATAATATTTGAAATGTAAATAAAGAAAATAGCCAATAAAAATCAAAAAAGAAATAAACAACAACAACAACAACAAAAAGAGTACAGGTGGAGAGATCCATGACTCCAGCAGAGGAGTACCATATGTAGCAGAGGATTACCTTTTCTGGCATGAATAAGAGGGGAGCCTCTTGGTTCTGTGGAGGTTCAATGCCCCAACATAGTAGGATGTTAGGCTGTGATGTGAGAATGGGTGGGTCATGGAGGGAGCACCCTCATAGAAGGGTGAGAGGAGGGTGAGGGAAAGGTGAGGAGGGAGGTTTGCAGATGGGAAACTGGGAAGAAAGATAACAAAACAGTAGTAATCCTTTGACAACTATAGAGTATAGCAGAATAAATTATTATAGAAAATTTTATCCACACCACTGGGAAAGAAAAAGTCTTACATTATATAGAGGTCAATAATTCTGTCCTGTGCTTTAAAGTGAATTTACATTAATGAAATTAAAAGTCTTAATAAACTTTTTGATAAGTTTGACAGATACATAGTGTTAGATGATCCATGACAGCACACATTTATAGGGTGCACTTAAAATGCCCCAGAAAAAAATTATCCATTCACCTCCCCTGCCAACCTCCAAGCCCTTATCCCTATACAGAGACTCATTATTCATGTATTCACCTTCTGTTTGTTTTTCATCTTTCCTTAAATTCATGTGAATTATATCATATAGTACACACTCCTCCTGGTTTTGTATCTTTAGCTCAGTGTTTTTCAAACATTCATAGTCTGTTGTTGAATATCAGTTCAGTGTATAAGAAAGTCATATACACAGCAGTAGGAGGTTGCTAGCTTGTGCCTATGGTTTACTCAGCCTACTTTCTTAGATACCTGAGGACCATCTGCCCAAGGATGGCACTGCTGACAACGAGTCTTCACACATCAATTGTTAAAAATGCTCTGTGTTTTGATTCACATTTAAATTCATTTTTAACAGGATAGTTTGTAGTATTGCTTATTGGTTGTATATAACCTGGCTTACAGTTCTTTTTCACTTCTCAATAATCTCTCAGTTCCTCTGAATTTTGTAGTAATACCTTAGATATGTTTTAAAAGTTTTCCTGTTGTATATTCTCTATAAGTACTTTTTGTTTATTATGAAACCTAAAACATCAGATCCCTTGAATTGTGTAATTTAAAGTGAAAACAACTTAGTTAGAACTTTTAAAACTATCTTTTTTGTTTTAAAAATTATATGATTACATAATTTCCCCATTCCCTTTTCACCTCCACCCCCTCCCATGTACCCCCATCTTCATGCTTTCTCAAATCTCTCTTGCTTTGTTGTATATGTATTTTCCTAAATATATAAATACAACACGCTCAATCTGTATAATATTATCTGCAAGCATATGTCTTCAAGGCTATTTGGTATTGGATAGCAAAGTGACGTCTATTCCTTGCAAACCCCTATTTCTCCTGTTCTCAGCATTACTTAGGTGTCTCTTGTTCTTTGTCTAGGATTGAGGCCTTATGAGCTTCCCCCGCCCACATTAGTGTATCTACTGGTGTCACATTTATTTACTGTATGTATGTATGCACATGCTCATGCTCCACAGCCTGCATTTGGAGGTCAGATAACAATTGAAGGGCATCTGTTCTTTCCTCCTGCCATGTGAACTGCAGAACTCAGGCCTTCAAGCTTGATGACAAGTGTCTTTACCCACTGAGTCATCTCAAAGGACCTTAATCAGAAGTGATAATTTTGCTTCTTTTTCCCTGAGTCGTTAAATTATTAATGTCAAATTCTACTTATCTGTTATGCATTTTGTTTGTTTTCTTATTTCGTTGTTAGAGGAGAACATGTGTGTGTGTTAGCACTCAGGTAGTGGTCACACTGTCCATGGATCCTGGGGCTGTCAATTTGTCAGTCTTAGAGGCAAGTGTTTTTACGTACTGAACCATCTTGCTAGATCAACATTCACATATTTTTAAATGCTATGCCTGCATTGACATATTTTTCCACTTGTAGGCAATTGGGAACTATTCTCTGTTAACTTTTATATTAAAATGGAGAGATTTATGTAATTGAATTTTACATAAATGTATTCTGCATTTGTCTGTATATTTACCTTTATGTAGAGTTTTTGTATCAATGCTTAGGACTCTTTCCTTTCCATTCAAGACACGCTTTGGCATTTATTGTACAGTAGTTGTAATGGTGATGATTCTTTCAGCTCTTGTGTTGGGAATAACTTACTTCTGCCTTCATTTCTATTTTAATTTTAGTGTGTGTGTACGTACGCGTCTGTACACATTAAATGAACATACATGTATAAAACAGAGGACAAAGATGTGTCTTCCTCAATCTCCCTCCATTGTATTGTTTTATGTGTTTGTTATTAGTTTATCTGTCTATGGGGGGTTAGAAGCATATGTGCTTGTGTTTGTGTGTGATGGTTGCATAAGTCTATGCATGCATCATAGAGAGGCCAGAGTTTGACACTGTAAATTATGTAATTGTCTCCCTTATTTACTCTACACCTTATT
>NC_045030.1:15551655-15567344 GCF_008632895.1 Mastomys coucha
ACCACACCTTTAATCCCAGATGATCTTGAACTCATAGATCTTCCTATCTTAATCTTCTGGGATTCATAACCACTATACCTCAAGATCTCCATGCCAAGATTCAGGTCCAAAACTTGTATCGCTCAGCCTCCAGATTAGGGCCACAGGTGAGCCTTCTAATTCTGGATTGTAGTTCATTTCAGATATGGTTAAGTTGACAACCAGGAATAGCCACTACACCCATTTAGATTATTATTTATTCAAATTTATAACCAAAATTTCCTACTGTATGCCCTTTTTATTCTTTATTTAGACAATAAAAATGTGTAGTATCTACTGATGTGTCAGTCCCTGTTTAGAATCCTGGTGATGAGCCAGTTTTCTGCCTCAACAACTGTCCACCCAGTTTTCTACTAGTCTATTTCTCCTCAAACTAAAATCTTGTCTTTGATGTCTGCTGATCCAGCACTATTCTTTCTTTCCTATCCTTGGAATAGCAGGCACACTGAGTATCTGTCTCTTATGATTCATTCTGTGTTTGATTTAACTTCTTTTCCTTTATCCCCTTTATCCCCAGTATGGCCAGTTAACAGGAAACAACTCACAACATTTACCTGTACTTCTGACATGGAGTTCTTGTTCCTTGGACAGTTTGTTTCTTCTTGGAGTCTAGTTATGGTATGGAATCACTAGAGATTGGCACTTTTGTCTTAGTTTAGATATCATTTGTTTTATCTCTATATGGACAATTTTGGCTTCCTAAGCATAGGTGCCCATTTCCTGTTAGGATTTAGAACTTTCTAAGGCAGTATGTAAATTTGCTGCCCCAATTTGGGAAGTTTGAAGTCATCCAATCTTTAAATTGGTTCTCAGTGATGTTTATATCTTCTCTTTCTGGACTCCCATAATGGTGATAATGGATGGCTCTCAATGGTATTTTATGTATCTCACTGTATTTTTGTTGACTATATTATATTTTTTGGCTTTTTAATCCTCTATTTTCAAATTACCTGTTAATTAACAGTGCTGACCTCCATGATTTTTTTCTGCTTGACTCTTCTACTGAAATTTCCCTACTGCTGCTCTTCTGGGGCAGATGGTTTTCTGGCTCAGCAACTCTCCACCAGGTGACTCCTCAGAGTTTACTCATGAATACTTTTCCTCACTTTGGACAATTTGCTATTTGTAGTTTATTGCAGCTTCCTACATTTCATTAAAATGATTATTTTAAATCAATTGTCAGACATCTAAGATAACTCATCGAATTTCTTCCGTGTGAGAATATCATATTTTGTAAGGATCCTAGTCTTATCAATGACTTCTTGATTGTCGTTGTCAAACCATAGCAAATAAAAGCAAAACCAGACAAGCATGACTATATAAAACTTAAAAGTGCCTGTCCAACAAAAGAAACAATTAACAAAATAAAAATAATGTATAGAATGAGAGAAACTTTTGTGAACCATTTATCTGACAAGGCTATAATATATTTTATAATATTATATATATATATATATATCATTTAAATATATGAAATTCCTCAAATACATAAAGAGCAAATAAAATAAATGAATAATGTGATTTTAAATGAATAAAATATGTGAATATGTATTTTTCAAAGATGACATTAATCTCTAGTAGGTTTAAAAAGGTTCATGAAATCATTATTTTTCAGGAATGCAAATAAGTACCTCAATGAAATATCACCTCACCCAAATTATAGTGGTGATAATTTTTAGAATATGTTAGTGTTATTATTGAAGGAAGAAAAGTGTGGGAACTCTCCACTCTCCTATACTGTTGGTAAAAATATAAATTGAAAAGAAGTTCTTCTTCCTTCTTCTTGAGTTTCATATGGTTTGTGGATTGCATCTTGGGTATCCAAAAACGACAAAAAAATCTAGAAGAAGGAAAACCAAAGTGTGGATACTTTTGTCCTTGTTAGAAGGGGGAACAAATTACCCATGGCAGGAGTTGCAGAGACAAAGTGTGGAGCAGAGACTAAAGGAAGGACAATCCAGAGACTGCCCCACCTGGAGATCCATCCCATATACAGTCACCAAACACAGATGCCAGCAAGTGCTGGCTGACAGGAGCCTGATATAGCTGTTGCCTGAAAGTTTCTGCCAGTTCCTGACTAATACAGAAGTGGAGGTTCACAGCTATCTATTTGACTGAGCACAGGGTCCCCAATGGAAGAGCCAAAGAAAGGACCAAGGAGCTGAAGGGTTTGTAGCCCTATAGGAAGAACAACAATATGAACTAATTCAGAGCTTCCAGGGACTAAACCACCAACCAAAGAGTACATGTGGTGGGACTCATGGCTCCAGCTGCATATGTGGCCTAGTCGGTCATCAATGGAAAGAAAGGCCCTTGGTCCTGTGAAGGCTCTATTCCCCAGTGTAGGGGAATGCCAGGGCCAGGAAGCAGGAGAGGAGGGTGGGTTGGTAGGCAGGGAGATGGGGGAATAGGGTTTTTTTTTTCTTGTTTTTTTTTTTTGGAGGGGAAACTAGGAAAAGGGAGAACATTTGAAATGTAAATAAAGAAAATATCTAATAAAAAAAGAGCCGGGTGGTGGTGGCTCACGCCTTTAATCCCAGCACTTGGGAGGCAGAGGCAGGTGGATTTCTGTGTTAGAAGCCAGCCTGGTCTACAGAGTGAATTCCAGGACAGCCAGGGCTACACAGAGAAACCCTGTCTCGAAAAACCAAACCAAAACAAAACAAAAGGAAAAAAAAGAAGTTCATACAAACATTAAAAGAAATACTATGTGAGCTAATTATCTAATAGTCTAACTGTAAAAAAAAATCTATTCACACAACACGTACACATACACATACACACACACAGAAAGAGAGAGAGAGAGAGAGAGAGAGAGAGAGAGAGAGAGAGAGAGAGAGAGAGAGAGAGCACAATAAAAAATACAAAGTAGTAGACATGAATTTGAAAGAGATTGTGGAGAGGAGGCATGGGAGGGGCTGGATGTAGAGGACCCTGAAAGCACTGGAAGCAGGATGGGGGCAAAACCACAATGTTTACCTAAAAAGAAACAGAGTTTGTTTTGGAGGCATATGAGTGACAACAGCCTGGCAACAAAGATATAGATTGCTTCAACACCATGCTCCAATTTCGGTATGAATTGATAAAGAGTTTATAGCAATAGGTGGGTTGAAGCAAAGTAAGAAAACCTCTGCTATAGGTATGAGATGCTATGTGATGCTACTCTTAGCCTTTTTGTTACTAGGAATGGAGGTTTGTTAAGTTAATAACAATCCTAAGGGATTATTATTATTATTATTATTATTATTATTATTATTTTATCTGCTAGACACAGGCTGTTAGGTTTGATACAAAGGTAGTCAAGAAATGGGTATTTAGGAGGATAATGATAGCCCAAGATAAATTTTAGTCTGTGTACCTGCAACATTTTAAATATTTCACAATCGTTAAAATTACATCAGCACACTTGAAGGTGCTATTTCTTCCTGGAACCTTTCCTTCACAATTGCTATAATAATTCACACATTGTGCTATCTTTGGATCAATATAGTGCTCCTCACTGTCCCCCTCCCACAGTTCTTCATCCCATTCCTACTCCCCCTTGCCTCTAAGAGGGTGTCCCCACCACTGGGGGGTCTCCCTCTACCCTGAAGCCTCAAGTATCTGGAGGATTAAGCACATCTCCCACTGAGGCCAGACCAGGCAGATCTCTGCTTTATTTGCTCCTGGCTGGTGGCTCAGTCTCAGGGAGCTCTCTGGGGTCTGGGTTAGTTGAGGCTGCTGGTCTTCCTATGGGGTCACTCTTCCCTCCCTTCAGCTTCTTCAATCCTTCTCCCTATTCTATCATAGGGATCTACAACTTCAGTCCAATGGCTGGGTGCAAGTATCTGCTTCTGCCCCAGTCAGCTGCTAGTAGGACCTCTCAGAGGACAGCCATGCCTGGCTCCCATCTATAAGCACATCAGAGCATCAGTAATAGTGTTAGACCTTTGTGCCCTCTCCATGAGATGGATCCCAAGTTGGGCCTGTCATTGGACATCCTTTTCATCAACCTCTTCTCCGTTTTTGTCCTTGTAGTTCTTTTAGACAGGAACAGTTCTCCATCAGAAATTTTGACTGTGCTTTATTAACCCTGTCCCTCCACTTGAGGCACTGGCTATCTACTAGAGGTGGACTCTTCGAGTTCCCTTTCCCCAGTGTTGGGCATTTTGGCTAAGGTCACCCCCATTGAGTCCTTAGAGTCTCTCACCTGGGTCTTTGGTACTTTCTACAGGGTCCCTTACATCTCCCACCCCCTGATGCTGCATATTTCCATTTATTATTTTGGCCTTCTGGGCTTCTCCTCTTATTCCCCTACCCATACCTGATCCTGTTACCCTTTGCCCCTCCCTCTCTCCTCTCCCACACAGGTTCCTCCTTCCCTCTGTTTCCTGTAATTGTTTTCTTCTCTTTCCCAAGTGGGATTTAAGCATCCTCACTTGGGCCCTTCTGCTTGTTAACCTTCTTGAGTTCTGTGGATTGTATCCTGGCTATTCTTTACTTTTTTGGTTAATATCCACTTATTAGTGAGTATATACCATGCACGTCCTTTGAGGTCTTGAGTTACCTTACACAGAATGATATTTTCTAGTTCCATCCATTTGCCTGCAAAACTCATGATGTCCTCACTTTTAATAGCTAAATAATACTCCATTGTGTAAATGTACATTTTTTGTATCCATTCCTGAGTTGAAGGACATCTGGGTTGTTTTTAGCTGCTGGCTATTATAAATAAGGCTGCTGTGAACACAGCAGAGTACTTGTCCTTTTTATATGTTGGAGCATCTTTTGGGTATATGCCCAGTAGTGGCATGGTTGTCTCTTCAGGTAGAACTCTTTCCAATTTTCTGAGGACCAGCCATACTGATTTCCAGGGTGGTTGTATCAGTTTGCAATTCCATCAGCAATGAAGGAGTCTTCCTCCTTCTCCATATTCTTCCCAATATCTGCTGTCACTTGAGTTTTTGGTTAGGTTTTTTATTGTTATTTGTTTGTTTGTTTGTTTTACTGTCAGCTTGACACAAGCTACAGACACAGAGGAAGAGGACAGCTCAAGTGAGGAAATTCAATATCAGACTGGCTTGTAGACAAGACTGTGGGGGAATTTTCTTGATTGATGATTGATGTGGGAGGACTTAGCTGACTGTGAGTGGTGAGGCATCTGGTCAGGTGGTCTTAGAACATTTAAGAAAGGCAGTTGAACACAAGACTTAGGAGTATACCGGTAATCAGGACTCTTCTGTGGTCTTTCTTCCAGTTCTTGCCATGAGGTACCTCAGTTCCTGTCCTGGCATTATTGATAGACTGTGATTGGCATGTATAAACTATGTAAATATTTTCATCTCCAAGTTTGTTTTGATTGTGGTGTTATATCACAGCCATAGAAAAGAAACTAGGGAAAATGATAAAAAAAAAAAATATTGGCTTGCAAGACTTGATGGTCTACATTTTAAATGTATTGTTATAACTTTAAAAAATTTAGCAAGTATTTAAATAATTTAAAATAGTATATCTTCCTGTGATTTCATTGAGAAATTGAATGCTGCAAACTTTCAATTCACTGTTATGTTACATACTTCAGTATAGATATTATTGTCAAATTTTATATATTGCATGCAGACACATATTATATATATATGTATATATATTTTTTTAAAAGAGATTAATTTCTGCTAAGATAGCCAAGGTAGATCTAATAACTGTGGAGTGGCAGTAGTCTGTAATGTATAAAAACCTTTCATTTCACCAAAATGCATTTCAGATGGTGATGATGTGCATGAATAAGTTGATCATCAATGCATGTTCCTCTGTAGATAATATGAAAGATGAAGTTAAGGACATACTACAAATTAGGGAGTAGTCAGTTAGCACCATTGAAAATAATGAGTCCCTGGCATGGGTAAATGTAATAAGAATGAAAAGAATATTTTTGTGTATTTCTTATATTTTTCCTCAGTAAAGTAATGTTTAAAAAATTGTTTTCATATAGATGTAAAATTGTATCTCTACATCATTCACAAATGAAGTTGGGAATACTTATTTTATGTAAGTAGAAAAGGTCTTATTTCTATCTACAGATAGTTTAGCTTATAAGAAAGAGTAAGAACATATTTGTTCAGATATTGTAGTTTTCAACTTGGGACCTCCACTGTAGTACCTCTGAAAATGACAGCTTAAAAATAATTTCCGTGGGCTGGAGAGATGGATCAGAGGTTAAGAGCACTGACTGTTCTTCAGAGGTCCTGAGTTGAATTCCCAGCCATCATATTTTGGCTCACAACCATCTGTAATGGGAACTGATGCCCTTTTTTGGTGTGTCGGAAGACAGCAACAGTATACTCATATACATAAATTGAATAAATACATCTTTAAAAAATCATTTCTGTTCATATAACTCCATTGTTTTTAAGAATACACTTTATATCAAGAGTTTAATACTAAATTTGTGTAAGAGTACAGATTTAGTAATTAGTTCTTTATTGCATGACTTAAAATATGAATGTCTCTAGTAACTATAAATTATATTGATAGTAACTGCATGTTTCCGTTTTCTTTAGCAGTTCAAAGACAGGAAGCACAAGACCAAAGAACTGAAGTTGAAACTTAAGGGTTCTTTGAAAAGTTGGTTGGATGGTATTTTTCTGGGCCAAACATGTGAAGGAATGTTTCATTAGAGTGGACATGTGTATGAAAGGCTAAGGAAGACTTGTGAAGGAATATTTTGCTGACATAGCAGACATAGGAGAAAGGATGTTCTGCTAAAACAAGCAAGTGAAAGGACACATGATGAAGGATTCTTTGCTAACAGTACCAATCTTATCAGTCTGTCTTACTTTGCTTAGTTGAGCTGTATTTGTGGGGACTCCATAGAGAGAAATGCACACACACACACACACACACACACACACACACACACACACACACACATACAAAACCCTTCTGGTGGTGTACTGTAGTTTCTTGCTGCTTCTTTGGACTCAGACTGATTGGATGCATGTGCTGAAGCAAGACACATAGAGGACACATAATGTTTGGAGGATATCCACAGAGTGATATAGAGACAGAGCTTGAATTACTTGTACTGCTAGCTAGCTGTGCAGTGCTTGTGAGTCTCCCTTCTTAGCTGATCTTTGCTTCCCTAAGGAAGGCACAACTGAGAACTTCTGGTGCCCCTCTGGGTTCCTCCTGCTGGTTCCAGCTGAGGCTGAGGCCTGGCTGTCTCTACTAGGTCATGTCACTGTTGTTGTTAACCCAACTCTATGGAACAGAACTGTTGGTGTGTCCATGAAGTGTTTGTAAATGGGTTGAGCTGCTACGGTCTGCCAACCTGTGAACTGAACTACCAATTTCCAGGCAGCATAGATGGGGTTAGTTCCAAAGAAGTTTTCTAAACAAGTCCACTTTCCCCTGTATCCTTTCTTTTCCACTACTTCTGGTGCATGGTGGGTTACAGGAAAGGTTAAAACATTTAAGAACCATCATTAAAAATATAAAGCTACAAAGAAACTTTGTAATTTTGATTTAGGATCACTGAATGTTGGGACCGTCTATCTGAAAAAGAGGTTTTAAAAAAGTATGCGTGTGAGCACACAGTATACAAAGACACAACATACTGACTGACATAATGATTAAATGTGCACGGAATGGAAAAATTGCTCACCAGTTTAGAGAATTTGTTGTTCTTCCAGAGGATCATGTATATAAAATAAAATAAGTTAAAATTTTTAAAGATTTAATGTATAGAAAACAGGCATAGCCATGAGAGTGTCAAACCTCAGCATCAGTTCAAGAGGATGTCAGCCACCATATTTCTACCAAGGAGGGTTCAAAACATACTTTCTGTCCGAGAGAGAGAGAGAGAGAGAGAGAGAGAGAGAGAGAGAGAGAGAGAGAGAGAGAGAGAGAGAGAGAGAGAAACCTTCCAGTAGGGCCATAAGGGGCCCAGGCCTTTGGTTCCTGTCTTATGGGTATTCATTTCTGTACCAATTCCAAAATGGAGTACCACACTATTCCCCTTTATCCAAGAAAAATTCAGATATACCATACATATCCCAATTAGGGGACCAGAGATCATCCTTTTCTTACCAAGGGAGAGACACACAGCCTTCTAATATGAGCACAGGTCCCCTATTGTAACCCTTCTGTCATAGAAGCGCACAAATATCCACATTTTGTCCCATGCAGTCTCCAAAGGACCCCACTGCAAAATGGGAGCTGCAGATCTATCCTCTCCCCTACAAAAGCTATCGGACCTTCTCAGTTTCACCAATGTGGCCTCAGACTCTCCTATTTCTGCTTTTTCACTTAAAACCTGTAAGTTTTTAGTGAAACCCCAACCACCAGTACAAGATGAATTTTTTTTATGGCACATGTTTTTTAGTTAGGGCTTTACTGATGTGAACAGACACCATGAATAAGATAGCTCTTATAAAGGATATTTAATTTGGGTTGGCTTATAAGTTCAGATGTCCAGTCCAGTATCATCAAGGCAGGAGCATGGCAGCATCCAGGCAGGCATGGTACATGAGGAGCTGAGAGTATACATATTCATCTGAAGGCAAACAGGAGAAGACTGACTTCTAGGCAGCTTAGGACAAGGGTATTAATAGCGAAGCCCACAGTGACACACCTACTCCAACAGGGCCACACCTCTTACTCCAACAAGGCTACACCTCCAAACAATGCCACTCCCCAGGCCAAGCATATTCAAACCACCACAGTACACAAAGGACCCACAGATTCATACAAAATAATCAAAATATGCCAATGAATTTTTGTGATGTATAACCAAATGCTCTAACTCACCAACACTGCACCCTTTGCCCAATTGAATCCAGTGATGGTCAATTGAGTTTAGAATTATCAAATGAGATGAAATAAAATGAGAGCAAGCCCCTAAAATTGTCTCTCAGAATTTATTATTTTTGCTAGTCCCTTTAGCCTTTTCTGTGATGCCAAATCCTTGAAAATGATTGATATTGGCAAAAATAGGACATCATAAGTGATAGGATGTGAGTTTCCCTCATCCTTGCCTTTTAAAGTACTTTTGATAGAAATCAAGTGATGATTAATAAGAAAATAATGCCTCTACTTCTGTCCCACAGAATGTTATTATTTTTGGAAAAAGAAAGATTGTATTAATTTGTATAGAATCTCTATGTAGTTCTAAATGTGAAAAATGAATCCATATTGTGCAGAAAGTTGAGTATTGCTGTTCAAAAACTATTCACTGGTAACACACTAACATAGCAAAGATTTTTGAAATTTGATAAGAGGGGTGGGTTTCAAATATACAGAATAAGATATTTGTTAAAAGTCCAACTCCAGTGTTTGTAGTACAAAGTGCAAGAAATAATTGACTCAAGTGAGACTGCATTCTTCAGCATACTAAATCTAATTCTCATTTTCTGCTGCTGTAGCTGACAGATTTCACATTTCCATTCAAGTAGTATATTAATAAACAATACATTTTGCAGTCTCACTTTCATGATTTTTACTCTGACATATTGACATGAATTTTCATTATTCTTTTTATTATGCAACCTGAGTGCACCTTTAGTCCTTTTCCCTTGACTTCAAGATGATAGGAAAAAATTAAACTCTCTGAATGCAAATTTCCTTTAAAAACTTTGTCAATGGAAGATATGGGGCTCAATTTGACCCTCATATAGAATTTAAAGAAAAAGAAAATGAAGTAACATTACATATTGGAAATAGGATATTCTGAGGAATATGGGGGAAAGAAAGCAGGATTAGAGAGATGAAAGGATGGAAGGCAAGGAATGAAGAATAAGGAAGGAAAAAGAAAAAAGAAATAAAGAGAAAGGTATAATCATAACTAACATTTTAAGAGTGTCAGACACAGCATATGACTCAGCAGGTAAGAATACTAGCTGCTTTTCCAGGTCAACACTCATATGGCAGGTCACAACAATCTACGAATACAGTTTCTGGGATTCAATTATCCCTTCTGGCCTCTGCAGGTAGTATACACATGGTACATAGACATACATACATGAAAAAACTCACACATAAAAACAAGTAAATATTTTAAAAAGGAAAAACCTCATGGGGAAGGAACGTGACAGTGCTGACAGTCACACTGAACTTTGGCCTCCTTTGGCAGGTGTATACAGTAGTCAATAAGAAGGACCTTACTATAGGAGGCAAATTGTAGATTCTGAAAATTAAATAGCAGTTACAGAGCACTGAGCATATCTCTAGTTGCAAATACTGAAGTTTGATACACTTCGGGGAAGGTCTTGTATTACATTAATTTGTGTTTCAGATAGTTCTTCCATCCTGGGTTCAGGTTGAATAGCCAAAGGGGAGGTGAGATAATGTTTATGTTAATTGTTTCACAAATTCACCTTTAACCTTGCCTCAGAGGGTTTAAATATTCTGATGTCTATACATTAGTACACTTGAAGGAGTAACATTTTGCCTAAATAAATGCCTTTTTCAAATCAACCTGTATTCTCGATTAATACTTTATATTGAAGCCAAGGGAGATAAAACAAGAAACTAATGATTATAAGGGCCAATTTCTATTACTACCAGAGCTAAAAAGAAAGCTTAATTATAACTAAATTACAGGGTTTTTTGGTAACTTTTATAAAAGTTCATGTTAAATTAGTAAGAAATTGACCTAGATTCTGGGTCATCTTTTTTCCACATCACTGTATTATAAAAATATGGCCTCTGTAAAGTTCAAGGAGAGGAATTATTTTACTGTTTTCAAGAAGCATACCATATCTTCCTCATCCCCCTATGCTTCCCTTCATTGTTATGTTAGCATCATCAAATGTCCTAAGTCCCATAAATTCCCAGGCAAAAAATTGATCTTTTGTAACTCGTTACTGACTCTACTATCTAGCACATGCAGATCACACATTAAAATCTCTGATTATAGTTGAGTTTTGCTGTAATATGCCCTCAATCACAGTGTACTTTGGAATTATTCTTGATAATTTTGTGGGCTTGCCTTGTCCCTTTAATGGCAATGCTTTTAAGAACACAGGCTATGTTCCCTGCTTGCTTAATAACAACTCCCAAGCTGTTGCCAGCTGCCCACACACAACTTTGCAGAAAACAGACAATTGGAGAGCTGGTTGTTATGGTGAATTTTTTAAGAGAATCAGAAGCATTTGAAGCAAGATTTCAAATGACATAACTTCGTTCATCGTGTATTTCTCTGTTTTTCTCAAGTCTGTATGATGACTCTGAGCTATGTTTTAAGTAGAAAATTGTTTATCATTAAAATAATTAAAAGTTCTACAATCTTTCCTGTTCTTTAAAAAATATTTATTATATTCACACATACAAATAATAAAAGTAAGTCTTAATACGTGCATGTATAATATGTACTTTGTTAATATTCAGTTCCCACTACCAGCTTTTATGCAAGAGTATACATATCTGAACTATGTGGGTACAAGAGCCAGTGAAGGCCAAAAATCACTGGAACAAGATTTAGAAGTGCTTGTGAGCCACCATGTGGATTCTGGGAACTGAACCGTGGTCCCCTGAAAAAACAGGAAGAGCTCTTAACAGCAGAGGCATCTTTCCAGCCCTGACACTTTGTTTTCTTGTCACCATTTCAGCCAGTACTTCCACTGCCATTCTTTCTAAATGTCTGGAATTTTCATCAAAATTCGTGTGTGTGTGTGTGTGTGTGTGTGTGTGTGTGTGTGTGTGCATGTATATGTGTGCATTCTCTTTTCAGTTCTTTAGTTTGACTCCTTTGTACTTTTTTTCCTCCATTTATCTATTGATTGATTGACTTTACATTTCAATCCCTGCCCCCTCCTTGTCCCTGCTCACAGAGTCCCTTCTTCCATCCATATCCTTTTCTCCTCTGAAAGGGTGACATCCCCCTAGGTACCCCACCACCCTAGAATATCTAGTCTCTGCAAGGTTAGGTTCATCCTTTCCCACTGACGCCAAACAAGGTATCCCAGTTGGGGAACAGATTCAAAACAAAGGCAACACCTTTAAGGATAGCCCCAGCTCTAGCTGTTGGGGCACCCACAAGGAAATTGAGTTGTACATCTGCTACATAGGTACTAGGGCACTCGATCCAGCCTGTGTATGCTCTTTGATTGGCTACTCCGTCTCTGAGAAGTCCCAAGGGTCCATGTTAGTTGACTCTTTTGGTCTTCCTGTGGAGTTCCTATCCCCTTCAGGGCCTTCAATCCTTCCCCCAACTCTTCTCATAAGAGTCCCCCAGCTCTGTCCAATGGTTAATTGTGGAAATCTGTATCTGTTTCAGCTGCTTGATGGAGCCTCTCAGGTAAAAGTTATTCTAGACTCCTGTCTGCAAGCATAACAGACCATCAGTAATGGTGTCAGGGACTGGTGCTTCCCCATTGGATAGGTCTCAAATTGGGCAGGTTATGGGTTGGATTTTTCCTCAATGTCTGCTCTATTTTTGTTCCTGCACTTTTTTGTAGACAAGGCAAATAATGGGTCAGAATATCCCTCTACTGTGGGCCCTGCCTGGCTACAGGAGGTAGCCTTTTCAGATTCTATATCCTCATTACTAATTGGCTCAGCTAAAGTCACCTGCTTTGACTTCTAAGAGCCTCCCCCATTGCTATAATATTTAGTGCTTTAAATCAGAATTTTCTAGAAGTCTATTGTTTATTGTTTTCTAAATATATAGATGATAGCTTTTTTACCTTTGTTGATATCTGATTTTATATACTCATGAACAAAATTAGGATATATGTCTTATTTTCAGACATACCTTTTGATCTATATAGAGTTAATACTGTTATATGGGTGTGTACTCTAATGATAAGTACAAATGCATGCTGTCCAGATTCAGCTTGTTAACTGTTTTCATATCCTTAATTTGGTTTGTTTGTGTCATATCATCTCTTTGTTCCAGAATGATATCTGCTAAAATCTTGGCAAGAAGTTTAGATTTGTACTCTTCTGTATGCAGTTCCTTGTGCTTTCTCTGATATATTTCAACACTAAGTTACTATAGCCTCCCCCTTTTTGACCTTCCTATGGTTTTGTTTGCATAACTTTTTAATTTGCTAAAGTGTAAATTTTTGCATATTATTGTGCATAGAATTCAATAGTGATCCATCATTTTCAGTCGAGTAAATTTATTTATTATTTTCTGTCTTTATTACATCCATACCTCTATTTGACTTGATGTACCCATTCTTATTTTATCCAATTCCTCCTGATAAAATCCATGCCAGATTTGTTCATTCCTTACATCAGTACCATCAGTACCTCCTTGTTGCCATATAGTTCTTTTTTATATATAAATAAATTTATTTTTTATATTCCATATTCCATTCCCCGCCCACCATCCACCCTCTGACTGCTCCACATCCCACACCTCTTCCCCACACTCTATCTTCACATGAATGCCCCCAACCCCACCCTCTACCCCACCAGATTTCTAAACTCCCTGGGGCCTCCAGTCTCTTGAGGGTTAGGTGCATCCTCTCTGAATGAATGGAGATCCAGAAGCCCTCTACTGTATATTTGTTGGGGGCCTCATATCAGCTGGTATATGTTGTCCATTTGGTGGTCCAGTGTTTGAGAGATCTCGGGGGTCCAGATTAATTGAGACTGCTAGTCCTCTTACAAGATCGACCTTCTTCTCAGCTTCTTTCAGACTTCCCTAATTCAACAACAGGGGTCAGTTGCTTCTGTCCATTGGTTGGGTGCAAATATCAGCATCCAACTCTTTCAGAATGCACCAGAGATCTGGGCAGTAAGAGACTCTCAGGAACCATAGGGAGGGACCTTAGATGAAATGTCCGCCCGGCAGTAGGGAGAGGGAACTTATAGAGTCCACCTCAGCAGAAAGACAGGGAATTAGGTGAGGGATGGGGTTGCCATCCCATAGTCACATCTCTGACCCATAATTGTTCTGTTTGAAAGAATTACAGTGATAGAAATGGAGAGAAGCCTGAGGAAAAGAACATCCAGGGACTGGACCAAAGTGGGATCCAGCTCAAGGGGAGGTCCCAAGGCCTAAAACTATTACTGAGGCTATGGAGTGCTCACAAAAAGGGACCTATCATGACTGTCCTCTGAAAGACCCATACAGTTCTTATGCAGAGAAAAGTCCTTCTCTTCTCTGTCATGATCTAATTTCTATGTGTTCACTAAGGACATTTCTCCCATAAACTCACTAGTACTTACTATTCCCTTTTAAGACTTAGAAAGTCAAGGATAAAAGGATAATTTCAAATTTTGTTATTGTTTCTGTTCTTAAGTAGATGAGAATCTTTGAGATTCTCAATTTACCAACTGCAATTTACTTATTGCAAATGTAACACACAACAGGAATGACATCAACTGACACTACCTGACAGACTTATAGGCAGTGTGCTGTACTAGATAAATTGATTTTGATCTGAAAATCAGAATTCTGACTCAATGTTTCTAAAGATCTGTAATGGTAGCTTGGTTGTAAGTATGAAAACAAAGTTGATTTTAGTTTTAGTGAATAGTAACTTTCCTTACCATTGGGCTATTAATTCTATAAGAATAATATGAAAAATTTTGCCATTCTTACCCAACTGTAGAAATATCAAGACAATCCTAGAGACTAAGCCATTGATACAATGTATTTATAGACTCTATAAATTACAATTTTTATTTAAAATTGCTTATACATGACTTGAATTTAACCCAAGAACAAAATGCTATGAAATGGTAGGGTTTTTTTAATGAAAACTATCAAATAAATTTCCATTGAATTTTGTAAAGGTTACTTGCTAACTCAGTTTGTTTCTTGACACTTTATTACATGCTTCAGTACACAAGATGTTTCCTTTAGAAACCAATTGCCAATCAAAAATCTTAGTAAAATATACTATTTGTGATTTAGTTAAAATTCTCTCTCTCTCTCTCTCTCTCTCTCTCTCTCTCTCTCTCTCTCTCTCTCTCTGCATATAGCTTGGGGCACGTGTGACAAGGTATGCATGTGGAGGTTATAAGACAACTTTCAGGGCTTATTATATTTTTCTGCCTTTACTTGGGATCCAGGGGTCAAACTCAGGTTGGCAGGGTTTTGTGGCAAGCATCTATACCAACTTATTCATTTTGCTGGATGTGGTGTGATACAGTGGCAGAAGAATCAAATGTATGAGGCTAGGATGGGCTACATAGAGAATTCCCTGGCCCAAAAAAGAGGTTAGGCATTGTCTTAGGGTTTTACTGCTATGAAGAGACACCATGACCAAGGCAAATCTTTGGGCTGGCTTACAGGTTCAGAGTTTCAGTCCATTATCATCATGGTGGGAACATGGTAGCATCTAGGTCTAGACAGGTATGGTGCAGGCACAGCTGAAGGCTGCTAGGAGCATACAGGCCTCCAGGCAGCTAGGACAAGGGTCTTAAAACCCACACCCACAGTGACATACCTATTCCAACAAGGCTATATATTTCCTAATAGTGCCACTACCTTGGTTAAACATACATAAACCATGACAGGTATTTTATAAAATCAAAAAAAGACTACCTTTCTAATTTTAAAAGCTTAACTCTTTTCTTTCTTTCCTTTTTTCTTTTTCTTCTTAAAAATAAGGTCTTAATGTGTCCCCTATGCAGTTATATCCTCTCTGTATAGTAAAGGCTGGCCTCAATCTCCATGATTTTTATCCTCATAAATATTGAGATTACAGGTATAAGCC
>NC_045030.1:15567354-15579374 GCF_008632895.1 Mastomys coucha
TCCAGCCCTTTCAAAACTTTATTTTTCATATTTTTATTTGTGGGAATTTAAATTATTTGACATGGAATCTCATCCCTACAAAAGATCTCAGTTGGGCGATGTTATATTACAATTAATGTCTCATTATGGCCTCAGTGAGAGAAGATGTGCCTAACCCTCGAGAGACTTGAGGCCCAAGAGAATGGGGAGGCCTGGCCACGGGTGGGCTAGAGTGGGGGCATGGGAGCATCCTCTTAAGACAAGGGAGAGGAGGAATGAGACAGACTAGGAGGGAGATAGCAATTGTACTCTAAAAGAATAAAAGTAATTTAAAAAATGAATAGATATATAATAGAAAATCTTATGTTCAGTTTTGAAAATAGTGTAGTTTATATGAGTATGTTTTTAAAATATTTCATTCAATCAGTTCTTCCTGAACCTTAGGAAATTATGCCAGTAATTCAATTTGAACACTAATTGGACCATTCCTATATATACTCAACTCCACATGTTTCCATGTGGAATCCATTTCTACAATTTCTTCCCATCAGGGAGAAGAAAGCAGGTATACATAGCTAAATCCTTTCTATCCACATTGGGATCTAGCAATCAGCTAAGGATGCACATTCACATGTTATTATAAGGTGAATAGTGTACTCTTATATTATGGGAATTAAAGTTCTCCAGGTATGCTAGAGATGCCACAATTCATGCTTTTAAATTCTGTTTATACTGTCAAGACTTCACAATGATATTTAACACTGTTGTTGCAATTCTCTCATATTTTTCTGATGGCTTTAAGGTTAAAATTTTAAATTGCTATGTTTATTCATTTTGTTAATAAAATTAGGTTAATTTTAAATAATGAAGAATTCAGCTTCTGAATATTATACGATGACAGAGATTGTATTCACCTCCTAAAGTAACAACTAAAAAGCTCAATAAAAACTATTAACAAATTATTTCAAGCCACCCTCTATCAAGGGAGGACAGTGATCCTAGACAGAAAGGGAACCAATATATTATATACTATGATCATCTTATTAACTTCTGAGTTCCTATGCTATTCTTCATTATAAAGGTAGAATGCCCTCAGAACTTCCAAGGAAGCTGAAAATCCAGAGACAAGAAGTTAATCAGAATACAGAGTTGATAGCAACCCTATATGAGAACATCAGCTATCTATAGTACTTAGCTGAAAGCTGATTAGCATGTACATGTAAGGAAACCACTTGAGGCCAAGACAAAAATACTCAAAAGGACCAGAGAAAGTTGGTCTCTGTGCAAACGAAACTCACAACAGTGCTTAATTTCTTCAGTTAAACTAAAAAACAAAATATAAGTGGCAATGTTTAAAGTCTTCCGGAACATCTTGCAAACTACAGGGAAGCAATCATGCCCAGCATGAACAATGCTCTGGTCCTGTCCAACAAATCAAAACCAAATTCACATATTTCAATTGTATCCCAAGATACAAATGTATAAAACATTAGTCATTGGAATTGAAACTATAACATATGCTAAAATTGAGACTCATACAAATGGCAATAAACACTACAAAAATATCTCATGTGAAACAGTACTTAAAAGGATTGATAATAAATAATAAATTTAACAGCACAGTATACAAGATTACATAACATAAATACAATAATAAAAACACTGAGAGAAAATAACATACATTTTTAAAGGTAGCATAAAATACAGGGCCATTTCAAGTTACTTAGCATCTGTTTCATTAAACTCACTAAAAGCCGTAAGATAAAAGTACTTTTGAAGGAAAAGGGTGTAGAGTGAGGTGGGTGTAATGGGGCTCAGTGAGGAGCTGGAGGAGGAAAAACTATAATCTGGATACATTGTATAAAAAAAAAAAACCTTCTATTTTCAACTTCCAAAACTTAAAAAAAAATATGCTTGAAAATAAAAATGGTCAACAGTTTTCTCAGGATTTGTGAAAGTGATAGCCTGAAAAAAACTCAGGAAAACTGATACCTAAGACATATGGATAAATCTATACATTATTACAGTATAATCAAATTTCTCTATAGTGATGATAGAACTTAAATAACATAGAAACTTTGTAGAAATTCACCAATTCAGTAATACCAAGTGGTGTACTGCAAGCTATGCTTCTACTAAGAAATAAGAAGCCAAACCAAAATATCTCAGTTGGGAGAGCATCAGACTGAAAAAAAATAAGAAACAACTAGACCAATTTTTCATACTAAAATAATCAGTAAAGGGGAGAACAAATTACAAAGCAAGCAAAAAGCCAGAAGAATTCAAAGGAGGATTCAATAAAACCAATGTCAGAAAAAAAAATAGTAAAAACTAAACCCTTTGAGATGATTAATCATAGTTATCAGTTTCTACCAGGAAGGAAATGAGAAGCATGCTTTTACAATGCCAATGAGTAAATATTATGAACAAATTTATTCATAAGAATTCATTTACTTAGTTGAAGTGGGCACATTCCTTATAGCCATGAGTTAATTAACTTCAATGAAAAATAAAGACATCCTATGAGCATTCCTATTTGTATAAAGTTATTAAACTTAAATTTGAACTTTGTTTCCACTAAGATATTTCAACACTGAGAAGGGTTCAGCATTTACAAATGAAATAAAATCAATTATGTACGTCAATAGTCTCCCAGAACATTGAAAAAGAATACTTTCTTTTTATTTAGCCTCATACCAAGAATTAGACAAAACCAACATAGCACATAAATAAAGTCTGATGGTAATGAAGGAGGTGACAAATAAGAACAAAGTACAATGATGTATATGTATATGTATAAAATGCTATAATGAAATCAATTACTTTGGATACTGACTTCAAAAGAAAAGTAAAAATATACTGAAGAACAGCATACATAATCAATAGAAATGCAAAAATAAATGATGTAAGTAAATTTTGTTAAACTGGATCCAGCCATGTATGAAAAAGATAATAGATAATAATAACATAGAATCTGTTTCAGGAATATATAGTTAAGAGATTATGTGAGAAATCAATTGAATACACAACATGTGTAAACTAAAAATGACAAACCATTAGGTAATTTCAATGTACATATATAAATAGCTTAACAAAATACAGCACTTATTCATGGTAATTAAAAAAAAATCTCTGAAGAAACAGGCATAGGAATAGAACAAAGTTTTATCAAATGGAGAAATGGCAATATAAAATATTTCAGTTGCCAGGCAGTGGTGGTGGCACACACCTTCAATTCCAACATTCTGGAGGGAGAGTTCAGAGAGGCAGAGGCAGAGGCAGAGGCAGAGGCAGAGGCAAAGAGACAGAGGCAGGTGGATCTCTGTGAGTTCAAGGCCAGCCTGGACTACAGAGCAAGTTCTAAACAGCCAAGGCTACATAATTTTTCCTGTCTTGAAAACCTCAAACCAAAACAAAACAAAAATTCAGTGATCACCACACCTAATGAAAATCTGATAATGAGAAATGACACTAGGATAACACAATATGTGGTGTTCATATTTTTATACTTTGTATCAACAGTGTTTTAGGGATCTACAAAAAAAAATGGTACCCATGGTCACTTGCTGTTTTAGGTGGGACATAGTGAAATACTAGTGGAACCCAAAACTTAGGAAAGCCATTTTGAGAAGGCACAACCACACCAGGTGACACACTCTCATAGTAGTCCTGACACTAAACCCCCCAAGGTTTCAACCCCTTAAGGAATTGGTTAAAACCTTCCACCAATGGAACCAGCAGGAAGAGAACTGCTTTTCCATCTGGTAACAAGCATGTAAAACTTTGTCTCAGCTGTGGACCCTGAAATGGTCTGTAACTCAAGTTTATGGTGGATTTCCAGAAGTAATTTTGTTAAGTAACAGATACTGAAATAGCTTTCTACCTTGGAATTGTGCGTGTCTACAACTCAACAGGCTGATCATCTGACCATCGTTCAGATGTTCATATAGCAAACCTTGAAATACCTCTCCAACTGAGATTTGTTTGCTCAATGGCAAGATGAGACTAGTTCTGTTTGTTTAGAGGTGGACAGACGCATGATGTCCTTGGCTTCTGAAGGCAGCTCAGTAGACTCAAGGCAAGCAGCAACTCTTAACTCTTGCAAGCAAGCACTTTTGAGCTGCAGGCCAGGCCAGGGCTATGAACTGAGAGAAGCAGCTTATCCTACCTTCAAATTCACAGTTCCTCTGCTGCTCCCCCTTAATGGACTGCCATGCTCAAATTCATTTTCAACTTCTATTTAACATTGTACCAGCAGTCCTTGACAGTATAGCTACACAAGAAAAAAGCATCCAATTAAAAAAGAAGTTTGTTCACAGATGTCATAGCTGTTCATGGAGAAAATTCAGTAAAATTTTCAAAAGAAAAAATATGGTGAGAATGAATTAGTACATTTATAATGTTTGCAGGCTCTTTTGCTAACATGGGTGTCAAAGCTAAGTATTTGGAAATGTGGTAGTAATTTTAATAAATTGATAATTATTTCTATGTATCTTTATCATTATATAATAAAAATACCTCAAAATGGACCATAGTTTTATTTAAAATTCAAAACTATAAAATTTCCAGAAGATAATGCCAAAGGGAGAATTTCTGAGGCTTTGGATTAAGGTTCAAAATTTTAGGTACAGACCCAATGGCATAATCTGTAATGAAATAAACTGACATGTTGGGCTTTGAAAAAATTTCATAAATTTCCAAGAAAATCATAACACTGGCTGCAGCTTAAGAAACAAATTTACAAACCATCTATCTTATAGGAGACCTATATACAGAATATGTAATGCTAAATATAACTCAGTAAGGAGGAAACAAGTAACACACTTTAAAAAATCCAAATGATATAAAAAGAAATGACATGTTCATTAATGTACATCCAAAAACTTATGTGAATAAATCATTAGAGATAACACTGTCATGGGAAATTAAGTGTATAGGTATAAAATATAATGACCAAATTCAGGAAAATTGTGTTTTTAATCTACTTAGGAATATTTGCTGTCATAGGCTCTGGGCTTGATTTTATAGTAATGTACTTGCTTTTCATTTTATAAAAGTTACAAAATCTTTAAAATATACCTACTTGATTTAGTATGTACAAACAATATTAATATTGATTTTTTTTTAAAAAAATATGATTGGTCACCGAAGAATCTGTGAAGTTGGCCAATCACCTTAATTGTAGACAGTATCAGGCACTTAGGAAAGTGCAGTGTGAAGCACATGACATCTGCTAGAATAGTTCAAATATAAAATTCTGTTCGTCCTGAAATGAAAATTTTCCAGAGGATGTGAAGAATTTCCATACACTAGTAGCTGAAAATCTACAACTTTAAAAAACAGTTTGGCATGTTTTGGAAGTGAAACACATCTCCCTTGTAATTTAATTACTTCATTCCCAAGTATTTACCCAAGAGAAAGAAATGCCTATTTCCTCACAATATAGCTTCCGTGAATATTCAAAAAAGTTTCATTCAAATTTTTGTAAGCTATAAATTACTAATATGTCTATCAATAGAAAAAATGATAATCTGTAATATATTATTACAACAAAATACACATGGAGCAAAAAGATCATAAATGATATATGGATAGTTTTGATATGGATAAATTTCAAGACTGAAAAAAAAAAGCCAACCACAAGGCTGCACTGTTCTATTTTACGCAAAACCCATACAACAGAAAATAATTTGAAAAACAGAAAAAGATTGGCATAATGGGGAAGGAGATTTAAGAATGGGAGAAAAGAAGGGAGCATGAACACGAAAAAATAAGATGAACGATTATGGGGATCTCTTAGTTGTGGTAATATGTATGAGGACATTTTAATAGGTAATATAAAGACATGGAACTTCATTATCTACAGATTTTACTATGTCCCTTATACCTCAGTAAAACCATTAAAATTGAAATAATGGAGATGAGGATGTGGTTCCGTGATAGAGTGCTTGGCTAACTTGAGAGAAGCCGTGAGTACTATCACCAGAACTGTTAAAAAAAAATCAATGAAACCTAATGACCATTATAAACATACAACATGAATGAAAGGTGTTAAAACTGTATTTTGTAAAATCTTAACATTCTTGCAAATCTAAGAAAGGAGTTAGGTTTTAGCACTGGTCATTTAGAATGCTAAACAGACATGACCATAAACAAAACTTCCCATACCATGACAGTTGAGACAAATGTGTTTCAAAAGTAAAGAATATCAAAGCCTGTTAGAAAAAAAGCACTAAATCACATATGAAAATAAAGCAACCATAATAAGATTAAAGCCAAAAAAACTACATCTAGGAAGGCATCAAATTATATATTTCATACTTTAACCTACACATGCACGCATGGTCTCATGTACCCTATGCTACATACATACATACACACATACATATATACTTTTAATTATATAAATATATATATTTACATGTGTGTTCTATATATATGAATGCATGTATTATATAATGTTCTACATATATGTACATATATGTCTTGCTTTCACACACACACATATATATAAAACAAGAGAATATGAAAAACATAAACGAATATATGACAGAAAGGCTGAAGTGATAATAAAGGCTTTTGAAGAAAAAAATTCATATATAGATGGAGTCACTACTTAATTCTACCAGACTTTTAAAGAAGAAGAGATGGGAATTTTCTTAAAGCAATTCCATAATATAGAAAAGGGGATAAAGCTACTCAATTTGTGCTATAGAACCAGAATCACTCTCATTCCAAAAGTAGATAAGGACATAATAAAAAAGAAAATGATAACCCAATTTCTTTGGTGAACAAAGACAAAAATATTAAGACATGAAAAATGTTTCTATAATAAGAGTATTTAAAGACCATATCATGAAATTCATGGAACTGACAAGCATGTTGAACAAATAGCAGAAAAAAAAAAGCAACCAAAATCTGTACATTTCTTACATACTGATAATGAGCACATTGAAAAATAAATCAGGAAAACAAGAGCTGAGGGCAACTTTGCCGGTGTCAGGCAGGAAAGTAACCTGCAAAGAGGTAGCAATAAAAACTTAGTTCAAATTGATCTCATCAACCTGGTTCAAGACTTCTAAAGCATTATAATTTTGAAAAAAGTATTTCTGGTGCAATCCAATCCGCTGAGCACAAGGAAGCATAATCACATAGAAGGTCAACTCATAGTACATGTCATTTTCTTCCAAGAGGATAGGTTCTAGAGATAGTCTACCTGTACTAGTTTCAGGATCTAAGGAAGAGTCTGGCCTTGCCTCCATAATCAAGACAGTATAGAGGTCATTTTGTCTATTTGCCACCTCTGGTACTAGTTGTGGGAGTATTTGGTAACCTCTGGATATATAGATCATATCAGAGTCATTTAGATTATTAGAAATCTCTGGTCCTGGTTGTAGGAAATAATATGGCTTTGCCCATAACACAGATCTCCAGCTATTGATCACTTTCAATTTCCACCTTTCTGGGTGGAAGAACAAGGTTTTATTTGTTGTTTCTTTTTGTTTATATTTTCTAACCACACTGTAGGTTTCTCTCCAGTTCCTTCCCCCACCTTCCCTGTCTCCTTACCTTAACCATTCCTCTTCCATTTGTAGAAGAATAGGTTGTTGTAGTCGTTAGAGGTATTTTATTTTTTGTTTGTTTGTTTTGCTTTTTTTAAACATCTTTCCCACTGGAAAGACAATTCTGCATGCTTAACATCACTGACTTCAGATATGTGTGAGCACAAAATACTTTCTGCTGTACTCCCAACCGATATTATATACAATTACTTAAAAACATTTAGGGGACTGGAGAGATGGCTGAGTAGTTAAGAACAATGGAAACAGACAGGTAGACCCATGAAATAGAAGACATAGTTATAAATTCAGGCAATTAGCATCATTTATTTTTTTAATATACTAAAGCATTATGGGTCAAAGGTTTTGTAGGTGGGTTGGTATTCTCTTTTCTCCACTGGGAAGTCCTGTCTGGTGATGGTCTATTCAGGTTCCATATCCCCAGTGTCCCACATTTAGGCTAAGGTCACCTGCATTGATTCCTAGGTCTTATCCTGGGTCTCTGGGACTTCCTAAAGATTCCCCTAATGCCCAACCCCAGGCAGCTGGATATTTGTATTCATTCTCCTGTCCCTCTGGGTCTCTCTCCTGTCTCTCCCCATGTCTGATCCTGCCCCCTATTTTCCCTTGCCCTTCCATCTCTGACCCAGGTCCCTCTCTCCCTCTACCTGCCATGAATATTGTTTTCCCTTCTAAGTGGGATTTAAACATCTTCACTTGCCTTCCTTCTTGCCTTCTTATTTGGGTCTGTGGGGTATATCATGGGTATTTTGAACGTTTTTGGCTAATATCCACTTATCAGCGAGTACATACCATGCATGTCTTTTTCATTCTGGGTTACCTCACTCAGTATATTCTCTAGTCCCGTCCATTTGCCTGTGAAATTCATGATCTCCTTGTTTTTGATAGGTAGATGGTATACTATTATTTAGATGTCCTACATTTTCTGTATCTGTTCTTCAGTTGAGGGACATCTGCGTTGCTTCCAGTTTCTGGCTATAATGAATAAAGCTTCTATGAACATATTGGAGCACATGTCTCTTAAATTCCTTTCTGCAAACACAAAATATTTTGATATTATAGTATAAATATTTGTGTACGTATCTTCTCTTTGTAACTAAGTTGCAGATATTTAGATTTTAAACCATAAACTTTGAACAACTATTTAAAAACTTAAAATAATATTAGGAGCTGGAGAGGTTGCACAGTGGTTAAGAATGCTTGCTGCTCTTTCAGAGGACCTATGATTAATTTCCAGAGCCCATGTTAGGCAGCTCACAATTGCCTAGAGTTCTACTTCCAAGGAATCCAATGGCATATTCTGGCCTTGATATCTACCAGGTATTCATATTATACACAAATTTTCACAGGTAAAATACACATACATATAAAATAAAAGATATACATATCTATATATGCATATATGCATGTATATATATATATACATATATATATACATATATATATATATATATGTGCATGATTATACTTTTCTATCTCCTGCTCCTCCTCAAACCTATCCCATGTTCCCCATCCTGACTCCCCTCAAGTTCAAGGTATCTTTATCTTTAGTTATAAGCAAATAAATATACACATGTAACCCACTTCATCTACTCAGTGTTACATGTGTGTGTGTGTGTGTGTGTGTGTGTGTGTGTGTGTTTAGGTTTAACTACTTGGTATTATGTAATGGGAAAAGGAAAAACAAATACCAGTCATAATTTTGGTGAGGCCTTTTATATACCCATATGATTCATATCCAGAAACTGAACCTCACTATTCTGTCATATTGAAGAGCCAAGGGTCATCCTACAATGGTTTATATAGAAATAAAGAAAATTGACAATGTCATATGTCTCTATCATTCTCCTTCAGAAAAGCTACTCTTCAAAAGGAAAAAGTATTAGAGTAAATCCAGGAGAATGAAGTTTCTCTCACCCCAGTCCCTCACTTAGGCTTTTAGTCATGCTAAAGAGGAATGGGAACTTGGTAAAAAGGAAACACTGATGTAGATCAGAGGCCAGAGGCATAACTTCACTGAGAAATTACTATTTACTTGGAATATTTTGAGGACTATACCTTCCAGCACCTTAGAATTCTAATAAGCCTGCAGTATGCTGCAGTTTACAAGACTAGGTTATAGCTTAAGGAGTTATGTTATAGAGGATTATTGAGAAGTACACAGAGATCACAAACTCAAGAAAACTAAATAACAAAGACAATTGAGGAACTAATCATTTATAAACAAAACATTAAGTCCAATCCAATTCTAGACACATTAGCATAAAT
The DNA here is from genome assembly GCF_008632895.1 of Mastomys coucha. Taxonomy (NCBI): domain Eukaryota; kingdom Metazoa; phylum Chordata; class Mammalia; order Rodentia; family Muridae; genus Mastomys; species Mastomys coucha. Next base: position 15,577,182 of record NC_045030.1, read on the forward strand.
TATCACAGTAAAGGCTCAATGCATCGTGTTAAATGTTCAAACACAGTAACAACAGTAAAATACAGGGCTTTGTGTAAATAAAAAGGAAATACATATTCTGAAGACACAAATTAAGCAAGAGAAAAGAATCAGATACCACATAGAGTTTTGACTAATTAGAGAATTCAAAATAACAGTGATTATTAAGTTTTGAGGTTTTAATGGAAAACATAAAAGCAATAAGGAGTTGGATGCAATAAGCAGAGAGATAGACAGAAAGAGAGAGAGAGAAGAGAGAGAGAGGAGAGAGAGGGAGAGAGAGAGAAATTTCTAGAAAACAATGAAGAAGAAAGATGCAGGCTCTTCTGGAAGAGAGAGAAGAAAGACTGCAAAAGTTGAGGTGTTGGATGACCTTGAAGAAACAGTGTTTTCCAGACACAACAGGGAAGTTGCACATATGAATTCACAGTGATTATATTAGCATGTGCAGCATGTGCAAAAACTCCAGCACAGAGGGAGAGAAGGTGGATGCAAAAATCTCACCATTAATTAAGAAGATATTGGTATCTGGTACCTTATGTGAGACAAAGAGTCAGTTTACTTTAAAGGCATGGCTCCCAAGAAGTTCCTAGGACCCACTCACAAGACTCACTGAGAAACCAAAACTAGAATCAATACGGAAAAAGGAAAATAAATGTCAAAGCTGAGTGCACAGGATGGTGAGGATGGAGAGGGCAGATATTGGAGGAGGAAGAGTAGAGGATAAATATTCTAAAATTGCAATTAGAAAATGCTCAAATTGATTAATAAAATATTGCTTCCAACAAAATACATTACCTTTGCTATACTAATGGCCAGAGTAGGAATTATTGAATTTGACAATAAGTTGATGCAAATACTAAGTTGAAATGAAAAAAAAACACACAAACAAACCAGCAGGTCTACAGAAAATACAGGAATTTCAAAAATACAGCTTAACTACGCTATAGACTGCAGGTTCAGAGAAGTTAAGTAACACGGAATGACCAAGAGTGTTAACTTGAATCTCACAGAGAAGGTTAAATACATTAGAAGTTGTGAGGGAATGGAGGGACAGGACTGGTTGGGGAATGGAGTTGAGATGGGAACAGGTGGAATGAGATGGGAGGAGTTAAGTGAACATTAGAAGAGATAACTGATGGAGGAAGAATCTCTGCAATGAGCTAGAAACGCTGGACAGTGAAAACCCCCAGGAATCTCTGAGCATGATTCTAACTAAGACTACTAACAGAGAGTGTATATGGAGCCTGAACCGGGCAATCACCTGTAACTAGACAAGACTTCCAATGGAGGGAAGTAAGCAAATAACATAATAGAAGAGAGGAGGGTAAGGGAGGGAGAGAGAGACTAAAATTATAGATAATTATGTAAACAAGCCTTTTGCAATAAACTGTTCAATAGTAATAGGATTTTAAAAAGAGTGACTTGAAATGTTTTAATATTTTAAATACAAGACAAGATTCTTTTAGAGCTTGAGATATATAATTGCATAGTTTTTACAGTATGAGCACTATTGAGAACACAAAAAGTGATCTCTTTAGGCTGGTGTCCTGAGCAGACCTTGGATGCAAGCTCTGCAGCCAGTCCCATAAAAACCCAGAGGAATCTCCACTCCCAGGCACTCTGACACTCTCAGGATCCGAGGTGGGGAGGATCCAACATCTGTCCTAACACCAGGAGTAACTGGGACTAGCTGGACCAGGCACAAGCCCAGGGTCACAGGATGCAAGAATTATAGGATCCCCGAGACAGCTTGACTCTGAGGAGTTCTGACACAACCAGGAGCACAGGAAGGACAGGCTCCAATCATATTTAGCAAGGGCAGGTAGCACTAGAGTTAACCAGATGGCATGGGGCAAGAGTAAGAAAATAAACAATACAAACCAAGGTTACTTGGCATCATCAGAACCCAATTCTCTCACCATAGCAAGTCCTGGACATACCATCACACCAGAAAACCAAGGTTCAGATCTAAAATCACTTATCATGATGATGATACAGGACTTTAAGAAAGACATAAATAGCACCCTCAAAGAAATACAGGAAAACACAGGTAAAGAGCTAGGAGCTATAAAAAAGAGGAACACACAAAAATCCCTTGTAGCTCTTGTAGCTCTTGTATCAAGTTTGAAGAAGAGGACTTTATAAATTACTCTTTCTCTGAGATGAATGCTT
>NC_045030.1:15580651-15582282 GCF_008632895.1 Mastomys coucha
GAGTTAGAGAAAGGACCAAAGGAGCTGAGGGGTTTGCAGCCCCTTAGGAGGAACAACAATATGAACTACCTAGTATCCTCAGAACTCACAGGGACTAAACCACTAACCATTACTCTTTCAAATTCAGCCTCTGATAAAAATTAAAAAGAGACATTTTCTCTTACACTCTTGTTTCCTCTTCTACAATGATTTGAAAGCCTTGGGGACAGAGCATGTGTTAATGATGTACCACAGAGTGTCCTACAGTCTTTTGTTCTTCCTGCTTTGACCATTTGTGAAGTTGTGAGTCTCTGTATTAATATCTATTGCAAAAAGAAACTTCTCTGATGAGAGTCCCATATAACAGAGGAGCTATTGGCAGCAAATGGATGCAGGAGAAGGTGAATAAGCTTTCTTGAGGGACAAAAGCCACTGGTAAGATGTTCATACTCTACTAAATGACTACATAGTCATTCACATAAGCCATAAGTGGACTCATTAGATCTAAAAGAGACTACATGGAGCCTGAAGGGGTAGCTCAGGCATACTGCTCTTTTAGATAATTCACATTCCATTCCCAGCACTAAGGTCAGGTGGGTCATAACTGCCTGCTATTACATCTCTGAGGGGGACCTTATACACTCCTTTGGTTTCCACAGACATCCATGTAGAGCAGACATATGAATAAGAGTACATATTTAAAAATTAAAGGCATATACCACCAAGCCTGGCTCACATAAAAAGTATTTGGAGTTGAGAGATAATAATGGTTGCAAGAGACAGAGGACCATAGAAGGGAGAGGTTGGAGATGGATTTTTATCAAAATACATTTATCTGTGTACATTCACAGAATGAAGGAGTTAGAGAAAAGACCTATGGAGCTGAGGGGTTTGCAGCCCCTTAGGAGGAACAACAATATGAACTAACTAGTACCCTCAAAGCTCCCAGGGACTAAACCACCAACCAAGGACTGCACATGGTGAGACTGATTGTTCTGGCAGCATGTGTATAGTAGAGGATTGCAAATTCAATCATTAATAGGAGGAAAGAACCTCGGCCCTGTGAAGGTTCTGTGCCCCAGTATAGGGGAATGCCAGGGCCAAGAAGTGAGAAAGGGTGGGGTGGCAGGCATGGGGAAGGGGGAGGCATGGGGAAGGGGGTTTGTTCTTATTGTTTTTGTTTGTTTGTTTGTTTGTTTTTTGGAGGGGAAACAGGGAAAGGAGAAATTTACATGTAAATAAATATCTAATAAAAAATCAACATAAAAGAAAAAAACAAATAAAGCTGTTATAAACACAGCAGAACAAGTATCCACATGGCATAGTAGAGCATCTTTTGGATATATGCCCAGGAGTGGTATACCTGAGTCTTGAGGTAGATTTATTCCATTTTCTGAGAAAATAACAAATTGATTTCCAAAGTGGTTATACAAGTTTGCACTCCCACCAGCAGTGGAGAAATGTTCCCTTGCTTCACATCCTTGCCAGCATGTGCTATCTCTTCAGTTTTTTATCTTAGCCATTCTGACCAAGGTAAGATGAAACCTCAGAGTTATTTTGATTTGCATTTCCCTGTTGACTAAGGTCTTTGAATACGTCTTTATGTGCTTCTTGTCCATTCAAGATTTCTCTGTTGAGAATTCTCTGTTTAG
>NC_045030.1:15582479-15620416 GCF_008632895.1 Mastomys coucha
ACCAGGCTGGCCTCGAACTCACAAATCCACCTGCCTCTGCCTCCCAAGTGCTGGGATTAAAGGTTTAATTGGGTTATTTGGGTTGTTGATATCTAACTTCTTGAGTTCTTTATAAATTTGGGATATTAGCCATCTGTCAGATAGATAGATGTAGGGCTGTTGAAGATCCTTTCCCAATATGTAGGCTTCTGTTTTGTCCTATTGACAGTATCCTTTGCCTTACAGAAGCTTTTCAGTTTTATGAGGTCCCATCTATCAATTGTTGGTCTTATAGATTGAGCCATTATTGTTCTATTCAGGAAATTGTCTCCTGTACCAATGAGTTCAAGGCTATTTGCTACTATATTGCCATATTATGTTTTATTAGATTGAGTATATTTAGTTTCATATTGAGGCCTCTGATCCACTTGGCTATGAGTTTTGTGCAGAGTGATAGATATGGATCTATTTGCATTCATCTACATACAGATATTCAATTAGACCAGCACCATTTGTTGACAATGCTCTCTTTTTCCATTGCATAGTTTTTGAGGGTTTTTTTTTTCACAAATGAAGTGTTCATATGTGTGTGTATTTACTTCAGGGTCCTTGACTCAACTCTATTGATCAACATGTCTGTTCCTATACCAATACCACATTGGAAAACTACCCTTTTGCCAGACAGTGATGGTTCATGCCTTTAATCCCAGCACTTGGGTGGCAGAGGCAGGTAGACTTCTGAGTTAGAGGCCAGCCTGGTCTACAGAGAATTCCAGGACAGAGCTACATAGAGAAACCCTGTCTCAAAAAACAAAAAAAGAAAAAAGAAAAGAAAAGAAAACTGCCCTTTTGAGATATATATATATATATATATATATATATATATATATATATCCAAGAGAATAAAGTTTGCATGTGTATATATCTTATACACATATTATCTTGGATATATATATATATATATATATATATATATATATATATATAAAACTGGAAGTAATCTCCACAATGTATAAGAATGATGTTAGTGAGAACCTATAAAGTTGGGTCGTTTAATATATGAACCACTGACTTCCATGAACAGGATGAAAGTGTGACCTTATTTCTGGATTAAGAGAAAAGAAAGGCATTTGATGTCGCCAATTCCTATTTCAGCTCCTAGTTGTTTTATTAATTCTCTTCTCTATCAGCTCTCAGCAAAAAGCTTTTTGTAGGCCTGTACTTTTTTTACAGTAGCTGTAAAAGAGTACAGGCAAACCATTTCCAGAAGGAAGCTGATGGATGGTTGCTGCTGCCTTTTTGCTATGAAGTGACTCTGGAAAGAGGTTTTTGTAAACAACCACTTTATTTCTGTTGGTCCTGGGGACACACAAATATAATACTGTCCATTTTAAGTACTAGATGATTTAGAAATCAGTCCTTTGGGTGAGTGCTACAAGCAGTTGGAATGGTGTTTCTTTGGTCTAAAGTTTTCAATGTATCTTTTTTATTATAATATAATTAGGTAACCAAGTTCTCCCATTGTCTACCTTAGGTATGAAGGAATTTTGGTACATGCCTACCTGTTCAATCTGGAGTATCTGTGGGTGGGTACATATTACTAGATGTACCTTCTTTAGTCAATATCTTGATTTGCCCTATATCTGTTGTTATTCTTAATTAAAATATTTGAATTGAATAATTAAATAATGACCAACATATTACAATTCCTCCCTGTTTCAGCAAAATTATTGGCATGGTCCATCTTAATGAAATATTGCTTTATGATTAAGTCTTAACAGAATTATATTTTACATGCTTATTAGTATACCGCAAAGTAATAAAATAAGTATGGTTATTAGTATGTTACTATAGACAAAAATTAATATGATTTAGGCATATAATTTATTAATAATTTAGAGTAATCTTGGACTTACTACTAAAATTAATTCCAATAATTCTAGCAACAACTTGTTTTTCATAACATATACAGGTGAATTTAAAATTTCTTCAAAAGTCTTATCTGGGCCTGGTGTTACAGGACTACAGTCCCAGGTAGTTTAGTGGCTGATATAGAAGGATCACAAGTTCAAGGACTGCATAGATACCTCAGTGACCCTCATTTCAAAATAAAAAATTGAAAAGAAGGCTAGGGTTATAACTCAGTATTAGAACACTTGCCTAGCATTTGCAAGGTCCCATGTTGAATCTCTTGTAGTGAAGAAAAAGCTTTCCAGAGACAGAGTATTATTCATGACATTTTGTTTACTGTGGGATATCATTAAAACACTATTGGTAACTTGAAAGAGAAATGGAAATGAATATGAAAGGAAACCATTCAGAAGTCTGTTCATTAGTAGTTGGATTAAAATGGATTTAGACATTGAGTTTGATAAAGTTTTTGAAAGACCAGTTATCTAAACTCTGCACATGGTTTGTGAATGAGTAAATATGAAGTATTACACGCAAGTAATGTTCTAGTTCTCTGTTGTGATTGATTATCCAATGAATAAAAGGAAATAGAGAATTGCAACTTTCAAAATGCAGTGGTAGTTGTTTTTAATTCATGCTTACTAAATCCTTAGAAGATTGCTTTGCTTATGAACATGCTTTGCAATATAGTGATAACCACTTTTAAATCGTGTTGGAAACAATTTAATTTAATATTGTTTTATAAATATGCTGGAATTATTTGCATTCAGGTTTTGCTTAAGCTCAAGAAACACCCCCGCCCACAGTTTCTAGGAAAAACATAATGATGCTGTGATGACAGTGGCAACGAGATAATTACATATACTGCTCATTGCCTAAGCACTCAGTCATCAAGAAGAACATGTTAAACATCTCATAAAGCAAAAACTAGGGAGGGGACTACAGTAAATCATTATAATTTCAAGTTGCTTTGGCATCCATTTTGGATACACTTTTAACTTTCTCATACCACAGGAATGGCCAAGTTACAACTGATATACTTCTTTCAGTCTACATTACGCTGCAATGGGTCAAGTTGGTAGAACAGTAATTGTTCCCCATGCAGCAGACTGGGTAATTACTGCTTTTATAATACTACCTTTCAGTTGGTTATTTTCTTATTTGTTGGCTTACTTTCCTGAGAACTTAAAATTATCCATACTATTATTTACACTGATATGTTTACCACATACATGTTTCTGAGTCTTTATTTATGTCAGCCCAAAATGCGAGATTGTCATCCCAACTCACGATGTCCTCCTTACCCAAAAACTTTCTATCAAAACCTTTTAATTTATTTATTACAATGATCTATTCAATTTTTGCCCTCTGTTTGATCAATGAAAGCTGTCACATGCTAGATTTTTCCAGGGACACCAAGGTAAACATAAAAGTCAGAATCCCATAAATAGGATACAGATCAAACAAGAACCATAAAGGTGTCAATCAGTATAAACAAGTTTTACATTCTAGAGACTCTTTGGTCATAGGTCAGCCAAATAGACACTAGGACATCCACCGGGATGTGTATAATGCACATCCCAGTAGGTGCACTATGAATATTCTCATCTAGCTTTCCCTTCTATTTTTATTAGGAAAGTCTGTTAACCTCTCCAGGTCTAAAAAAAATCCCATTTTCACAGTATACTTTCAAAGCAGTGATATATGTACTTCCTACTCCCTTTATGACATATTTTCCAAGGTTTGTAAAACATTGAATAGTTACTCATTTCATTAATTTAGTGAAGAATTGCTGAGAATTTGCTAAATGCAGAATATATGTTGCTGAAGATTATATAAAGGTAAATACAAAAAGCTTGCCTTTTAAATGTTCATAATTTAGCTTGTATAACAACAAGTTATTGTTTCAATCTGGTCAAAATGAGCCACTAACTTTATAATTTATGCATACAAAGTATATTTTAAATAACAATAATTATTTATAATATGAAAACAAAAATATATAATCAAAGGCCAGAAGCAGAAGTTGAGTAGAGCCAGTCTCTAGAGCATAAAATCAGTTCCCTGAACTTTAGCTATTGGAGAGCAACTCACATTGAATACATTTCACATAAGTTGAAATAAATGGCAGCAAATAGAGATACAGCATATAATTTATTCATTGAAGTAGGCAAGACACCCATGTTTTCTCATGAAGCATGTTTAAATATATATACAGTGTGCTAAATGAAAAGATAGCATATCATTATATTTGTACATTTCTTTGAAATCATTTTTATTTTAATATGTTTTCAAGAGGAAATGAAATGATGTTAAGTGAACACTGAAGAAACAGGTATACTCACTACCTCTTCTTGACTGACAACTTTGTCCTATGAGACCAGGGGAAAATATCCCTTTTTGGAAGAATTAACCACAGTTCTCAAAAGTTCTGTAGAGTTACTTGAGGTAGAATAAGTGATTTGAATTAGACTAGTGGTGTGTGTGTGTGTATATGTGTGTGCTTGTCCGTGTGTGTGTGTGTGTGTGTGTGTGTGTGTGTGTGTGTGTGTAGAAAAAGAGGAATGAAAGTCTGATGGAGAGTGACTGAAGATATTCTGAATCATTGATTCAAACAGGTCTGTGAGAAACAAAGGATAACGAGATGGCCTATTTGTGAGAACACCATGGGAAAGCTTTTCCTCTTTACTAACAAGAAATGTGGAAAATAAATTTACTTTGCTTTTCATTCTTTATCTTCTGTGAAACCATCTCTTGTTTTCTTGATGTTTTTATACTACAGTTTTCATCAATCTAGATACTCTGGAGAACACATGTTCCTGTGTTTCATGTAAGCCACTTGTGGTGATTTGAATGAGAATGGTCACCATAGGCTCCTATATTTGAATGCTTGGTCTCCAGTTGGTGGAACTGAATAGGAAGGATTTGGAGGTGTGGTCTTGTTGGAGATTCATAATTGGGGGTCAACTTTTTCAAAAATGCATGCCAGATACAGCCTCATTCTCTCTGCCTCTAGCTTAAAGATCAGGATGAGAGCTTTTAGCACCTGCTCCAGCAACCTGCCAGGCTGGCTCCCTGCCATGACAGGCATGGTCTCATCCTATGAAACTTTAAGCAAGCCCAAAATAAATTGCTTTATTTTATAAGTTGTTTTGTTGTGGTGTTTTGTTCACAGAAATTAAGTAACTATGACAGAAGTGGATATGAGGCACTGGGGTATTGCTGTTATATGCCTCAGCATGCTGCTTGTTGAGAGAATATAGAAGGCTTTGTATTAGAAAAGCAGTTGAATGTTGTCAGTAGGTCTTAACAGGATATCCTATTAGATGCTTGGAAGCCAGTAGTGATGAGAGCAATGTACATTATAGTGGCCCTGCTCAAGAGATTTCAGAGAACAATAACATTAGCAACTAGGCTAGAGACTACTTTTGTGATATTTTGACCAAGATTGTGACTGCCTTTGTCATTGTCTTAACAATATGCCTAAGGTAAACTGAAAAGTAATGGACTAATTTTCTTAAGCAAAGACCTCAAAACAGCCTAACATTGACTCTGTTGTGTGATTATTAGTGATCACTCTTAGGCAGATCTATACTGAAAAAGAAAAAAATAAGACAAAACATAAACAAAAACAATGAAAAGTTTGAAGAGGTAAGGTTTCTAAAAATGTAATGTTGGAGCCAAATACTGACCTCAAGAAGATGAGAAGTTTAAAGAAAGGCCTAGAGACAATTGGAATAAAGGCATTACTATTCTCAGGGAAAGAACCCACCCAACTAATCCCTCAAACTGTGAAATGAAAAGACCCCTCTTCATTGAAATGGATCATTGTGTGTCTTATCATAAAAGTTCAATGAAACTTCATTCCATGTAGTGTTAGTGACCTAATGGTGTCACACTATAAATTCTCTATTAAAATAGTAAGACAGCTTTAACAAATAAAAGAAACTACATAATATTTTTATGAGACAAGATTATATAAGTATCAAAAAGCAATGGATCACCTCATTATTTAGTTATATGTGTGTCATATTATACAATGTTACAAATTTAAAAAGACATCTTTAACTTTTCTGGGTTGTTTTATTTGAATGCATTTCAGTTTAATGAAGGGATTCATCAATTGTCAAAAATAGATACACTATTAATTTTTATAGTAAACAGACCCACATTTGTCATTTGGAACATAATATAATTTCCAGGGTAATATATTATTAAAATATCTGTCAATGTATCTCCTTTGAAGAAGTCTTCTGCTCACTGAATTTGGTTTACTAGAACTCAATTTCCATTTCTCAGTAAAGATGACTGGTATTTAAATAACAAGCAGAAAATATTTTGTTTTAAATGATATCTAACATAATTTTAAATAAGGTTATCCTTTAGTTAATTTATAATATCTTGATGATACTGAAATTTTGTTTTGAGGTTTATATATTATAGAATATACAGCCTTGGTGAATTTCCTCATCAGACATGCTGAACTGGCCTGCTTGAACTCCTGATGTCCTGGACTTCAACCGGATCCAGTCAAGACACAGACATCAGAGACTATTAAATCCTGTTTTCCCTACACTCCCCCCTTCATAATATCTCAACACCCATGTTCAGCTTGAAGAAGTTATGAAGAGTCATCGACCCAGTTCCCTAGGCTTTGGGGCTAGAAAAGGTTATTAATAGGTTGTCTTTCTAGGGAATGTAGAAATGGTCATATTTGGAACAGGGAGGAAATAGCCAGAATTGATTGTAGAGCCATAATCTCATTTGATAGAGATCTTTACAATAGTAACTAAGTTAAAGTCATGAGTTCTTATTTGGTACAGAATTATTTTGACACAAAATCAAGGTTATCATTGATATAAATTTCTTCTATGGATAGGAAATATTTGAAAGTACAGGGCTTAGACCCAGTCCTTCTTTTGCTGTTATTATAAATAGATGTGAGATATTTAAGCCTGTGAATTTAGAGCCAAATAACAAATTCATGGCTCTGAGTTTATTGTTAGGGTGTTTTGAAGATGTTATCTAAAAATGGCTGAGAATAGTTAACAGACAACAGTACAGATTACTTTACATAGACAGTTGGTTTTCAAAAGCATCAAAAATACACAGAATGTGAAGTTTAATGTTATTTATTCATTGGTTGAGACTAGTCTGCGCCTGACAGCTTTCCCTATCTTAGATTCAAAGAAGAAGTCAAGCATCTTGAGTTACTCCGGTTGTGGTGAAACAGCCATCAGGCAAGAATTGACTCTTTATCTACAGACAAATACTGTCCAAAGTAAGGGCCCACTTACAGGCATAGGACAGCTTAAATCTGCAGAGAAAGAGTAGGCAAGTCCTTAATATTCCATGGGCCAGAAGCCTGAAGACAGATGCTCTAATGTTTTGAAGTAAGGACTGTCCAGGTGTTCAGTAGGCTCTATCAATTGGCTAAATTTTTGGAAGCTGCATTAGGCTTCATATATATCTTCAATTATTATCAGTCATTCTTGGATTTCTGATGGGGTTGAAAAACTACATAGTCCCCTAGCCAGCTTGGACTTTTTACTTTGAGAGGATGGTTTTCAGATGTCAAAATCTAAAGCCAAGACATAGCCAGGTACAAAGTTGTTCTCTTTTAAGTTAGGATAGAAAATATTGTTCAATTGTATTGACAAAAATGTTGGACTGGGTGTTAAATCTCTCTTTACTATATAATTTACAATATGTAATAGTTGTGTTCAATTTATATTTTGAGAGAAGGTTGTTTTTTTTTAATTAAACAGAAAGGGTTGCAAAAACAAAAATGTTGTAGCATTTGCTCTGTCAAATCACATTAGGGCAATGACAAGTCTGTGATTAGACAGGAATAGGGAGGCAGAGCTAGAAGTTTAGGAGTGAGGAGGTGGGAAGTCAGAGAAGAAGCAGAAGAATCAACATGGAAGCAGACAAACAGGAGGACGATCCAGATCCCACATGGTTTGAAACAACCACAAGTAGTTAAGGTTTTCACAAAGTTAGACTAATTGGGTTAAAATATTGTCTTTATCATTTGGCTCTGAAATTATTGTATTGGCATCTTGTAAATTGTGATCTTATTGATACATAAAACTGACTGGATAATTCAGCCTTAAGGGTCATGTTTCTACTAGATAACTAGGAGCTAAAGGACTGATTGTGGGATGTGTGGAGTGTTGCATGTAAGCAAGATGATCTTGCTAGTTGGGAAACAATTGCCAGAGGTAATATATTATTAAAATATCTATCGGGCTGGAGAGATGGCTCAGCGGTTAAGAGCACTGACTGATCTTCCAATGGTCCTGAGTTCAAATCCCAGTGACCACATGGTGGCTCACAACCATCTGTAATGACATCGGAAGCCCTCTTCTGGTGTGTCTGAAGACAGCTACACTGTACTCACATAAATAAAATAAATCTTTAAAAAATATATATCTATCAATGTATCTCCTTTGAAGAAGTCTTCTGCTCACTGAATTTGGTTTACCAGAACTCAATTTCCATTTCTTAGTAAAGATGACTGGTATTTAAATAACAAGCAGAAAATATTTTATGTTTTAAATGATATTAAAAGAAAATAAGTAGTCATGCCATTTGATCAATCCTACCTGTCTATTTTTATTCAAATTCTTCAAAATTTTAAATGAATATTTTTCAAAAATGGTTAACTTTTATATGTAAAGAAAAGGGGAGAATCCTTCATGGGAAAATTTAGCTCTACAATGAATACAAAATTAGATTTTTAAGGGGAAGAGTCTGACATTTGATTCTTCCTGGGCTTCACTGAGAGAAGTTTTTCACTTTTCTTTTAACACTATTTTTAAACTTTAACTGTCATACAAGATTCAATCATTTATGGTGATAGTATGAAACATAACTTGGAAAAGTTGGAAGATATTTGCAAACATAGAAATATCAGAGATAATAATGAAAAATTTATCACCTATCTAAAACACTGAAGTTGCTAGAATAAAACATAGACCCTCCCCTTGATGCTAAATGTGTAGGATAAAATTATATTGTCTCAGTTACCAAATCTAGACACTATTGTGGATGTCAACAATTGCTTGTTAACAGGAGCCTGATACAGCTATCTTGTGAGAGGCTCTGTCAGTGCTTGACAAATACAGAACTGGATGTTCACAGCCATCCATTGGACTGAGCACAGGGTCCCCAATCAAGCTAAAGAAAGGACCCAAGGAGCTGAAGGGTTTGCAACCTCAAAGAAGGAACAACAATATGACCCAACTAGTACTCTTAGAGCTCCCAGGGAGTGAACCACCAACCAAAGAATACACATGGAGGGACCCATGGCTCCAACCACATATGTAGCAGAGTATGGCCTAGTTGGTCATCAGTGAGAGGAGAGGCCCTTGGTCTTATGAAAGCTCCATACCCCAGTGTAGGGGAATCCCAGGACAGAAGAACAGGAGTGGGTGGGTTAGTGAGCAAGGGGGGTTGTGGAATAGGGAGATTTTCATGTGGGCCTGGGTGTCTCTGTTGCAGATGTGGGGGCTCTGTGACATGTTAATTAAATGGAGATAACGCACAATCATGAGATATTTTATAATAGGAAAGAGAAAAGAAGCCGACCATGACCATGTGGAGACATAGAAAGGAAAGGAAGGGGAGTAGAAGAGAAGGAGAGAGAGAGGACAACAGAGGAAGAAAGCAAGAGAGGAAGAGAGCAAGAGAGCAAGAGAGCAAGAGAGAGAGGAGGGAACAAACCACTCCTTATATTGTGAGATGGGACTATCTGGTTATGGTCAGATAACTGGGGGGTAGGGTCCAGCTAGAATGCTGGGAGCTTGGGGAATTGTCTATCTGACAGAACATACATCTCCTGCGGGGAAGCTGTGAGAAATTGTGAATGAAACAGAAGCCAGGGTCCCAGGAGATGTGGTCAAACCCCTTCTGTCCCTTGCAGGCAGAAATTATTGCCCACTGGGAATCCTGAGTTCCAGACCTGTTCTCGACTGGGCCCTGGTTGCCTGAACAGACTACTACCCCACATTTTCAGAGGGGAAATGGGGAAAGGGGATAAAATTTGAAATGTAAATAAAGAAAATATCTGAAAAAATAAAAATATTCCATTGGCTCAACAATTAAGGTCAACTACTGACAAGTGGGATTCCAGAAAAATAATATATTCTGCACAGCTCAAGACAAAATAATAATCAAGTGAGGAAGAAGCCCACGGAATGGGAGAGAATCCTTGATAGCTACACATTGGACAGAGGATTAATATCCAGAAATACACACACACACACACACACACACACACACACACACACACACATACACATACACATACACATAAACATACACATACACATACACATACATTACATATACATATACATATACATATACATATACATATACATATGCTGTGGAAGATTCATTCCTATAAGTGAGCTATCAGGTAAGGAGATCACTGTGGCTAAGGTGTTTTCACTAATAAAATTTTCTACACCAAAAGTTTCATCCACATTATTTCATCCCGTCCTCATAAATTGTCCTAAGGCTTATTAACTCCATTTGAACATTCACTCCACTAAGATTTAATGAGGTAAGAGAGATTTGGTGAAGGCTAGACACTTAGGAAGAATAGAGCTGCCTGTCTTCAGAGCCTATGCTCTTATTCACTCTACCCAGACTATATTCAGATGTCTCCCCTTCTGTGAGTTAAAGCAGTGATATTTTTGGTGCCAACAACAAAGAAAAGGAAACAATGAACAACTATCAGTAAAAGAGAGAGGTCCCTTTATAAGAGGGAAGATACTCCATCACTAAGTAAAGAAGCATAAGTAATATAGCAATAAAAGAGAAATATCACAACACTTGAGAAAATTCCTCATAACAATGCAATAAAACAAACTATATTGAAGTTAAGCAAAATCAAAGATGAATTATGGTAGAAGTAATAGCATTCAGCCTGTCTTAGTTTTTTCCGTATTGTAGTAAAACACTTTGATAAATGCAACTTAAGGAAACTAAGATTTTAAAAATACATTTACTTTGTTTTATGTTTATGTGTACAGATTGTTGGTCTGATGTATGTCTATGTGCCATGTGAATATCTGGGGTTTGCAGAGGCCAGAAGAGGACACTGGATCCCCTACCAGAACTACAAACAGTTGTGAGCTGTCATGTTGATGCTGAGAATTGAACCTAGGTCCTTGGAAGAACAACACACTTAGTGGTTGGAAACATTTCTCAAGATCCCAAGAATGATGATTTTCAAAGTAACAGATATTTTAATTGTTCATAATTGAAAGTATGAGCCTTGATTGAAAATAATATTGCAGTGAATGTTTGAGAGCATTTGAATGTTCTATATTTTCTTTAATGATGTTTTACTTAATAAGCTAGCCCAATTTAACTGCATCATCTCAATGACAAAGGCATTAACAGTCCTTTCAACTCAGTATTCAGTATCTTTTCAAAGTCTCATGATGGTATTTTCCCCGTCATTTTCCTAATTTTGAAATGCAGTTTTGCATGAAAATTATCTCATATAGTATTTTTGAAGAATAGTTGGATAACCTACTTACAGGTCAGAAAATCAGTAGAATGGATTATAATAATTTTTTCCTTAAATGAATAAACTAGAATAAAATATAATAAAATCTCAGGACATCTCATTATATGGATACATATAGTTTCAGAAATCTTGGTCCAATTAAGTAAAGGTATATGTGTGTGTTTCGAATATAAGATAATTTCTCAGCTTAGGTCATAGTCAGTCATAGAAGTTCCAAAGCCATTGATTTAATGAACTTACTCTACATTCACCTTTATAGTTCTTAAGCTTCATTTTTGCAATTAAAGTGATTCTCTTACTGTCAAGCAATAAAGTACACATTAGTACTGTATAAGAGAGTTACAACACAATGCCTTAAGTAAGTGAACTTTTTCAGGAACATTAATTTATAATCAAAAAACATGTGAAATTCATAATTGTTGAACAAGTAAAAGGCCCTTTAATGTCAATAACAGTAACGTGAACATTTCATAAACTGTCATCAGTTGTATCATTATGTCTTCATCTTTAAGATAACTCTTTATGACATTGAGTGGACACAGTAGACACTCTTTAAAACCCACAAATCAGAAGTTCAAGTGTTAAATACATTTCCTAAGTTTTCCTAATTAAAGCACAGGAATTTTGCTTCCTTATTCAGAAGTGAAAGCTGAAACCAAGTAGTTGTAAAAACAGGGTCCTCCTCTAGGCTCTGATTGACCTCATAAATCTGGAATGCATCACTTTAAAACTTTGCTTTTATATTCAATTAAGAAAACTTTTATAGCCAAGAACATCTTGACATGGTTGAAAGGTTCTCTCTATTTTTGCTTCACATATTTAGAGGCATAGCTAATAGATACACAAATGTATAGTGCTGTTATGCCCTTCAGTTTTATTACCATCTCCATGTTATGAAAGAAACCTCTCTTGCTGTGCACTATTCTTTAGATAAAAATCTATATTGTATAATTCTTTAGCCACTCCAGTTTTATTTTTCATGTTAGCCTGCTATATACTTTGTTATTTTTGATTTAACATATTCATATCTTTATAAAGTATTTCTTTGAAGGCTGCATGTAATAGGGCTTTGCATTTTATTGACTCTGATAGACTCTGCAATGTAATTAAGATATGTGGCCATTTGCACTCACTATTTTCATTAGTATGGTTAGGGTTAAGTCCTTCATCTTTCTATTCTATTGCATCTGCACCCACATTTCTCCTTTTGGGTTTTGTGTGTGTGTGTGTGTGTGTGTGTGTGTGTGTGTGTGTGATTTGTTCATATCTGTGTCACTCATTTTCTGGCTTGCTAACTGTTATGCTTCCTCTGGTTGTTGAAAACCCTGAGTAAAATCTAGAAAGTATATAAGGCATTTGTAACTATAAAACATAAATTTTGAGATCCTTTAACCAATATAATTAAAATTATTGCCTTATTAGTCTGAATCAAAGACATACTCAGTGTTCCTGGTGTTGTGAATATAGAGCAAATAAGTTATAAGGAGGAGAAAATATTTGAGACAAATTGCTGCATGGTTAGTGCTAAAGAAATGTTGAGTAACAAGTTTTGTGGGGATGCTAGTAATTAAGTAATATTATACATAATGTACAGCATGCCTGGTGCCTTTGTTGGCCAGAAGAGGGAATTAGAACTCTTGTAGTTATAAATGGTTGTGAGTCACCAAGTGACTGCTAGGAATTGAACCTGGTTACTTTGAATAGCAATCAATATTCTTAACTGTTACATCATCTATCCAGCCCCTAATCATACTGATATAAATTAGGAAACAGCACATTCCAGATGGTTGTAACATTATTAAAAGTATGGTGGTAAAAAAACATAAGGAAATAAATTATGAAGATTGCTTTGGTTTGTGTTATAAGAATTAAGTGTATAGTGAATATAAACAATAGGACCAAACTGTGGGTAATTTTTGCATGTTTGGTTCTTTAAGGAAATATAACTTCAATTTCTGGAAATAGAGTGGAATTCATTATCTGATCAACTCTTTCTTTGAAAACAATCAACTCAAAT
This sequence comes from Mastomys coucha, assembly GCF_008632895.1. Lineage (NCBI taxonomy): Eukaryota > Metazoa > Chordata > Mammalia > Rodentia > Muridae > Mastomys > Mastomys coucha. The sequence goes on from NC_045030.1 coordinate 15,595,934, forward strand.
ATATATATATATATATTTAAAATAAAAATGGCAATGATTCCTCTTTTTCAATGTATTGCTAAGTGAAACAAGTAAGACTCTGGAAATACTGTAGTTAACATTTTGTGGGAGAACCTCAGAGGCTAGACATGGAGGGCAAATTTTCTTGGAGACCAACTTGAGGTAAAACAAAGAAACCCAGTGTCTACTGATGACCTATTCAGAAGCACAAATAAACTCAGGCTTAAAATCTCTCAGTCCTTTACAGGAAAAAAGCATTTCAGACCTAATTTCTTGATATAGTCATAGCATTTCTCACATTGGACAACCGAAGATTCAAGCCTAAAGAATTCTCTATGTGCCAGACACCTCCACTATGTGGCTGCCTAAATAAGAGATTAGCAATAACAACACCACTGGATATGCCAACATGGATGAGAGAATCAAAGAAAATATTTTCCTTAATCTTCTAATAACAATTTCCAACAATGGGTGTAGTTCTGTTGCAGAGTACTTGTTTAACTTATATGACCCCCTATATTTAGTACCAAGCACTATAAATAAGTACACATTTGTGCATATGCATGCATATACATTTGCATGCTGGCCATTTTCAGCTTTTTTCTCCCAAATGTCAGATACTTTTAAAATATGATATGTAAAAAAATGACAATTGTGACAAAGAAAGAAAAGGAAATAAAAAGATACTGTATAATTTTACATACAGAACAGTAGATAAGCTTAAGACATAAAAATACCATAAACTTAGTAACACATAACTAAAGAGGAATAAGACTGATGAGAAAATGCAGAAACACAAAACTGCTATACTTGAAGTGAGATTCAGTTTATGGAAAGGAAGATATAATGGTGATGCTTTGAGAGAATTTGAGTGGTGAATAAAGACAATCAAGAGTGCTAGTGAAGCAAGGCAATGTCATACTTAATTATACTTTTCAGATCTAAGGTCATGGTCACAATTTGCTGGATGTAGTAACTAGAGAAAATTACTTTTCTTTTTAAGCTTCATTTTTTTCATCTCTAAAGTGAATGATGATAAATATTTCAATTAAACAGGGTTACCTTAGTTACTTTTCTACTGCCATAAAGAGATACCATAAACAATGTAAGTTATAATAGAAAGAATTTAATGGGGTTGGGGTGCTTACAGTTCAGAGGGTTACTCCATGACCATCATGATAGGAAACAATGCAGCAGACAGGTGGACATGTTGCCAAAGCAGCAGCTGAAAGTTTACATGTTAAGGTAAAATCTATCTCACACACACACACACATACACAGAAAGACACACAACAGAAACACACACACACAAATCCACATACACACACACACACACACACAGGGAGGAGGCATTGGACTTTTGAAACCTCTAAACTCACCCTCAAATGACACATTTCTTCCAACAAGGCTACACCTACTAGTTCTTCCCAAATCCCTCCACCAACTGAGGACCAAACATTCAAATATACAAACAAATGAGGTGTATTTTCACTAACACAACCACAAGGGTTATTTTAAAATCTTATTAATACTTTGAGAATATTATACAATAGTTTTTGAGCATATTTACCTCAGCTCCCCGCCCCCTTAAGTTCTCCCAGATCCATTCTCATCTTCCTTCCCTTCTAACTTTATGTTCTCTTAATTTTTAAAGAACTCTTTGACTCGAATTTGTGCTACCCATACCTTTCTTGGTGAGATGTAATTCACTGAAACATGTCCAAAGTACCAAAAGCCATATCCTTAAAAAAATGACTCTCTTTCTCCTAGAAACCATTTATTGTCCATAGCTCTTAAACTAAAGATGGGGGTTTGAAATCTCCTCTCCACTTTATTTGTAGTGTTGGCTAGCTTGACTCTGTGTAAGTTTTGTGCAGACAATCATAGCTGCTATGAGTGCATTGGTCCTGTCATGTCCAGAAGACACTGTTTTGCTTCGGTCTTCCTCAACCTCTAGTTCTCACATTCTTTCTACTTCCCTCTTCCTGGGTAGCCCTTCAGCCTTAGCTGATACATGAGGTGATTTATATATAACTGGCTGAGGACTCCACTGATACTTGTTCTTTGTATTTTGACCAATTAATTATGGGTTTGTATATTAACTGCCATACACTGCACAAAATCTTCTCTAATATAGCCTAAGAGCTGCATCAATGTTTAGGTATGCAGATGCAAATTAGAGGGTAGTTTAATATGATGTCCATCTAGCAGAACAGTAAGTTCTTCCCTGAAGCCCTGTGAATTTATTAACCATGTGTTCTTAGTCATTAACAGTGTTGTTAGGATGATTAAAGAAGATATGGTAATGTTATTGAGTGTAATATTTACACATAGTAAAGAAGAGACATCAGGAACTTTTATTGCATATTTGTATGATCTCAACATATAACTTGAACTAATAAATTATATACATATTTATAACATTTCAAATTTTACTCCTTGTTTTATTATATATGTGTATGTATGTGTGTGTGTATCTGTCTGTGTGCATTTCTGTGGTATATACACATGTACTTACATGGATTTGTATGGAGGCCAGAGCTCAAGGCTGAGTGCCTATTACAAAAAGAAACAAGGTCAAGAGCAGCATTAATATATGAACATAAGCACCAACATTTAGAAAGCATATTGGCAGCATGGGAATTTAGCAAAGGAATAGTAGTAGGTTCTACCACAGGGCTTATTACTTTTTCAGCCATAGATATTTAACCAAATTTACAGTACCTGAAATGAAGTCTCTCCTATGATCAGACCACAAACCCAATCAGAAAATAGTTGGTTGCCCCTTTGCCATCATGTGGACAAACGTTTTCTGACTACTCAACATTGTACATACTGGGTCTAGTGCTGGGTGAGACCATTGATATCACCTGCATAGCACCCCCTGACACTCTGAATGTTAGTTAGCTATGTGCAACTTTCTCAATCTGTTTGAGATTAATTTCTCTACATCAAGCAGCCCAACTATGTACTGTCTTCACCTACTGAATCTTACTACATAGTTAAGACAGGAAAACTAAGCAGTACTGAATTCCTAATAATGAAGAAAATGATGACTTCCCTTATACTTATGATAGCATAGGCATTTCCAGAATAGAAATTAAATACTGAATGGAACAGAGATTTACATGTCATTTATAATTTATTGGAGAGAGTTCTGCTTTTATTGTTAGATTTTTTGGAGTGATAAACAATACTATAAACTGGGTAGCTTATAAATCCCATTTTTTTCTTAACCACTCTGATAACTGAGAAGTTCAAGATCATGTGAGATTTGGTATTTAGTGAGGGCTGTCTTTCTGGCTCACAGATGTTGACTTCTCAATGTTTCCTCACATGGACTAAAAAGGGGTTTAGGGTCACTTCTAATTTCATCCTCATGTGGTGAAAGATGTGAAAAATCTCTCTGAAGCATCTTAATTTTTTTCAAAAGTGCCTTAACTATGTTTGCTCATTTAGTTATTTATATGTGTATTTGAGGCATATATATGTTACAGTGGCTTGCGAGGTCACAAGGCAAATTGTACTTGTAGGAGTCAGTTCTTTCCTTCCACTATGTGAATTCAAGAATCTGAATTCAGATCCCAAATTTAGTGGCAAGAGCCATTACATGTTTAGTCATCTGTGTAGTCCTTTAGGCCTCTTTATAAGGGATGACCCCAGTTGGACACTGTGACTTGCAACTTTAATTCCAATGAGTTTGAGTACAATAACAGCCTCAAAGAGAACCCTGTCTCAGAAAAAATAAATGGGGAAACAGAAAATAAATTAATAAGAACAGATTTAGGCTCATGAATTATTTTCCAAAGAAATTTTCATATAACATTGAAGTTTGTAGCCTCATCTGTAGATATACTCTTGCAGATAACAATAAAAGCAGACAAAATATTCAAAACCTAATTCATGGAATGTTTCTTAAATTTTTCTCTCATAAACCTATCCAATGTCAAATGTTACTAGTGACAAAATTATAATGCCAAGTATCCAGTCATAGCCCTATCTTCATAGCTCATCACCCAAAATATCAGGACAAGGTGTATATACATCTTTGCTCATGACTGATAAGCTAGTTTCCCCTCTAAGAACTGTTTACTAAGCACTATATAAATATTCTTGGGCCATATTTATCAAACTAATCTGCAGAGAATATTCAGAATGAGTGAGAGCCTTACAATTATTTTGGTATCTCAACTGAATCTTGACTTTCATTTGAAATCACAATTGTATTTCTCTAAAATGCTGCTGCTGTTTACTCACACATCCATAAAACACAATTGAGTTGACAAGGACATTATCTTGACACTTCATTCAGCTTTCAGTTGTAACTTTCAACCTTTAAAGAAAACCTTCATAAAAGCCTCTTCTTATTATGCCATGCCATTATAAAATTTTTCCTTTCTGCTCACCACTATCTATATCACCTAAGACCTCTACACCAAGATCCTTCAATTTGTAAACACAGCCATTAAGTTCATAGCTTTCAGGTTTTGAGATGATCTCCTGGACCCCTACCAGGCTTCAGACTTTTAATATAGCTGAGGATGGCCTAGAACTTCCTATCCTCTTGTATCTTCTCCCTGAGATTATTGACTTTATCTACCACGAGTACACCAAGAAACACAGTTCTCTCTACACAGCTACACAAGAGTATATATGGTGCTGAGGATCAATTACAGGGTTTCATAGATGCTTAGCACACTACTGACTGACCTATGTACTCACCCCCATGATTGTAAGGTTTGTTTTTAATTTTTGTTATATCAGAATCTCTGCATTCATACTGGCTAACTCTTATGCTTACGTGAGTCATGTATTTAATAACATTAGAATGGTGACTAATGCAAATAATTTTTCTCCTATTTCTATGAGTCAATTATTTCCAGAGTTATTATCAGTACTTCTGTATCACACAGAACCATTATAGTAACCCTCCATTCATGTTTTTCCTCTTTCTTATGTCAGTGTCACATCAATTCAGCTTGATAGTTGAACCATGCTCTTATGATCATACATATTACTCATCAGTTCCCCTCACTCATTCAGCTGCTCCTTGTTGTTGCTTGTCTTCTTATCCAGTATCAAGTCCATAGATCACCATTTCAATAATTTGAAACATATTATTTCCAGTATAAATGACATTACTCAGAAACCTCACTCTATGTTGATCCAAGTTCAAATCGCTATTTCAAATCTTCCCTCATAAATCTTAAATTTTTTAATCCCTCTCTCAATTTGAAATATGTTGAAAACAACTCAGACAAAATGTTGAAGAGGTAGTTGAATGTCCTACATTGGATTATCAGTGTCTGCTTTGAATATATATGTGATACTCACTTGAGCATATGTACTAATTGAAGCCATGAGAATGACTATAGACTGAGATTACAGTGAGGTTTTTGAACAAATACCCATGCAGAAATTGATAATGGTAAGAGATCTCAGATTAAAAGACAGAAAGAAACATTTAAAAGAAAATTGTCTCATTCTCAGTACAAAAAAAATACATGTTTCTTTCAATCCCCAAGAACTGAATTATTATTCTTTCCAACTAGTAAAAAGAAGTCAGGCTAATCCTGCCATAATATCTATACCCATGGTCTTCATGTCTTTGTTCACCCACTTACACACTTCACTTCAGCTCCATCCCTCCAGTAAAACAGATCTGGTTAACATTACTACTGTCATCAAATAAAAGAGACATTGAGTTCACTATTTGACCTCTTGTCTGTGAGACTCACTGCTACAGTCTACAAAACTTGAAACATTATTTTCATTTAACTTCTACAACCCAATCATTTTTTCCATCTCTCTTCCCTTGAGGCTCATCTTCCTCTTCCCAGCTATTATATGTCAGACATAATCAAGGTTTGTTCATAAGCTCCACAAACATCCCATTCTGTAATATTCCCCATGGCTTTAATTAGTACATATCCTCAAGTGAGTAAAAATATTCATCCCAGACATCTTTAATCAAAAGCAGAATATTTAACTACATGATCCACATCTTTTCTTCCTTGTTTAAAGTAACTTTAGGCCAATTGTAAATAATGTACACACACACACACACACACACACACACACACACATGCACATGCACGCACACACACTCCTTACCCCCAAAATTTTCCTCTTCCAGGATCCTCTACTTTAGGGATACAGAAACTCTTTCTTTTATATTCTTCACTAGTTCTAAAAATTGAAATATTAAGAAATGATAAACTCATTCCAACTTTAGAGTGACAGGCGGGTGAGCTTTATAATGTTTCTTCTAGCAGCTGGGCATGCATTATAAAAATAAATTAAACCACAGGATTAAAAGAAAAGGGTTCTTTTATAGGATTTATTCTGTGAATTACCTAAATTTGGGAGGGTCTGAATATAAACATCTACCAAAATTAGCCCTTCCTTTACTTATTATTGAACAACAATAAAGATATTTATTGTTCATGGTGTAAAGTTGACTTTGTAGTAACTTAGAAAGCTCAATATGACTTCTACTGAGGCTTCACTAAACACCAAATTTTGCTAATGGTGCTGAAAAACTTAATGTGACTTGAATTATATAGTCTCTATTCTCACACAATGAAATGAATTTATGTTGGGTAGCTGTCTTGAGTAGTAATTACTGTTGAAATCATTGTTAAGATTATATGAACTATGCCCATAATAATTGATATACATACACAGTTTGTCATATGTATCTTACATAAATGAAATATATATATATATGTAATACATATAACATATAATATAAATGTTATAAATGTTACATCTGTGTATATGGAATTTTTGAGCTAGGGTCTTGCTATATATTCAAAGTCCTGGGCTTAAATAATCCTCTTTCTTAGTCTTTAAGGTGAATACCATTGTGGGGAGCCGCAGCTGCCACCATATATATATATATATATTGAACACTTGGTCTCTGGCCAGAGCAGAGAGCATTGTAATAAACAAGCCCTTAGTTGTAAAAGCTGAGTGCCTCCAGTTTGTGATGCAAGCTGGCATGATTTCCTGCAGCCTATTATGCTTTGCCACATAGCTGATTGGGACCAGGTAAAGGATTTAACCCGTGAGGGCTGGAGCTAGAGGGACTAGAGTAAGAAATAGTAGAGAGAGAGTAAAAGAGAAGCTAGCTAAGAAAGAAGAAAAGATGAACGAATGATTTTGTAGTACAAGGTTCCTGAATAAACTGCTTGGAGAAGAGCTCGTTGTTGCTTCCTTATTTCCACTGGTCAGTATGGTTGCGACATACCATTACACTGTGCTTTATATCACTTATTTTATTAGATATATGATACTGATAACATAAATTATTCCTTTATTCTTGGTATCCTAATAGAGAACTTCTCTTAAGAACAATATACCCAATGCAATGCGCCATTAGAACTAACAATTCACATCGGCATTGTGACTTGTAGATGATTATATATTCCATATAGTAAAAAGTATAATCTATGCATGGACTTAGCCAAAAAAGAAATCCACAAATAGCTGAGAATCAAAGCTGGCTTGAAATGAGAAAAAAGATTACCACTTGCTCATGTTTCCTTTCAGTCACTGCAGGGTAATAAAAGCAACATATTTTTAATTACCATTTCTTACTAGAAAAGTGGAAATAATAGCCTCCAGATATACACTTGATCACAAAACCAGATGGTAGAAAATATACACGTGAGTTGAAGTAGAGGGAAGACCATTCTGACTAATGTGATTTGGAGGCATCTGATACATGGAAAGGGTGCACATAATGACTTCAGGAGAAAGGAAGAGACGACACGACTCAACTACTTAGCCTCTGAAAATCTCAGATGTGTTTGAGAAAATGATACCCCATCAATAATGGTGAAACACACATCTTAATTCAGAAAATAGCTGAAAATCATAGTCTGTAATTTCCAGCATCAAATGTAAAAATCTCTCCTTTAAATGGACATGATTTGAGACCTATTTTTCAAGGAGAGTTTTATGAGACAGGGGCTGACTACAATACAGAGCTATTAACAAACCCTCCCAAGCACACTGGTGTCTTTCTGAGACCATCCAGTTCCTCTTCAAAATTATCATCACCCTCCAAGGATGGCTGAAGTATTAAAGCCTGAGTGTAAGGATACACGGTAAGGTAATAACTTAAGCAGGAACCAAAGCTGCCTTTCTATATCTTGATCACAAAAGAAAGAAAGAAAGCTATTGCCTTTATCTTTTTTATTATAAAGTATGTATAGAGAAGTGTAATCAGAAAAACACATGACAAAATTGTACTATTTTTAGTATTGGACTATTACTGACAGGAAGCTTGGGTTTGAGCCTTTGTGTGAAAATTCCCACAAAAGAGGGACCCTGCCAGGAAGCTTGGGTTTGAGCCTTTGTGTGAAAATTCCCACAAAAGAGGGACCCTGCCACTTCCTTAGGCAGATTTTGCTGTTATTTGACCAAAGGCATTCCATTAGTAACCACTGGAAACCTATTTCTTCATTTAAGTTGAAATCTACTCAGGATGCCATCTTCTATCTCAACTCTTTTTGAAAATTATGTGACAAATCCTTTCGGTGGAAAGTTAAAATCTTCTATATATACCTATGTGTTTGTTTTGTTTGGAAAACAGAGTATTCATTTTCTTTATGTACATTTCATGTCATCTTGCCATGATTTAGAAATACTTTTTAAAAACATATACAATCTAGATATGAAAGATGACCATCATCTAACTAATGGGATCATTTTTCTTAGGTATCAATAAAATTGATCATTCTGTTTGCACTTTTAAAATTATGTAAGCTTATTAATATGTCAAATACTTGTTCTAAAATTAGGTGCTCTATAAATTAAATTCATTTCTTTAGCCATTAACACAGAATTGTATCTTATATACTTGAAGCATAAGGAAAGCTCATTTCCTAGTTAAATGCTTATGTACAGATTTGGTTTTAATCTATGGTGTTTAAATATTAATGCTTATATTTTAACTTTCCACAGGAGATGAGACACAAAGGATAGTGGCATATAAGAATCAATTATTTCATTTAGGTATGAGGTTTATGTGAGGCATACATACCCTGCAGGGTTCAAATGTGAAATTGTATCAACTACATTATAACTCCCAAAGCCAACACCCATGTTCATAAATCTTACGTCTGTAATTCTCCATCCTTGCTTTCAACTACAATCGGCGATGTGATATAGTGTGATACAGTGTTATTAAAAATATATTAGGGCCATGGTTGAGTTTAAAAATATTCCTATGAGTGTTATAGGTCTAATGATTATATTGGTGGTCATAATACTCTACTGCCACCTGGTGACATTATATTGACCACTCAAGGTAAGACATAGGATTTGTGAGTGTGAATGAGCAATTGATAGACATCCACTGTCTATACATTCTTGAATTAAACTGATTGTTCTGTATGTCACTGGTTGTAAGGTAAAAACAAAACCAGTGAATTGCCATAATGCTCTACAGCAAAAGAAGCAGACACAACAGTTTTAAGTGAAGTCAGTGGATTAACTCATGAATGAATAATTTTAATAAGATGTTTTCTATTTAAAGTTACTTTGGCATTTAAATACATCATGTATCCAATTAAAGCAAAAGTTTGACTAACAATACTTCACTTAAAATGTTTTACGTTTTTAAGAGTCTATTTAACATTAATTTCTAGTTGGTATTTGTAAATACTAGCACTTGAATAAAATTATACTTAGAAAAATTTGCAAAGACAGTGAATAGAAATCTCATACATCTTTATCACAGTTTTGACTATAATTGCATTTTAGATAAGCATATTAAAATACCAAACCAAAAATTGATATTGACATCATTCAATTTTATCACACACAAATATCAACAAGGTCCAGATACAGAATTTTTCAACTATCATCAAGTTCATTAATCTTTATTCTCTTCCCTCTATTCTGATGTTATATTTTAAATCAGGGTAATTACATATTTAAACTCAAAAATAGAAAAATACAGGAAATTATGTCAGTAGTGACTATTACACCTGGAAGTAAGCAAAAACATGTAAAAAGAAGTATGGCTTCTATATATAACTTAAAGTTGTATAATATCACTGATATATACAACTGTATATACACCGACTGTAGCTTTAAAAATAAAATATACACATCCAGTTATACCCAGTAAAGACAAATTTTTACATCTTATACTTCCTTGTTATGATTTCCTTAATTTTTATATCATTTTGATTGCTTATGGAAAATTAATATAATGCCTTATAAAAATTTTCTCTGAACATTTTAATTTATTCTATATCAGTTTTCCATTAGATTGATGTTCCCTTACTCATGTTGAGGTTTTTACACTTCTTGAGATAAAGACAAAGACAGAACACAATATTCTTTATGTCTTAGGTTTCGGGATACTAGAACTTATTTTTCTGTTAAGACTTCCCATGAAAATGTACTACTTTCCTGCAGATAGTTGAATTTAGATTGCGTGCTCATCTTCCATTGGTTTCCTGAAGTGAAGTAATATCTGATATTACTGGATGGGGTCTAACTTCTAGCCCCTGTACATGACTTCCACTGACACAGTAGAGAGGAATGTCTTTATAGATAGATGCTGGGAAGTAAAGTCCTCAATGTATTCTAGTTTTCTTCTTTTACCATTCCTGTGGAGAAAAGGCATCGCTGCTACAGGAATTAAATGCAGAAGTTTAGGTTCACTACTCAAAGTCAACTGGTGAAGATGAATGTAAGGCTTCTTGTGGTGTGAGTTTAGAGTAGCTGTTGTTGAGTTGATTGTATTTCTCCCTAGGTTTCCCTCTTCCTGAACTTATGGGTATATGAGACTAGGCTTTTGGGGCTTTTAATGAGCACACTCATTGTCATTTTTGCATTATCATTTTTTTTTCTGCCGCCATAGGTAAGAAAACAGAAACCCAAGAAATTTTCTGCGGTGCTTCCCCTCAGTATTTGAGTTTTCTAGACAGTTGTTGTTTTATCAATATTTTAAGGGTTTTTTGTTTGATTTTAATATGATTAATAGACTTTCAGAAGTACTTAATGAGAGGAATGAAGAAAGGCACACCTACATCTTTTCAAATATAATAGACAGAAACCATTTGACCAAGGTATGGTGGTGCATGCCTGTAATTCTTGTACTCAGAATGCTGAGGACTATCAATCCTGAGTTCCAGAATAGCCTGAGCTATACAATAGGGCCGTGTCTGGAAAAACATAAGATGAAACAAAGCAAAACAAAACAAAGCCTATTTTATTTTTATGATTCTAATTAAACTATAACAAAGCATGTATAAGTCAATTGAATATTGCATATTGTAATTAAGATAAAAACTCTGAGAAGCACCTAAAGAAATGTTCAACATCCTTAGTCATCGGGGAAATGCAAATCAAAACAACCCTGAGATTCCACCTCGCACCAGTCAGAATGGCTAGGATAAAAAACTCAGGTGACAGAAGATGCTGGAGAGGTTGTGGAGAAAGAGGAACACTCCTTCATTGCTGGTGGAATTGCAAGCTGGTACAACCACTCTGGAAATCAGTTTGGCAGTTCCTCCAGAAATTGGACATAGTACGACCAGAGGTCCAAGATATACCACTCCTGGGCATATACCCAGAAGATGCTCCAACATGTAATAAGGACACATACTCCACTATGTTCTTAGCAGCCTTATTTATAATAACCAGAAATTAGAAACAACCCAGATGTCCCTCAACAGAGGAATGGATACAGAAAATGAGGTACATCTACACAATGGAGTACTACTCAGCTATTAAAAACAATGAATTTATGAAATTCTTAGGCAAATGGATGGACCTGGAGAATATCATCCTGAGTATGGTAACCCAATCACAAAAGATGGTATGCACTCTCTGATAAGTGGATATTAGCCCAGAAGTTTGGAATACACAAAGTACAATCCACAAACCATAAGGAACTCAAGAAGAAGGAAGACCAAAATGTGGATACTTCATTCCTTCTTAAAAGGGGGAACAAAATACCCATGGAAGGAATTGAAGAGACTAACTATGAACCAGAGACTGAAGGAAGGACAATCTAGCCTGATATAGCTGTCTCCTGAGAGGCTCTGACAGTACCCAACTAATACAGAAGTAGAGGCTCACAGCCATCCATTGAACTGACCACAGGGTCCCCAATGAAGGAGCTAGAGAGAAGACCAAAGGGGCTGAAGGGTTTGCAGCCCCTTAGGACGAACAACAATATGAACTAACTAGTACCTTCAGAGCTCCCAGAAACTAAGCCACCAACCAAGGACTGCACATGGTGGGACTGATTGCTCTGGCAACATGTGTATAGTAGCAGATAGTTAAGTTGGTCATCAATGGGAGGAGAGGCCCTTGGCCCTGTGAAGATTCTATGCCCCAGTGTAGGGGAATGCCAGGGCCAGGAAGCAGAAGGGGATGGGATGCTGAGCAGGGGGAGGGGGAAGGAACAGGAGATTGTTTTAGTTTTGGGGTTTTTTTAATTTTATTTTATTTTTCCATTTTTTTTGGAAGGAAACCTAGGAAAGGAGATATTGTAAGTAAAGAAAACATCTAAATAAAAAACAAAGATAAAAACTAACCTCACTATATCTATTGTTGGATGAATGTACAAAGTATGAATTTTATTCAATATTTGGAGTATTTTTGAGGTGACAGAAACACATACATTCTATGACAATGATCATGTTTCCTTTTGGTTGAAGGAACCTTTTAAGTTTTAGTTGGGAAATCATAAAAATTAGCTGTACCCAAGAAGGGAAACAATCCCTACTATCTGAGCAGAGTATTTGTTTTTTTTTTCCACCAAAGCCTGGCTCCAATGTTTATATTTATATTTATCTCCTCAAGAGGGACAACACACTGTTTACTTTTCACTTTAGTAAGATGATTCACCTTAGTTACTAGGTATTTCTTGCAATGATTATTTGGTGCTCAGATTTGAGTTTTTGATAAATAAAAACATCATAGTCAATAAAATAATAGAAATAAAGATGTTTAACATATATACACTTTTTTCATGGAGGCTTTTGATGCTTCTTTTAACTCATACTGATCTCTTCTCTGGAAAACATTACAAAGTGTACTCTGAGAAGAAAACTTCCATTGAACATATTTTCAGGATTTTCTTTTATTAGGAGGATTATCTATTTTTATTGTTGTGAATTATTTGGGGAATTTTTTGAGACAAGTTCTCTCTATGTAGGTCTAACTGTCCTGGAACTCGCTTTATAGGCTAAGCTGACTTCAAGCTCACAGAGATCGGCATGCCTCTACCTTGTATGTGTTTGGATTAAAGGTGTGTGCCATGACACTTTTATGTTGTTATTTAACATATCTTAGTTAGAAGAAATGGTATTTGAGTTCAATAATTAATTTTGTTTTTGTTTTTTTAGCAATGTCCTGACAAATATTTTATTGCTTGTCTCAATCATAGAAAAATAATTATCGACAGTAATAAATACATTACAATTGAGATCTACTAGATAGAGATAGAAGGAAAACTGCTTTAAATTTGCATAACACAGCACTTATAAAATTTATAAAAGCATGCACATGCACAGAAACACACATACACACACACACACACACACACACACACAAACTTTGATGCTTCACAATGTCTTTTAATTTGGCAAGGTAGTTTTTTCATTTTCAATTTATTGATAGGGAAGTAAAGATTCAGTTGTGCCAATAGCTCTAAAGTCTAGCAACTCTGGGTTCTAATTTCAGCTCTATTATTTAGTGGGTATATGAAATGATAAAAAAAATAACTCTGCTGGGAACTGGAGTGATGTCTCAATGATGAAGAACATATTGCATTTGTGGACATAGGTTCAGTTCTCAGCACCCAATAGTGGCTCACAACCTCCTGCAACTGCACTTTCAGGGCATCCAATGCCCTCTTTTGGCCTCAGTAGGCACCAGGCACTCATGTGGTGCACAGACATAATGCAGACAAAACTCCCATACACACAATTAATAAATAAATCTTCCCAAAAAAGGGACTTGTTGTTGTCCCTCTTCTAAGATCCATGACTTCATTAACCTTGGGTAAATGGCTAGCTTTCTAATATTAAGTATGATACATCTGCAGTACAACTCTTATACCCAAGGCTCAGGGAGCACCCCAGAAGAGGACGTAAAACAGTTGTAAGAGCCAGAGGACTAGGGTCAAATTTGCTGTAAGACTGTGTCTCCTAGAAACGACAGGAAAGTTTCATCCATGATATCACAGCTCAACTGTCTAGATAAGACATGATGAAGTTCAACTAAAGCAGACAAGCTAACATGGAGAGGTAAAATTATATTATTCAGGAGTGAGCTCCTTAATTGACTATATGATGCACAGTGATCAGGTCTTGATGGACAGGGCTTATATGGAAGGTGCTCAAGTTGGAAAGCATAGGTGGAAATGAGGAAATGTAAGTAGATTTTCATTTTCTTAAGTTAAAAAATGTTGTGATATTGTAGTGGTCGTTAGTTAACTGCTCTGTGCTCCTTACAGGTTGCAAGCATTTACCCATCCAAGAGCTATCTGGATTCCCGAATGAAAGACATACAAACATGCGCGCGCGCGCGCGCGCGCGTGTGCACACACACACACACACACACACACACACACACACACACACACACACCACTTAATTTTAATATACCTTGACTAGCTTAATGTCTGGGCATTTCTAATCTTTCACACTGCTAGCAAACACTCCTCTCTGGTACACCTGAATTAACATCTTTTAAAATCTATATTTACCTCTGCTACCCCAAATACAATTGAGAAAGTGGCCCGTGTGGCCACGTTAGCTACTTCTCACATGTTGGGTGGCCTTTAGGTTTGGTCTTTCTTCTTGCCCTTCATAGTGATCTCTACTCCCTCCTCTCTCACAGTTCTTAGCCCAAGCAAATCTAAAGGTCCCACCTCAGTCTACCTGCCCAGCCATTGGCTATTGGCATCTTTATTTACCAATAAAAATCGATTAGGGCAGGGACTTGTAACATGTTACAAGCAAACGTGAGAATTCCCATGGAAAATGGGAATCCATTAAATCAAGTCCCCATCATGATATAATACTTAATATTAGATGCTTTAAAGGTTTTATTTGGTTTTGTTTTAATAAATTAAATTACACAGTATGAGCAATGATAAATTCAAATCTGGCACTGAATATTTGTCTCCAGATTCACCTATGCCATTTTCTGGTTCTTTCTTGAGCAAAATTTGTTTAGAAGTAGTTTCTGAGTGATTAATTTTCAGGGGTCAGAACAATTCTTATCTATTGACTCAGTGTAAGTTACATGTAAACAGTATTAAAAGACAACCAATATCATCAAGAATCTCATAGCCTTGCATTCTTAAAATTTTCTGCATGTATGTACAGTGCTGTTTATAATGTATCTAACTATTCTTTACCATTCCTTTCACTCAAAGATGTTAAAGGATATTGTCTAAATCAGAGTCATACCCACAGGATTTACTTACAGGAAATAATGTGTTGGAAGTCTGCCACCCCTTCATATCTCCACAAACCTACCTGGGTACATATAAATGCCTATATCAGTTGAGT
Organism: Mastomys coucha; assembly: GCF_008632895.1. Taxonomy (NCBI): domain Eukaryota; kingdom Metazoa; phylum Chordata; class Mammalia; order Rodentia; family Muridae; genus Mastomys; species Mastomys coucha. The sequence continues at coordinate 15,611,491 of NC_045030.1, forward strand.
TAGTGTTTTAAAGTCTTAGATAACACCACCAACTAGGAAGTATTAGCAATCCTTTCATAACCTGCCCTAGAGAAATCTGTTCAAAAACCTCAGTTTGACCAAATCCAGAAGGGAATGACCATATGTTGAATAATATATGTAAAAGACATATAGTGAAAATGAAGCCTTTTAATGTATGCAACTTTAGAGTGATTTTGAGTGTCGGAACATTTACATGTTGATCTATATGAAACTGCCACCTATCTCAAACACAATGGACATAATAGAACATAGTAAGGGTAATAGTTTGGCAGATGTTTATTTATGTACCGAAATAACTCGTGCTTCCTCTAGTGGCACTTCATGGTCATGAGGCTTAATCCTGATAAGTGAAAAATTCTCACAAAATAAGAGGCATATGATGAGGCCAAGAAGTTCTTAATAGCACATTTGATATTTCTACACTGAAAATATCTATATACGTGCAAAACCATATTTAACAACTCTACTATTCCTCAGACAAATCAATTTATTTCTGTCTCTATATGCCATTACAGACAGATGAGATAAATTTAAGCTCCATTGAGAACTACCCTGTAATTCTTCTTTACTATCTTACTATAAGAGTCTGGGCTATAAAACATTAAGAATGTGTGAGACCTATTTTTGAAACATTTATTAAAATATTAAATGTAAGCTGGTAGTGGTGGTGGCATAATTCTTTAATCCTAGCACTTGGGAGGTAGAGGCAGGCACATGTTTCATTTCAAGGCCAACCTGATCTACAGAATATGTTCCAATACAACCACACAAAGAAACCCTGTCTTGGAAAACAATCAAAAAATTAAATGTAAATTTAAAACATTCATATTCTTGGTACAATTATCACAAATGAACAAACTATTCAGTTAAAGAGGTGAGAAAAACTTATCCCCAAAATGTGTTGACAAATAATCTTTGGGTTGCATCCTAAACTTATTAAACTGTCAGTGCTGAATTATTAGTAAATCAAGAATGATGTTAATGAGCATCTGTGCTTCAGCTTTCAATGCCATTTGGCAAACAGTAGCACAAAAAGAAAATGGTAATTAGCAATAAAGGTGTGTTTATTGGTTTGTGTGATTGACAGAGGCTGTATGTCTCGTCTGCACAGTATGTTGTCCTTTGCAAAACTGCCAAACAATGGATGTAAAACATGTCCTTTCTTTAGCATAAAGCTGTATGACCTTGAAGTACCAAAGAGAAAAAAATTAATTAATCCAGGCAGGTGAATTAGTGAAGCAAGTAGGGAGAGAGGGAGGGAGGGAATGAGAGAGAGAGAGAAACACACACACACACACACAGAGAGAGAGAGAGAGAGAGAGAGAGAGAGAGAGAGAGAGAGAGATCTACAGAAGTGAATAGAATTGTAGTGGTTGTTAATCCTTATATTTTGTTGGTATTTCCTTCCCATAATCCATCTTTCATATTGAAATCAATGATCTTTCTAATGACAAGTTTGGTCAGGATATTCTCTTGATGAAAACCCTTCAATATATTCTTCTGAGTTATCTTACTATCAAAACTTGCTTAATTCCTAAATTTCTTTAGTTATCTGTTCTCTGATAACCTATACTTTAGGGTTAAACATAAATTATGGTTTATCTACATAATGAGAAAAATAGGAAATGACAAAGAGTCATTTATAGCATGCTATATGGACAAATGAACAAACACAAATGTTGAATTAAGAATATTCTATTCAAGTACTAACCAGGCCTGACTGTGGTTAGCTTCCAAGATCAGACATGATTGGGTCCATTCTGGGTGGTATGAACTAAGGTAAGGTCATAGGCACTCACAGAGACTGAACCAACAATCAGGGAACCTCCATGACCTAGGCACTCTCTCTACATGTTATGGTTGTATAGCTTGGTGTTCTTATAGGACTTCTTACAGTAGAAACAGGGGCTGTATCTCTCTGACTCTTTTGCCCCTCCCCCACACTTTGTCCAACTGGCTTGCCTCATCCACATAATATAAGGGGAAGTGTATAGTCTTATTGAAACTTGATATGCCTTGGAGGCATGCCCTTTTCTGAAGGGAAAAGGAAGAGTCTACGGTGTGGGGGATGTGAGAGAGACTAGAAGGAGAGGAGGAAGGGGAAAGTGTGGTCAGGATGCAATGTATGAAAGAAGAATAAATAATAAAAATAAAAAGGACTATATTAAAGAATCTTATTCTTGCAGTTGATGGCAATCCAGAGATTCACAGAAAGTCAAGGTACAGAAAATTAAATGCTGAAGAGTATTAAGCCTTAAACGGAACATCTATATTAGCCCCCATATCTCTCAAGCTTAGGAAACATTGCAGAACAGGCTGTAGAAAGATTCTAAGACCCAGAACCAATGCAATAACAAGAAAGCAGTAATTTCATGTGGTAGATGTTTGAATGAAAATGGCCCCTGTAGGTCCATAGAGAGTGGCACTATTAGGAGGTGTGGCTTTGTTGAAGGAAGTGTGTCACTGTGGGATGGGCTTTGAGGTTTCAGATGCTCAAGACAGGCTCAGTGGCTTATGATTTCTGCTGCCTGTCAATCCAAATGTAGAAGTCTCAGCTTCTTTCCAGTCCCCTGACTGCCTTTGTACTGCCATGATTCTTCTCATGACGGAAATGGATTAAACCTCTGAACCTGTAAGGCAACCCCAATTAAATATTTTCCTTTATAAAAGTAGCCATGGTCATGTGGTCTCTTCACAGAAATAAAACCATACCTAAAGACATAGACCCAGCAGAGTATTTGTACATATGAATTTACAGAAGTTGTAGCAGCATGCACAAGACTGATTAAGATCAAACCAGCCCAAATCCCAACCTATATAGAAGTGGACAAAATGCACCATTCCTAGCTGAGGAGTTCATTACAATTGATAGCTTCCAAAGAGGAAGGTGTGGCTTCAGGTGTGTTGACCACATTCCAGTGGAAAACCATACATCCAAGAGTAGATGGGAAGTACTAACTGGGCTCAATGTTTTCATTTGTTTGATTGCTTGTTTTGTTATGTTTTTTAAAGAAGACAACATAACGTAGCTAAGAAAGAGTGGGTAGCTCTGGGAAGTGTTGGGGAAGTAGGGTGACTATGACCAAAATACATCATATGAAATGTCAACTAATAAATGATTTGCAAGTAGAAAAATAGTATGTCACCAAATGGAAACTAGAACATTATGTATTATGTAAAATCTTAAAATCAATGAAAGCATTGCTTATTATTTGTGGGCACTTAAATATATGCCAATACATACAAAAGAAGGATTGACACAAGTTTGAAATAAAAATTTCTTTTAGACAGGAAAATGAGACCCTAGGTAATGACAAAGGGGATTCATTTTTACCAGTATTATTAATCTATATCAGTTATGTAAACATTTCATACATTTTATTTGTGCATTGTTTTTTATCTGACAAAATCTTAAATGTGGAAATGAAGGTTTTAATGAAAAATTGCAATTAAATTGTAAGTACCAGCAGGTTTAAATACTTGTGCATTTGCTATCTGACTTGATAATTTAGGATAATTTACTAATATAAACAACAGAAATATATTTATCACAACTCTGATGACGGAAAATCCATGATCAGGTTTTTTTTTTTTTTTTCAGGTTTGGTACCTGGTAAAGGTCTGGTCCCTGTTTCCATGTTAGTACCTTGTTGCCTTATCCACTGGAACATTAACATTGTGCCTTACATTACAAAAGGGACACATTGGCAAAAGGGGAACTAATGATAGTTTCATCTAAACCTTATAGTGAGTTTCTAATCTTCTTCATAAGGACTATATCATCATGACTAATTTCTCCCTTAGCACTCCTACTCTCAACATTATACATTGGTGGCTATATGACTTCTATGATACACATTCAGATGGCAGAATTATAAACACCATTTTTTTGTAGTTGAATTTTTGAAACTTTTCGTTAAAATAATTCACACACAAAAAATGTTGGCACAGGATCAAAACACAGAAACTAGAAGCCAAAATATTCATGCTGTGCTTCTTTACACTTTTGCTTTTCTTTTTCCCCCTAACTTTTAAACACTAGGACAGAAAATAAATCATTCCTGTCTATGAGTACTTATTCTGTGAGACTTCCTGAATGAAGAAATATAGGTCAACACTCTGTGACGTAAAACTGGTAGTTTGTGAGTATAGATATCTATGCAACTGGGTGCTATAGTATTTATTCTGTTGTTGAATGTGGATTGGGAGTAAGATAGTTAAACTGGTTGATTTTATTTCCCACAGATCCCTTCAGAACTTATTGTTTTAGGACATAATGGGGTACATATTGATAAAATGCTGTGGAAAACCACTTACATTAGTAAGTTTAGTGTAGTATTATAATACTAGTAACATTTGTGCTTACTCTTCCCAAGAAATTATAGTTTCACACACTGTGACAAGATATGTAGAAATATGTGCCCAGAAACACAGTCCAAAGCCACCTGAATAGCTTAAACATATAACCAACAAATTATCTGATACACAATTCTGAACAAACACAGGAGAATGAATAAATTGTATTAGTCACATGTTGTGCTACTGTAAAATCATCAGACTCTAAAGAACACCAATTTGTACTCTAGCACCCCTAGAGACTGGATGGTATATGATCAACGTCCCAGCAGGTCTGGCTATTTGGTGAAAGGCACCATCTGCTTCCAAGATGGTACTTTGTTGTGTCCTCCAGTGGTGTGCAATGTTGTTTTCTCATGTAGCAGAAGGTAGAAAGACAAAAAAGTCAAACTTCCTCTGTAAAGCCCTTTTATAAATCATCTAATTCATCCATGAGGTCTTTACCTTTGAGGTTTAATATTCAGTAGGCCAAACCTCTCAACTTTATTATGATAATGACCCAGTATTTTTCTTTTATTTTGATTTCTAAATTTTTTTACTTTAAAAAGTTCAGGGACAGATGGATTCAGGAATGAATTCTACCAAACTTTAAAAGAAAACATAACTGCAATACTCTTCAAATTATTCCACAAATCAGTAAAGGATGAAGTTTTCTTAATTACCTTTACAATGACAATATTATCAAGATACCAACACAAGACAAAACTTCAACAATGACAACAATAAAGAATATTGTAGGCCAATCTCTATAATGTAGCTATAGAAATTCTCAATAAAATATTTGGAAACTGAATGCTAGAACACACTGTAAGGATTATACATTCTGATCACATTGGCTTTATCCCAGAGATAGAGGAATGTTTCAGGATACATAAATCCATAAATGTAATCTACTACATAGATCCAAGGAGGGAAAACATATGATCACATTGTGAGATGCAGAAAAGGCATTTGACAAAATCCAGCAGTCTTGTCATGTTATATTATAGTCTTAAAAAAATTTTAAAAATTTAAAAATTGCTATAGAAGGAATATGAATGATAATTATCATAAAATCTAAGACATACAATATTCAATTATAAATTGTATGGAATACATTTGCATATTGGAAAAATATAAAAGAACATTGGCAAGGTAAATATGTAGTTCAAGATATTAGATCTCCTTGTGGACAGTAACAAAAATATTAAGCTGCAATATAGTTGGAAGTTCAAAGAAATTGATAATGCTTTAGTGTTTAATGTTATTGCTATGCATATATGTCTGCATATGTTTATATCTATTACTTAAAATATGAATATATATTCCTTTATATACATGCTATATTTTATAACAAAATAAGAAGTTAAAGTATACCTGAAAATAATGCAATAGGTTTCTTCTATATGAATATCAGAAGTTTACTGACCCAGACCATGGCCTGGCCAGATTTGGGGTCTAGCAGTCCTTTCTTACCTGAGGTGGCTTTGTATTTTGTCCTTGCTCTAAATGCAACTGAAGAATTGTAGTACAAGTATGGAGTGTTTGAATGACATGCCTATTGATAATTAGCTCATCTCTTGATGGTAAAATTATCCTATTAAATGTGTATTTTCTATGCAAATTAAAAGTACTTTGAGATTCCATTTCACTCCAATCAGAACCTGTCATCAAGAAAATAAACACCAGAAAATACTTACAAGGATGTTGGGAAAAGAATTATGATTCACTTCTGATGGGAATATAAACTGATACACTCACTGGAAATGAACATGCACATTTCTTACATGGTAAAAGTAGAATTTAGACATCTAGGTGACTGGGTATTACAGTTTCCTGTTGACCCCGTCATATCACAACTAAGCATATATCCAACATACCTCCTATCCTACCACATAGATACTTGCTTATATATGTTTATTGCTGCATTATTCATAGCAATAAAGAAAAGGAAGCAGGCCTGTTAAGTGACTCTCTACAGATTAATGTGTACATAACAGATATTAAATGATAAAAAAGTGAAAATATAAAATTTTTAGGAAAATGGATGACTCTGGACAGTATTTTATTAAGCAAAGTAACCCAAATCCAGAAAGACAAATACAGTTTCTTTCTCATATACAGATCCTAGCTTTTCATGTTTAAATATATGTATATAAGTAGGTGTAAAGAAAATACTATGTTGCTAGAAATAAGACCCCAAGAAAAGGGAGTGGGAAGATGGGATAAGGAATTAGGGGTGGAAATCTAGCAGATGATGCATGAAAACAGAAAGGAGACTCTGGTCGAAAGGCACCAAGATAGAACGGAGTATGGGAGAGGAGAGTTGGAAAAGATAATTAAAACAAGTTTTGTTTGGAAATGACATAGAACCTGGGAGTTGGTGTGCTAATTAAAAGTAAATATATTCTATCACCCTTGTAGAGGCCCAAAGAACATATGAAAAAGGACAGAAATACTAGGAACACTAGAAGATAGAAATAAATGCTATGAAACCCTGACATCTGGATATCGCGTGGCCATCACAACCACGATCACACAACAGTTGTGCCTACCTACCCAAAGAACTGTGTAAAAATGTGGGGGCTGGAAGGAGTACTAATTGGAAAGAGGGAATCAGAAAGAGTAGAAGAGGAATAAGGGAGATTAAGAGGGGTGCTTATGGCCACAATTCATTCTGAGCATGTGTGTAATTGTCAAAGAATAATGAAAAATGAGAGACAGGCAGACAGACAGAGACAGACACACACACAGAGACAGAGACAGAGATAGAAGAAAGAGAAGAAAGGAAGAAAGGAACAAAGGAAGGAAGGAAGGGAGGGAGGGAGGGATAGAGGGAGGGAGGGAGGGAGGAAGGAAAGAAGGAAGGGAGGGAGAGAGGGAAGAAGGAAAAGGGGATCCATTCTCTGTTCCCCTAGATCCAAACCCTCAGGCTCCTACCAAATGTGCAACAGAACAGGATATATAACCTCCCTTTTCCCTTTCCCACATCTCCTATGGATCCCACAGACTATATCCCTCCTGACATTCCAACTCATTGCTTGTTGCTGAATCCCCTCTCCCCTAACTCAGGTGGACCCCCTCTGCTCAACTAGTGCACACACCTGGCAGACAGCCAGTTGGGCTACAGCAGAATGTCTCCACTCTCTCCCTTCCCTTAGACACTATGCCTTAGTCTCCTCTCTAGCACTGCAACAGACCACCAGCTATGTCCTCTCTTCCCCCTGCCAACATCTCCTATGGATCCTAGGCATCATCCCCTCCTGGCCTCCCTCCCTATACTCACTGCATCCCAGCCTCTGACACTGGCAGGCATTCCCTGTGAACACACCAACTAAGTAGGTTAGGAAAATAGGCAACACACAGACAATGTGACAAATCAAGGAACAAAATATCCACCCAGCAAAGACAAATCTAGACATCCCCACCTAGGTCTACAATCACCCCAAACTCAGATGCGCTAGCTTAAGAATACAATAATAGCCAGGACAATATGTCTCCACCAGAGCCCAGCTATCTTACTTCAGCAGGCCCTGAATATGTCAACAGAGCTGAAGCACAAGAAAAAAAATGTATTAAAATCAACTATATGAAGATCACAGAGGTCCTTGAAGAGAAAAATGAATAAAATCCTTAAAGAAGTCCAGGAAAACATAAACAAATGGATGAACTGAATAAATTTATTAAAGAAATCAGAAAAAAAAGATGAGCTGTAGAAGGAAAAAAACTGTTCAAGATCCAAAAATGAAAATAAAATCAGTAACACAAAAAATAAGGGAATTATGGAAATGAAAAACTCAGGAACCCCGACAGATAGAATCTCAGGCATTGAAGATGTGAAAGGAGAAACAGTCTGCTCTTGTAACCCTTTCCCTCCTGGTGCCTTTCCTTGTCCAGACTTGGTATAAGGGCTTTTGCCTTTTCATTGTGTACTTTTTTTTGTCATATTTGATTGTTGTCTCTTGGAGGCCTGTTCCTTTCTGAGGAAGAAATGGAAAAAAAAAAGTAGATCTGGGCAAGAAGTAGGGATAGGAGATGGGAGAAACGGAGGGAAAAGAATCTTGTTGGGATGTATTGTATGAGAGAAAAATCTATTTTCTGGCCTTTTTATCAAATCAGCTATTTTTATTCATAAAATGAACACTAAGTGCAATGAAAAGCTTTTTAATAAAACCATAATACTATTGTGATCTAAAATCAATTTTATATTGTCTGTTTTTTCCAACATAATATTTTTATTGGCTATTTGGGGTAAAATCTATTTTCAATTCAAAGGACAAAGGAGGGATGTATATTTTAGCAGAGGGCTACCTTATCTTGCCTCAGTAGGAAAGGATGAGCTTAATCCAGTAGAGATTTGATGCCCCAGGGAAGGGGGATATTCTGGGCTGGTGGTGGTACTCTCAGAGGTGAAGGGGAGGGAGATGAGGAAAGAACTTATCCAGGAAGGACCGGGGGGGCAGCATTTGGGATGTGAATAAATAAAATAATTAATTAACCTTAAAAAAATTTATAAAACACACATAGAGAGGGAGAGGACAATAAGGAGAAGAAGAAGAAGAAGAAGAAG
>NC_045030.1:15620426-15625941 GCF_008632895.1 Mastomys coucha
GAAGAGGAAGAAAACAGAACATGCCCTATTATTTCAACTAAAGCTACATTTTTGGGGGAATGATGGGTTGTTTTATATGTTGTACTAAAGCAAAATTAATGTCAACTCTGCTTTATCTCTAAGGAAAGTTATTGATTAAATAACTATGTATATAAAAGAGAATGTTAAAATTCCTATAGTTCATTCAACATGAAAACTTGCTTGTGAGAGTTACCCATATACAGTGCTATTACTGGAGTGTGAAAAAAGCTATATTTGGTTCTCTCAATAGGCTCACTATATGAGGTATCTAAGCATGAAGGAAGACATGAAATGATGGAAAAAATGAAGACATGTGAAGGAAACACCAACAACAGTGTGAACTTCATTTTTATTACAAAAACTGAAAAGTATTTTAATCCATAGTTTATACCTAAATGAATCTGCTTAGAAGGTTCAATGAGAATGTTTAAGGTTGAAGGGCATAGATCATAAGGTTATTAAGTGAACAAAATGTCAAACTGGAAAAAAACACAGCAGCCTGGGACACAGGACATGGTGATATCAATAAATATTAGGAATGCATAGGGCATTAATCATTCAGAAGCTGAAAGTTTGAAAACATCTAAGAGGTATCAAACAAACAATGTGTTATCCTGCATCTATTTTTTCCAGCTGTGGAATATCCATACAAACATACATATGAAAACATACATCATTTATTTAATAGTAAAGTTGACTCTGTAGCTTAAGATAGAAATTCCAGTATTAAACTATTTCTGAAGAAGAGAAGGACAGAACTAGGAGATTCAACTCTGGCATTCATGCTGGTATGAAAAGCATCCCTGATGTCAGAGCCAAGTTTGATAGATTCAAATTCAGTTGTTTTAATTTCCACACAGCTGCTTTAAAATTGTTTGCTTGTTAGGATGCCACCAGCCGTTGAACTAAATATGTGCCTTCATAATTGCATGACAAAAGTATAATAGTCATGAAGACACACTATTAAAATACTCAATCTGACTTACTCAAATGTTAGAATGCAGTTCCTGGCACACAGTAGGCACTGACTAAATGTTTGGTGAATGCTGTGGAAATGAGGAAATAAGAAGAGATTGTTGAGCTTCCCAACAGTATATTAAATTGAGTGCACCATTTTTCAAGATGAAAGAAAACTAAATGAAAGGAAATGTATCTCATTGTCTCTCCCTCACATATAATGGCATGGAGTATTATAGGATTTATTCAAACTGTTCACGTTTAGCCTGATGTGGACAGATGAATAAGACTTTTGATATTGGCTTCTATGGTTCTGTATTTTTTAAAGATATGTGTGGCACATAGTGGTGGGATTCTGACAGATCAGGTTTTTATTTTTATGAATCCACATCAGTCAGCATTTCCTTGAGGATTTCTTACATCTCATTGATAACAGAACACCAACTGCATGAGAGTTGTGCATTTGTAAATAGAGTATGAAGCAGCTCCTCAGAGAAGATGGGGGTACTACAAACTGAGCTGGGTCCTCAGCAAGACCAACAAGGAATGTTAACCGCAGAGCCATTTGTTCAGCCCTTAAGAGTCTTTCAGTGATCTAGCATCTACTTCTGCTGCCTGTTTTGGCTTAGTCAATGACATATTTTAGAGTCTATACAATAGAAACAAGCTCTTCTCCATTCCTCTGCCATTACACATCATATAACTAACTCAGCTCCTCATCAGATGCTCTCACAAGACTTTCAGAAACAGAGGCAATATCTTGCTATTCCCAAATGGATGTAGTTTAAAAAATGGGAACAAAATCAGGTACAACTCTGAGAGAGGACTCTGGAAGAGAACAGAGCTGGGTGTGTAAGGATTCACACACAATGGTGTGACCCGTGGATTATGTTGAACTATAGTCATCTATCTTATCAAATGGAGTTAAATGTTTTTAACTTTTAGAGGGTTAAATTGGGTGGATGGGAGTATTACTTGCTTTTGTCTCTTCCAAATGAGCTAATTGGATTTTTCAGTATTAAAATGTGTAGATCTTTCTAAAAATACACAAATACACCATCCTACCTCTCCCTGTCCCTGTTCCTGTCCCTCCCCCTCTCCTCTTTTCTTCTCTTGAGTAGCTTCTCTTTTATGTGCTGTTCTTGAGTGAGTTGGGCATATCTCATCTGACTCATTCTGCCAAATCTTTGTCTGATTTGTCACTTTGCCCCTCAATTAAACATTACGTTCAAATATGGCTGCTTCCTTCTACAAATTAGCCTTAACTTTATTGCTATGGATTTAAAGGTACATACTAAGGCTGTGTCTGTATTCCAAACAGATCATACCATAAACGAGGATGCATCTGCATTCTAGCCAGTTCATATAGATCTAGAAGGTCTTTGGATGTGATCTCTTGCCAGAGCAGCTATGTATCTGGCAAAATTGTATCTGGATTAAAATTCACCTAAATATTCAGCATTCTTTAGCTGACAAATGTATATATATATATATATATATATATGACATATATATAAAGTTATATGTGAATTACAACTTTAAAAGTGTTTTATTTTATGTGTATGAGTGTTTTGTTTTTATGTATAACTGTGTTCCACAGGCGCACTTTGTGCCTATGGAGACCAAACAAGTCTATCAGGGCCCCTAGATCTGGAGCTACACATGCTTGAGAGTTGTCATGTGGACTTGAATGTAGCGGTCTTTTCTACTTTGAATTTTTCTTTTTCATACCCTTTATCCCTCCAGTTTTTCCCCCTATCACTAGATAGGAGACGAAGAAAGGTACAGCTGGGGGAGACAGGTAGAGATCATTGAATCTAATTTCTTTGTGTTTCTTCTTTGCTTGTAGCTATTTTACTACTTTCTGGGTTCTTCTTCTCAACATATATCCCTCTGGCTTTACCCCTATCACTAAATAGGGGACAAAAAAAGAATAGGGAGGATTTATAGAGAGGGATCTCTGAATCTACTTTCTTTTTGTTTCTTCTTTCAGCATGACTACTAACAAACCACAACTACACCACCCCCTGCCCGAATGTCTGACAACCATCCACACCACCTACTGGGGCTTCTAGCATTTATATATCCTCTGGAAAGTTCCCAGAATTCCAAATGTCAAACAATCACAGGAACTATCTGAAGCTCGCAAAACCATGCTTCTGCTAGAGCACAAGGCAAATCATATTCAGCTGCTGTGGACAGTCCTAAGCAGCCACCATATCCCTACATCTGGAATTAAAATAAAAATATATTCTTATAATGTATCTATGTTTTTTAAAAGCCACAAAATTCCAGAATTCTCACTACATTTGATCCCAGGAACTCTGTATCAGCAGACATTGTTCTTAACCTCTGAACAATCTCTTCAGCTTTCTTTCTGTTTCTAAATAGAACTTTTTAAAACAGTCTAAATTGATATATATATATATATATATATATATACATATATAATAGTTATATGTGGAAACCAACTTGTATCATATGTATATACATATATTATATATATACATATATAATATATATATACACTTTGTAAATATTTTATTGTTTAGAAAATAAACATCCTAAAAGAAGGGATTATATGTCTTGCACTATAATGTTGTCATCAATATATTCCATAGGTCATATAATAATCTTTAGTTAAATAAATTAATAACAAAGTAAATTAATGTATGTTTTATCCAACATTCCTTGGATTTTCCATTTCATTTGTGGGTATATGAACAAATGTGTGGAAGTCAGAGGACAACCTTTGTAGAGTCAGTTCTCTGCTTCCCGCTTTATGTAGGTTTCAGAGATTGAGAAGAAACTCAGCAATGCTTATGTGGCAAATATGTTTGCCTTCTTAGTCTTTTTCCTGGTCATAGCTGCCAAGTCTTAAGCTATTATTCCATCTGTCACACGAAATAAATTATGTCTCATACCTTGTAGTTACCACTCCCACAAAAAATGCTAAATTTTATAGTTAAAGGAAATGAATTCAAAATAACACATTTTGAGGCCAGATAATACTAAAATTCTTCCATCAAAGGTTTAATCACTGATATCATATGCATTCATCACTTTAAAAATAGTCATCTTCGCTGGGCAGTGGTGGCGCACGCCTTTAATCCCAGCACTTGGGAGGCAGAGGCAGGTGGATTTCTGAGTTCGAGGCCAGCCTGGTCTACAGAGTGAGTTCCAGGACAGCCAGGGCTATACAGAGAGACCCTGTCTCAAAAAACCAAAAAAAAAAAAATAGTCATCTTCATATCACTCAATAAATATTTGTCCAACTTATAATATTTGACTGTCTTTCTTTCTCCTAAATATTTGTATGCTTTTAGGAGTAACCAAATTCAGCAGTATTTATGTGGCATTATTATTACCTTCTCTCAAAGTCAAACATACATTCACAATACACAAGTCTCAAATGAAGTGAATCTCATTGAGAACTAGACTGGATCTTCAGGCCAGCTCCATAGAAATGCTATGGCCAGCTATAACTCTTCCATTTGATCATCGTGATCTCTATCCAAGCAGAAAATATTAGGAGCTATTTTATATCAAATTGAAGAGTACAACAGTTATTAAAAAATGTGTAGTTAAGTACCAGTTTATAAACTGTCAGTGGTCTCATTTCAAATTTACTTGCAAACAACTATATGAACAGATGTGGCAGTGGGTGTACAGCTGTCAGAAAATAACTTTGATGAAACACAAAGCTTATAGTGACTTGTTACTGAAAGAGATTATGCAGCTATTTGGACTTTATAAAGTTTATTGGCTGGGTTACCCAGGGCAGATGTGCTTAAAGGCTATGAGATAGTAATTTATTTTCTCTAAAATCTAAGACATCCTTTCTATAGCAGAAAACTGATGAGTTAAACAAGTGACTACATTCTAGTGTTGTAATTTTGAATTTTGGTAGCATCATTAAGAATATATTACCTCTTAGACACATCCTACTGCCAAAAATATAAGATAGCAACACCTTCTAATATAAATTAATCCATTCATCTATCTAGACAATGCCAAGTGTTGTGTAATATTTTAGTTATAGAACATAGATTAACATAGCTCTTGGAGCTTTTCTTACTGGAAAACACAAATATTTAAAATTTTATCCACCATTGTTGAAATATATTTATGGATACAATTATATGTATTTAAGATATTCACTGCAAAATGTTCGTGAGAAAAGATTATCAAGATAAACAGTGAAAATATCCACCATCTAACATAGTTTTATTTATTGAATGATGAGATCACAAAATACAACACTAACCACATAGGCATGATGTACATGCATTAGCTTCTCATAACTACATATAACTACAATTTACCTCCTTCGATGACTCCTTCTCCTTTTTGAAGTGATAGCCTTCTGTACTTACTATTTGATTTCCATGGTGACTGTTGACCCAGAGCATTTCCTTTGCCTACATATTTATGTGATGTATGGGAGACATTTACTCAGGTCTTTTATTTTATTTTATTTTATTTTATTTTATTGGTTTTTCAAGACAGAGTTTCTCTATGTAGCCCTGGCTGTCCT
>NC_045030.1:15626152-15642989 GCF_008632895.1 Mastomys coucha
ATTGTTTAACTGATGTTTGATTTATCAGTATTTCTTGTATCCTACCATTGTAGTTTCATTTTACTCATGAATCTGTAAAATCTTTTCAGCTCAGTATAAATATGTTTATTTTTGCTATTGTCACTTATGATGTTAAGGTAAAACATCTAGTTCTGTATCACAAATTTTTTCTTATACATTGAGTTATAACATTTTCATTGGGTACAGGTCTTAAATTTAAGCTTTTAATCTATTTGGGCTATATTTTTATATGTGTTAATTTGTATAAAGTCACACAATAGAAGCCAATAAATCTTAGATTCTGAACCATGGGTGTTTGATTCTTGAACCTATAACCATAACTCTCTATTTATTCATGCTACTTGTTAATTCCTCTAGGTTTTTCATTTTAACCACTGACATGCAACAGAAAAGTATTTCTACACCTAGAGCTTTCTATGCTAGTGATCTTCCAGAGTGATAGCATTCAGAGAAATGTGAGACGAATCAAAGCAAGCCTCCTTTTTTTATACTGTAGGAAGCATATCTACTAAAGTTTCGAATACTAACCATACACCTTTGTGCTTTGTTTTATTGTACATCAGAGTTCTTTTTAACATTTGAGAATTTGTAAGAAGTTTGCACAGTAGAGTCATTTTCAAGTAGTATGCACTCATATTAGTATGCACTCATCCCCGCCACACTTTCAAAGTATCAGAATATTTCAAATTTTATCATTATTACAAATCTTGTTACTGTGATTTGTAAGCATTCATCATTGTTGTTAGTATTATTGTTGATTTCAGGAACTATGAATCATATTTATACAAAATAATAAGTTCGCCCAATAGATGTTTTATATCCTCTGAGTGTTTTACAAATTGGCAATCATCAATTTCTTTAAATCTTCTCTGGTCTCCTTATTTGTTGAGATATAATGATAATCAAACCAGGCCAATTGCATCTAAGAGGTTCAAGTGAAAGTAACAGTGCCACACCTCTCACTTTAAATCAAAAGCGAGGAATATAGAAGTTTATTATGGAAGGAGTGCCAGTATCCGAACTCAAAGAAAGTTCTGCCTCACCTATGAAACAGTTATCTAAAGAAAATTCTTTTTTTGGAGACAAGGTCTTTAATAACACAGACTGTGAACTAGTCTGCATTCTGTTAATTTGATAAACAGTACAGCCAAAATAAACATGAGGCATAAAGGGTTGATTTCCTCTTAGAACTGTCAGATCATGACCCATCACTGAGAGATAGGAACCTGGAGGCATCCACTGAAAAATAGACCACGAAGGAATGCTGTTTAAAGACTTGTTCCAAGACTCACATTCATTTACCTTTCTTATACAGCTATGCTATATCTGCCCAGGAATAGCAGTGCCCATATCTACTGGATCTCCCCCCAGCAATTATTAATCAAGAAAATGTCTCACAACCATATACACAGGCCAATGTGATACAGAGCATTTTGCAGTTGAAGTTCCCCTTCTCGGGTGTGTCAAATTAACACCACAGGCTTTCTGTGAACTCAGAAAAAAAACTTGCAGGAAATTTAGAGGGTTGCCCCAGTTAAGAACAAATGATTAGAAAGTAAGTTGCCTTATAAGTCATATGGAGAAAATTTTATTATACGAACCAAAGCCCAAATCACTTAAACTATCCCCCATAAGCCAAAGGCACAACCAGACCTATGTAAGAACTGTCTTGGATTCTACAAAGGCTTAGTGAGATGAGGAAATTGTATAAGTAGTTTGAAGCCAGCAGAGGCTCATAGAAAGAAGTCATCACCATAACTGTGCAAGATGAAGCAGGTAAGAACTGATGGGTAAGCTGGAGCCACTTTCCAGAATAGCTAGGTGATTGGCAATGGTCACTAAATGAAGCAGATTTGTAACACACGTGAAACAGCCTTCTGCTGAAAGAAGATTCCGTTATGCAATTTCATAACTAGAGAGAGGAAGTTAATACCTGCCATGAATTTGAAAGAGAGAAATGGAGGAGAGGGTCATGGGATTACTCGGAGAGAGGAAAGGAAAGGGGGCATAATGTAATTTTATTGTATATCAAAATAGGAAAATTATTTAAGTTAATGCCTGTCTACAATGCTTCCAAGAATTGGCTGGCTCTTTGTTATGGCACAGGTATATATGACATTAAGAAGAAGTGTATCAAAATGATGACTTCGGTGAAAATGGTGGAAGAAAAATTAGGTAGAGTAAAAGGAAATTTATGGTAAATCTGTCTTTCTCTATAAATGCATATATGTAATGGTATGTGTGTGTACATGGTTACTGGAAATTGTAATGCCATTGTGAACTACTCCTGAGGAAAAGGTACATTTATATCATTGTTCATTGTTAGTCTGCCTAGTTGCCCAAGAGCTCTAAGAGAAATGTACAAGATAAATGTTTTTATGCTTGCTAATATAACTTCCAGTCTGCAGCCCATGAATCAAGGAGTCATTTGACTTTCAAATCTTATTATTTAAGAAATATTTCTCAAAAGTCATGCCATAGATAATAATTCTTCTGATGGATCCAGGCGAAGTAAATTGAACCATGCCAGAAAGGATTCACCAATCCAGATGTCATTAACTATATCTGTGATTCCTGAGAGGATGTCACAATATAAATAT
The DNA here is from genome assembly GCF_008632895.1 of Mastomys coucha. NCBI lineage: Eukaryota > Metazoa > Chordata > Mammalia > Rodentia > Muridae > Mastomys > Mastomys coucha. The sequence continues at coordinate 15,628,774 of NC_045030.1, forward strand.
TAGCAAGAATTGGGAAGGTCATTCCTACCTTCAAGGATGACATGGAGGTGGAAGGGGGGTGTGAACCCCAGCTTTCCATGGAGAAAAAAAAAACAGCAGATTCAGTGGAAGTAACAAGAGAACTGGGAAATACAGCCTGGAGCAGGGACAGACCAGTTGAAAAGCTTGCCATAAAAATTTAACCATGAGCACTTGCTTCTTATGGATGAACCAAGAAAACAGATTTTTGTTTGTTTTTTCATTTTTATTTTTTATTTATTTATCTATCTATTTATTTATTTATTTATTTTTGTTACAAACTTACGTTTAGTAAATCAGAAATCATTCTCAGCATTTGGCATCTTACATGGGCATATGTGGGAACCAATTCATTTTAACAGGGCATAGATTCAAAAAGTCTTAGATACTGTGAATTCTGTATAAACAAATGGGTAGCAAGATAGTTCCTTTTGATTTATAAGCCTAAATGTCACCATAGAATAGAGAAGGTAGCCAAAGAAAGCACTATTGGTCACTCCTATACGACAGTGTTGTTTCAATAATTTGAAGCTTTTTGAATGGATGGGTTCAGGTCTGACCCAACTGTAAAAAGATTGTTAACTGAATAGACTATAAGGGAACTGTACAAAGTGTCATTGCCTTCCATCACTAATAGCTTACCCAGCACTATACCACTATTGCCAGTTAAAATAACTAGCTTCTGTGTCCCCACAGAGGCAGCCTATGCACGCAGCCTTGCTACCTCATGTCCAGGGCATGCCAATACAGTCCAACAGAAACTTTGGCTTTAGGAAGGAATCACAGACACCAAAAAGAAAGGCTTTAATCGTCATTAAGTGTACAGTGGGAGGAAGCATGCTTAAGACAGTCTGGGCAGTGTGGGCGGCCAGTCACTCCTGCTTCTACAGCTGCAGACACTACTTTGTACATAACAAGACCATGAAGGAAAGCAGTCCCTTTCAAAAAACTTGAAAAAGGTTGTTCACAGTGCTTTGTATCAATAGAATGCATTTATGACAATTAGTATACAGACTCATACACCCTAGGGCTCTCTTTATATCTGAAGGAAAACACGCATTTACATTATTTATGAGTTATACTAAATTAAAAAATGCCATCAATTATACACTTTCCCCTCAGACAGGATAAACTGCCAAGGTATGCAGCTTAGCACCATGATTAAAGTTGTCAACAAAGGGAACAGTGGTTAAAAACAACAACAACAACAAAAAAACACTTTCTTGAGAATGAAGTGCCTTTTTCTCTTGTTGCTATAACCAGCAAGTGCCAGCAGTAATCAAAATGGAGGAGGGGCCTGAAAGGTCTACCTGGGCAAGCTGAGCAGCACACATCACAGTTTAAAAAGGAAGGTAATGACTGCAAACATATTAACTGTATGATATTTTAAAATAATATATCACTACTAGTTTTTTTTAATGAATTTAAATAGATAAAAACTTTTTGTTTGTTTTGTTTTTAGTAGAGCTTAAAATCTTGGCTTTTACTGTGGTACAAACCCAAAATAAAAACAATTTTTAGACATTGGATTTCATTGTAATAAGGCTGTACTTCAATCATCACCAAAGGATTTTACCTCCATCTTCGCTAAGCTGAGAGTTGACAGTTCTGTTGCACCAAGAAATGAATTGTAGGCATGATTTTTAGATACAGACTTCCTGCTATAGTCAAAGCTATTTGACTTGAGTGAGTGACTTTATTCTCAGCCCACAGAGAACAGGTTACATTCATTTAAGAAATGGTGTGTGTATTAAGATGGTCTATCCATAAAATTATTCACCAACTGTTTCAATGAACGATGGTTCTGCTTGGAAGGTGGCACAGACCTTAGGTGAGGGTAAGAATCTGGTTCATTGGCTGTGATAATTTGGAAACACATTCATCTCAGAGAAAGAGTAACTTATAAAGCCCTCTTCAAAATTGATACAACAATTATAAATATTAAGCAAAGCATTCAGTTTCACTCTTTGTGGTTCTCTTACAAGCCACCTCCCAAATTAATTATCTACATTTCTTTTGGCTGTATAAATAATTTTGAAATATGTAAGCTGTTCTGAAAACCATAGTATAGTGTAGAAACAATCCTATCAATAAAGAGGCTGAGATTGGAGAAGCACAATTTCAAGACAATTAGGTGGTACACAGCAAGACACTGTCACATACAAACAAGCAGAAAGTATATATGGATGTTATATAATTAATATGTTTGGAGTTATTTAAAATTTATATTGAGAAAAATGTATGTATTTTCAGTATTGCTGTAGACAAGCATCTATATTAGACTGTTCATTTTTACTGTTAAAATATTTTATGAATTTTGAAGAATATGATAAAAAACTAAAAGTATGGCAGGTATTGAAGGGGGTCTCTGGGAGGAGTTGGGGTACAAAAAGGAAAGAATGTGATGTAACTGTTTACTTAAAATATGTTTTTAAATGTTAACAAACTCAGATAAATTGAAATTATGTACCTTTTCTCATCATAATGCAATAAAACTTAAATCAATGAAAAACAGAAAAGAAAGGAAAAGGAAGATAATGTACATTATGTTACAAGTCCCAACTATGTAGTCTCAAGTGATACCTATTTCTTTGCTTCTTTAGTGATCATACCCCTTGGTCAGATATGACAGGTCTCATGGCATTGGGATCCTTTTTCTCTGCAGGCTTTAACATCTGGAAGGAACACAGGGTTTCATCCATAGTCATCATGGCTCCTGCAGTGTCAAACTCGCCACTGTAGTTGGGTGACGAAAGGGGAGTGATTGCCTCTTTGGAAAAAAAAAAGCCCTCAACGACCTGATGGACTTTACATATAAGATACAAATCATACTTATGAAGAGATTTTGCAACCATTTCTGCACCAAATGTGAAGGACACTCCTCTGTCATTTTTCACTCCAGCCTGAGACATCTTTATTGGGGGTCAGACCACAAAGACCACAAAGATCTTGATCTGATACATCAATTGATCTCGTAGTTTGCCGAATCTGCTCCATAGATGGAAGATCTGTTGATAAACCTCTATGACAGCAGAATAGCTTCTTGTCGAAGATGGCTGCTATCAGTATGCAGTTGAAACAGTCTTTGAACATTTGTCACGGCTTAACGTTGTATGCTCTTTTACACTTACCATAAAGTCCATAGATTCTATTGATGCTGGCACATGCATAGCTCCCTCTGAGAAGAAAAAAGTTCTCCAGATACTTAATTTTGTAGGCCAGCAAGAGGAAGATTGTCTCCAGTGCCTGCTTGACCTTGTCCACATAGTCCCCAAAAGTGAGATGGTTGCTTTCTGGAGGGAAGCCACTGTATTCAAGCAATCTGAGCAAGTCATAGTTCTGCCCTTAAATGTCACCATATATCTTGAGTGGTGCTTCAAGTTCTAAAAGGATAGACGTACTGACGAAGATCTCCTGAGACTTCAGGCAGATTCCTAGGATTTCATTCTCATGGAGCTGGACTTTCTTGCCTGGCTTGGACCCTCTCACTTTCAGCAGCCATTTTATGATTCTGTCAATGTTGGTTTTTTTGATATCTACAACAGCCATGCCACCACCGGTTTGTGCCTCCCTCAAACCAGGAGCCCTACTAGCAGTGGTGGTAGCAGCGGTGGCAGCAGCAGCAGCCAGCAGCCAATCCCCCTACTCTCACCCCCCCCCCCAAACCCCTGCTGCTCTGCCTGGCTCCTGGCTTCCACTGGAACAAGGAGTAAAAATGGTTTTGCAAATTGAAATCCATCCTTTGTTGAAATCACAATTTATCTGAACAGATCAGTATGATGGTGTGAAAGAATTGATTTCAATTTTGAAAGAAGGTATGCTATGTGTAAAATAATATCAAACCGCAATATGTGCTTCAAAGAACCTTTTCATTAATGGAGAAAATAATATATAAGGAATATTTTTGTTATTACCTTGCATGAATTGGTGGATTCTTAGCTCTAAAACCCTCCTATGTCACAACCTATCCTTTATATTGTGTTTTAGCTATGCTGACCATATGTACTTCCTTTTGTGTATGTAAATAAGTGTCAGTGTGAATTCGTGTGCATTGGCACATGTATATAGCGGTCAGAGGACAATTTGCAGGAGGTAACTCTTTCTTTTTACCGAGGCAGGCATTTTTACTCACTGAGCCAACTCACTGGCTGGTCACAATTTTGATAAAAGGTAAAGTAATACATTTAAATGAATATTCCTGTTAATCTGAAATGGTTTTTCTTTTTTTCTTAGATATTATCTTTATTTACATTTCAAATATTTTCCTCTTTCCAGGTCTCCCCTTCAGAAACCACCTATCCCATTCCTCCTCCGGCTGTCTCTATGTGGGTGCTCCCCACCCACCTACCCACCCACTCTCATCTTCCCAACCTGGCATTCCCCTACACTGGGACATAAACCCTTTACAGGACCAAGGGCCTCTCCTCTCACTGACATCAACAACACCATCCTCTGCTACATATGTAGCTGAAGCCATGGGTCCCTCCTTGTGTATTCTTTGGTTAGTGGTTTAGTTCCTGGGAGCTCTGGCGGAGTCTGGTTGGTTGATATTGTTGTTCCTCCTATGGGGGTTGCAAATCCCTTCAGCTCCTTCAGTTCTTTCTCTAGTTCCTTCATTGGGGACCCTGTACTCAGTTCAATGGATGGCTGTGAGCCTCTACTGTCTTAATCAGGTACTGTCAGAGCTTCTCAGGAGACAGCTATATTAAGCTCCTGTCAGTGAGCACTTTCCAGCATCCACAGTAGCGTCTGGATTTGGTGATTGTGTATGGGATGGATTCCTAGGTGGGGTAGTTTCGGGATTTTTTTTAAAGAAACCATTATGAAGTAGAATTATCTGATCCATTCTTCCATTCCCAGAAGCAAGCACAGCAGTAAATTTGCTTTTGCTGCAATTTATGCTTTTAAAACAACAAAAATGAATACATGTGATAATTACTAAATTTATAAATAATCATTCTACTCTGTAAATGAAGTTCTGAAACGTGCTTTTCTCACCATTTTATTCATGATGCTCACCCAGGTGGATAGGTATAAGCTTATTTTTACCTAAAGTACTTGTCTATAAATATACGCAAATTAATTAATTCTGTAGATTCATGGTTCTCAACCTTAGTAATGCTAAGACCCTTCGTGTTGTGGTGACCCCCAACCATAAAATTATTTTCAGTGCTACTTCATAACTATAATTTTGCTACTGTTATCAATCATAATGTAAATAGTTTTGGAGACAGAGGTTTGCCAAATGGCTCACGACACACAGGCTGAGAACCACTACTCTAGATGATAGCCATCAGATTTCTGAATATAATGTTTTCATGAGTGAACTTTTGAGTAAATGCCAGATAATAATGTTGTTGGCTTGATATTAGAAATAACGCTGAAGAGGTGAGGTTCTAAAGCGGTGATATAATGCCACATGCAAAGCATGAGTTTGACTTACAGCTCAACATCATCAACAACAACAAAAACCACCAGTACCATAGTTATTTAAATATTTATTTCAAAAATAGAAAAAAAAGGCAGCTGGACTTGTCAACACACATTTTTAAATCTCAACCATCTCAACCATTGGGGAATGAGGCAGGAAGATCACAAGTTTCAGGCCATAGTATGCTATATAGTGAGTTTAAGATCAGGCTGAACTATACTACATAGTAAGATCTTAAGTAAGAAATGTTTGAAAGTATTAACACTATGTCTTAAGGCAGAGCTAGAGAGATGGCTCAGTGGCTAAAAACACTTGCTGCTCTTACAAAGGATGTAAGCTCTTAGGGCCTCTGCTGGCACTTATATCACACAGATACACACAGTCTCCATAAAGATTTTAAAAATTTCAAAATCGATTAGACCCAATAATAAGCTTTATAGGTTATTAGACTGACTTAGCAAACAAACATTTAATATTGTTGCCACCCACCAAATCTCATCAAACAATACTATGAATAACTGTTAATTTAGAGTAGTTATAAAAGATTATACATTTTTATACAAAGCTAAAAGGCTGTGCACAGTCCTTGAAGGTATAATTATCTATATTATCAAATAGTGCAAAAGAATAGAATTGAAATATGCATTATAGTTATGAAATAAAATCCAGAATTGCAACAAAAGCATGACAGTACCATTCAAAATAATTTACAGATAAAAGATAATTGTGATAAAATTAACAATGAAATTTTTATGGATCTAGACTAATTTTAAAATTCATTGAGAACAATTAATATCAGGTAGTTAAGAAAATACTGTAAAAATAGAGCAAAATGGATGGTATCATTAATTACAGATATACATATATATATCAATAAATAACAAAATAAAATTTAAAAATGTTTTAAGGCAAATAAACTTAAAAATCAATATGAAATACTTATAAATATGTAATTTAATAAATTAATTCAAGAAGACATTCATATATTCCTACTAAAATTAAAATTATGTTCCTTGTATTAGTGAGGTTCAAACTCAAGGTCTTTCATATGCTAGGCTAGTGTTCCACCATTGAGCTATATTTCAGACCATCAAATATTGGTTCAAATACAATACAACTGCAAAGATTCTTTGTGGTATCTTCACTGTCTCTAAAATACTATTCAGAGCAACATTACAGTCACTTAGGTAAAGATGCTGCAGATGAAGGTTTAGGGAGAGAAGTCAAAATTATGTGAGACATAAAAAGATCTAAAAATAAAATCTAGATAACTGTGACATGATGTGAAGTACAGAATTAGAACACAGAGAAGTGTCATATGTTGTGCTAGAATAACTTTATACCCCTTCTATGCAGAAAAGATGACTTAAGGATTTAAAGTAAGAGACTTACATAGTACAAAGTACCTTTCAAGTACATGTCTGACTGCTGTGTGATAAATGTGCTTGAAGGAGGAAGAAGTGAGTGAAAGAGGAGTTAGAAAGACAGGAACATAAATCTAAGAAAGATAATATGACATTTTTTTGTTCTAAGGTGATAGCAGATGGTAGAGGTCATGAAGAAAAAGCAGATAGATCAAAGCTATGCACTTTAAAGTTAAAGTTAGCTGGCTTGGATGATTGATTGAATGTATGTGAGAGATAAATGAAAGAGAAAAGTTACAGATACTGATGCCATTCATTAACTATGGGATAATGGAGTAAGCAGATCATGAGAACTAGACTCAAAGAAGAAAACAAATGGAAAACAGAGTTGTAGCCTAAGTGGGTCGTCCCTTACTTAGGATCAGAGCCATTTATCTCTACCTTTCTTGTGTTAAGCAGGACTCCCAGTGGAGGAATAAAGATACCAACCCACCCACAAATCCTTTGACCTCAAATATTTCCTGCCTACAAGCAGTACAAGGTCAAAGATGGAGCAGAGACTGAGGGAATGGCCAACCAATGACTGGCCCAAATTGAGACCCATCCTTTGGGCAAGACCAATTCCTGACACTATTAACAATACTCTGTTATGCTTGCAGATAGGAGCCTAGCACAACTGTTCTCTGAAAGGCTCTACCCAGTAGCTGATATAAAGAGAGTAGAAACCCCCACCCAAACATTAGAAGGAGCTCTGAGAGTCTTGTGGAAGGATTAAGGGACACAGAGGCAATAGGAACTCCACAAGAGGACCAACAATGACAATTAACCTGGGCCCATTGAGGCTCCTAGAGACTGAACCACTAGCCAAACATGGGCTGGACCAGGCTTCCCTTCACATATATAAGATGTGTAGCTTGGTCTTCATGCACAGTGGGGGCTGTCCCTGACTCTATTGCCTGCCTGTGGACCCTGTTCCCTCAACTTGGCTGCCTTGTCTGACCAGTGGGAGACATTGTGCCTAGTCCTGCAGTGACTTGAGGTGCCAGGGTGGGTTGGTACCAGGGGAGACCTCTCCCCTCTCAGAGAAGAAGGGATGGATAGGTGGAGGGGTTGTGTGAGGGGAGACTGGGAAGAAGGGGTCCTGTGACTGAGATGTAAAGTGAAAACAAATTAATTAATGAAAAAAGTAAAAAAAAGAATGAGCTCTCTCTATATATGCAAGGAATCAGCACTGGACCAGCAAAGCTCCTGAATTTTTTCTTCAGAGACAAATGGATGGCATCCTTCTCAGGACAAATCTAACCTCTTTTTGGTTCAGAAAGTAAAGTAATGAAGTCACAATATTGTTAAAGTCTACCTTCAGTTGATGAGATGTATGTAACAAAAGTTACTTTGTAGATGGTGAGAAGACTTAAAAACAGGTATGCCTCCAGGCAGTGGTGGCCCATGCCTTTAATCCTAGCACTTGGGAGGCAGAGGCAGGTGGATTTCTGAGTTGGAGGCCAGCCTGGTCTACAGAGTGAGTTCCAGGACAGCCAGGGCTACACAGAGAAATCCTGTCTCAAAAACAAACAAACAAACAAAAACAAAAAACAAAAACAAACAAAACAAAAACAAACAAAAAACAAACCAAAAAAGAAATGAGTATGCCATTTGGTAAATCCTTCGACATACTCTTGCCTCAGAACAACATATATTTTTAAGTCATGGTAGCTTTCAACCTTCATGTCAGCAACATAGGTATTGGGAGCAAGAACGATTTTTTTTCTAACAGGTTACTAAAGTGTTAAGTTATAAGTTACAAATATAAGAGCAATACAATCAAAGAGTGGAGAAGAAAATAATGAACCTAGACTATAAACAAAAAGCATCAAGTCCATAGGAGGACCTGGAGTCAGATAACCTCCATGCGTGTTTTGGGTTTAGTACATTGCTGCATATAAAATACTGGATGAAGTTGTAAGCTTTGTTGGATCTCAGTTTCCCCATCTCTGGAATATTCAAAAACTGGCTCTCATGGTCAACTGGAATTTCATACATGGTATTAAACATATCTGTTATATTACCCTATAACCTTAAATAATGTGAAAGTTTTAATGTTGGGGACTGAATCAAGGCCTTACATGTGCTAACCATATATCCAACATCAAGCTGCATCCCAGCTCAAGATGAGCTTTATAATAATATAATGAAATTTTGGTGCCAAAATATCTCTTATAAAGGAAACTTGGGGGCTGAGGAAATGGCTCCATGGATAAAGAGTTTACTGAGCAAGTGTGAGGATCCATGTTTGTGTGTCCAAACCCAGAACCAGGAAAATATGGCAGCCTGACTGTAATCCCAATGTTTAGAAGACAAAAACAGGGAATCCTATTTAGCAAGCTGGCTAGCTAGTCTAGGTCTATCACCAAGCTCTGGGTGATAGACCCACCGCTAACATGGAGAGTAATTGAGAGAGACTCCTGCCATCAGCCTTGGACCTAAACATGCAACATGCACACACAAACACACACACACACACACACACACACACACACACACACACTACATGTATTCATATGCCAGCAAATATGAATGCACATTACATGCACATAGCAAAAAATTATGTGTATCTAATTAAATTTTATATAAATGAAAAAAATCAGTCTCCCAGGAATAAAACTGGAAAGCTAGAAACTCATTATGTTCTTTCTACTTTATTTTCAAATATGTGTTCTTTTCTTTCTCTGATAGTTGGCTTTTCTTGGTCAGATAACATATTTAAAAGGTTGCTAAGTTTCAACATAAAGCTTGAATAAGCTTTCATCTCATCTCAGTAACTCACCATTTCAGACTGGCTATGGCCTTTATACTGTGAAATATGATAGAGAATCTGATTGGACTAGAAATAAGTGATTGAACTTATATTTACCCAGCCCTTAGTACATGAAGGCATAAATACTTTTTAGTCTAGAAGGGATCATGTGTTGAGAATAAAGCCCATAGTAATTGGAATATGAGGTCCATACTTGAAACTGCCCGCAGTTTCACGAATGGGGTTCTACTCAGCCAGGAGGGAATAAAGGACCTGAAATAGAGGGTTTGAAATGCAAAGAGAAAACACGAAGCATCCCAATCAAGGCTCCACTTTACTGAGAATAAACCAGGGTTTTTATAGTCACAGGAGAAACTGAAAACAAGTCTCTAGATTACACCACAAAGAAAGTTCAGATGTCAAAGTTTCCAGGTTCAGAAGATCTTCAGACTGCTGTACTCAGGTGGTGGGAGTGCTCACGCGGCTTCTTCAAAGACAAACAAACAGTCAACAGAGAGCATCTGTCTTAGCTCCCAGGTGTTAGTCCCCAAGCAGAAGCTGCCAGGAGTCCGATGGATGACTGAAGTGAAGAGGGGATGGAACATACACTTTCACATGAAAATAAACCCATCATAAATTGAGAGAATCCACTGTTTGAGTAAGGAAAGCCAAGCGTCATGCCTTGTACATTCAGTGTACAATTGCTGAGCAATGTCAGGTTATACCACCCCTCCATTTCCTGTTTTAGTCATGAGTAAAATATTTTTCTCAAGCCTCCAAAAGTACATACTTAGTTTATCTAGTTTTTATTTTCATAAGCTTTTATCTAACAAGTAGTCTGGAGAGTGGTAATCAATACAGACAGGCAGTAGATAGCACTGACAATCATTTTACCCTACCTCTCTGCTGGCTAGATTTATGTCAACGTGATACATAGGACTCTTAATTGAGAAAATGCCTCCTGAGGCAAGTCTTTGATGCATTGTCTTCGTTAGTGGTGGATGGGTAGAGTCCTGCCTACTATATGTGGTACTACCCCTGGCCAGGTGGTCCTGGGTTGTGGGTTAACTGCCGGATTGGCTCAGGGTCCCTAGGCCTGCATGGAGGTACTGCATACACCTCTAAATGCCAAGGAAGAGCTGAGAATGGTGAGAATGGAGTGGGGACACTTGGGCAGGCTCTGGCCCAGGCCAAATGGGGAAAGGAGGAGAGCACTCAGGCTGGTTTCCACTGGGAGGAGAGTCTTTGGCTTGTTCGGGCAGGTGGCTTGGTTTGATGGTAGCCATGTGTAGGAACTCAGGGAGGTCCCTGCTAGAGATTAGACTCAAGGCTCTTTAGAGGAGAACCTGCTCCATTGCTCCAAGAGGCAGTCCATGGTTTTAAGGCATTTATTTTCAAGGAGTAGAGGCAGAGAAAGGCAGAGAGGGTGAGAGTAGGGAAGTAGAGGCCAGCCATGGCCATGTAGAGAGAGGGGGTAAGGGAATGCAGAGAGAAGGGGAGCAAGAGGGCAAGAGAGAAGCAAGTGGAAAGCAGGAGCAAGAGCAAGAGAGGGAGGAGGGAGCAAACTGCCTCTTTCATAGTGGGCCAGGCCTACCTGACTATTGCCAGGTAACTGTGGGGAGTAGTATACCTGGCTATTGCCAGGCAACTGTCAGGGTGGAGTCCAGACAGAATAATAGGAGCTTGGGGCATTACCTTATATGACTGATGGCCACAGAATTATGGAGCTGGGGCCTGGTGTCAGGAGCCTAGTGTCTGAGAACATGGCAAACAGGCCTTCCAACTCTTTCAGAATAATCTGCTGGGTCTCCAGGGTTTAAATCTAGCTCATTCAGAAAACAGGCTGCCTTTTATGGTCCCATACAAGGGACTGAGTAGTACAAGAAAGTGGGCCAAGCAAGACATGGGGAGCAAGCCAGTAAGCAGCATTCCTCCACAGCCTCTGCATCAGCTCCTGCCTCTAGGTTCCTGCCCTGCTTGAACCTCACTTCCCTTTGTGGTGAACAGAAATGTGAAAGTATAAGCTGAATAAACCCTTTCCTCTCCAACATGCTTTGGGTCATGTTGTCTATCACAGCAAGAGAAACACTAAAAACAAGCAAACAAATGACAAAACAAAACAAAACAAAAACTTCTGAAAGAGGGGATGTAACCTTCAGAGAATAGCAATGTTTTGTTTCTTTATGCATAGTTCAGGTTAAACTTGAAATTGCCAGACTAAAGAAGGTGACACTCACACACATAAAAAAAGATATGTTCAAAGTAAATAAATAATACAAGTTTTAAACAAATCCTCTTGTTTCTCACCTTATTCCAATATTTACACCTCTTCAAATGTTTGTGAAATAATGGGTGCACATATGAATTCAGTTTTTCCACAAAGAAATGTTCTCTCAACTTCACTAATGTCTATCCTTTGCAAATGATGTTTATTTCTTGTGTGTTGTTTTTATAGAGAGAATACTACAAAAGTAATCTGCATTCCATTTAATATACTCAGTAACAGGGACAATCTAGAAGGAGAAATCCCACCTTCTAATACTCATCAAGACATTGTTACTTTCTGAAACTTAAGCACAACTTTTTGACTAATTTATAATCCCATAAGCATTATATACTCCTAATTGGATGCAATATAGGAGAAATGCCACTTTCAAACACTTGCAAAGACATTGTTATCTTCTGAAAAATCAAGTACAAATATTTGAATAATGTTATAGTCTTACTCCATTATATAGGCCTAATCTAATACATTTTGACCTAAGGGATTACAGCACCATTCTTCCCAATTCTTTTTTTTCCCCAAATCAGAGTCATACACCCCAGGGTATAGTAAATTAGTATACTATCAAACCCAATGTTTTATCATGTTGTTTGTTGATCACCCTCTCCTCTTCTATGGTAAATACAATAATAGCCCACCAGGGATGGCCTAATATCTGAGATCTGTGAATCTTTTATGCTTTATGAAAAACGTGGATTGTCATCAAGGTGTGAAATTTAGGAATTATCTTGCCAAACTTCAGTGGGCCTAATTCATTGACACACTTCCTTTGAAAAACCGGAACCTGTGTGAGAGAGGAAAGTAATATAGGAATAATTAGAGTGAGGAGGTGGGCCCGAGGAGTGGAAAACTATATACAAAGACTGAGTGCTACAGACCTGTAGTTTTTCTCCACCTAAAAACTTCTAAAGTAGCAGAGATTTCTATTTCACAATAACACATAAATTATAATTATTAAAAGCATGACTCTGGAGGGTGGAGTACCCTCTTGGAGGCAAGTGGGAGGGTGACTGGGGTGAGGAACTGTGGGAGGGGGACTAGGAGAGGGCAATGAAAGGAATGTAAATAAATAAAATTAATTTTAAAAAGATCAACTTCAGAAATCTCATGAATGAAAATCAAATTACAAAGCAACAATACTGAGGATTTTTAAAACAAACGAAAGCATAACCCTTTCTCTGTAATGAAATTGTATAAATTCCAATCAACAAAAAAATGCTGAAAACAAATGCTTACAGATGGGTTAAATAACTGGAGGTTGGAGAACAGCTATCGAAAAACAGAAGTTTTCACCCCCCCCAAAAAATCACATTCTATTCGGAAAGGGAAATATGTGTGCTTAGGTTAGGAAAAAAACAATTCTGTATGTGGACAAGGTTGACAGCAAGTATAGGTTTGAGCTAAATCTTACAAAATGAGTAGAGCAGACATGAGTAAGAATATTTCAGTAAAAGAGTGGCATGGACACTTAACAATGTCAAAAGGGTGACGTTTTTATAAATCTATTACTAGTTCCTTAGCTGGGGTGATGATTTGAGGGAGGATAACTATGGATGGTACTAGAGACTAGAAGTTTGTACTCTTCTGGGGCTGCTATTTTTCTACCTCTAGCTAAAGACTTTTTAAAGGTTCCAAATTGGGGTATAAGCAGGAGAAACAAGCAAAGCAATACATAAGACATAAATGATTGCCTTCCCGTCTGTCTGGGCTGGTGTCCTGAGCAGACCTTGGACGCAAGCTCTGCAGCCAATCCCACAACACCCAGAGGAAGCTCCACTCCCAGGTGCTCTAACAAGCCCAGGATCACAGGATCCCAGAATCACAGGATCACAGAGACAGCTTGACTCTGAGGAGTTCTGACACAACCAGGATCACAGGAAGGACAGGCTCCAGTCAGATTTAGCAAGGGCAGGTAGCACTAGAGATAACTAGATGGTGGGGAGGGGGCAGGCATAAGAAAATAAACAACACAAACAACACAATTGGCATCAGGAGAACCCAATTCTCCCACCATAGCTAGTCCTGGACACACTATTACACAGGAAAAGTAAGATTCAGATATAAAATCACTTCTCATGGTGATGACACAGGACTTTAAGAAAGACATAAATAGCACCCTCAAAGAAATACAGGAGAACACAGGTAAAGAGCTAGAAGCTCTTAAAGAGAAAAAACACGAAAATCCCTTTTAAAACTACAGGAAAACACAATCAAAAAGGTGAAGGAAATGTGCAAAACCATCTAGAACCTAAAAATTGAAATAGAAACTATAAAGAAATCAGAAAGTGAGACAACCCTGGAGATACAAAACCTAGGAAAGAAATC
>NC_045030.1:15643943-15658095 GCF_008632895.1 Mastomys coucha
GTGATGTATTATTTTGAAATATACAGTTAATATGTTTGGAGTTATTTAAAATTTATATTGAGAAAAATCTATTTTCACTATTGCTGTAGATGAGCATCTACAAAAGGTTGTTAAATTGATTGTTGTTTTATATCAAACAACTTTTATAATACTTATTTTTATTATATTATTTTATAAATTTTAAGGAATATGACAAAAAATGATATTGTAGGTATTGAAAGGGCGTCTCTGGGAGGAGTTGGGGTACAAAAGGGAAACAAGAATGTGATTTAATTGTATTTACTTAAAATATGTTTTTAAATGTTAACAAACTCAGATAAATTGAAATCATGTAACTTTTCTCAACATAATACAATAAACGTTAAAAAAAAGAAAGAAAAAAAGACATAAATGATGAAGACTTGGAAATTGATTAAATAGAAAATCTGAAACAGTTCACTCAAACCTATCCTCAATCCTTCCACAAGACTCCAGGAACTCCACCTAGTGCTTGGCTATGGCTCTCTATATCTGTTTCCATTTGATGCTGGATAAAGTCTCACAGGAGACAGTTATGCTAGGCTCCTGTTTACAACCATAACAAAGTATCATTAATAGTGTCGGGGGTTGGTTCTGTCACATGGGATGGGTCTCAAGTTCGGCCAGTAATTAGTTGGCTATTCCTTCAGTCTCTGCTGCATCTTTTATTTCTTCAGATGTTGTAGGCAGAACAAATTTTGGGTCGAAGATTTCGAGGTGGTTGATGTCTCCCTCCCTCTACTGGAAGTACTACCTGGCTGCAGGAAGTGGCCACTTTAGTTTTCATATCCCCAGCTGCTAGGAGTCTCAGCTAAGGCCACAAAAGACCTACAGAGTCAACTAACCTGGGTCCTTGGAGGCTCCGGAGACTGACCCACCAACCAAAGAGCATGCAGGCGCTAGACCTAGGCCCCTACATATTTACAGCAGATGTACAGCTTGATCTTCTTGTGGGTGTCCTAACAATTGGAGCACAGGCTGCCTCTGACTCTATTTACCACTGGATCCCTTTCTCCTAACTGGACTGCCTTGTGTAGCTTCAGTGAAAGAGGATGCCCTTAGTCTTGCTTTGACTTGATGTCCCAGGTTGGACTGGTACCCAAAGGGGCCTTACTTTTCTCCAAGGAGAATAGGAAAAGGTTAATAGGGGAGTGGTTTGCGAGGGCAGAACTGGGAGGAGAGGAGGAAGAAGGCTGTGATCATAATGTAAAGTGAATTAATAAATTAATGAAAAAATGCCAGAAAAGAATACATAAATGACTTTGAAATTTCAATTAATCAAAAATCTAATGAAGGAGATTGACTGGATTTCTGGATTTAGTGCGTGGTATATTTTTATATATCAAACCTGATACATGAAACTGTAGATAGGTCTGACTTGAACATTAAATAGTCAAATGGGGGTAGGGTGAAAACATAGTTCAATGGTTAAGAGCACTTGCTGCTCTTGCAGAGAACCAGGGTTGATTCCCAGCACCTATATCATGGCTCAAAAATCTTCTGTAACTTCAGTTCCAGTGAATCTTATGCCTTCTTCTGATCTCCAGGGGCAGCAAATACACACATGGTACACAGACATACATACAGGAAGAACTCACATAAAATAAAGTACTTAAATCCTTGTTCATGTCTTGTTTAGGTGACCATGTTGTTAAGGCTTCATTAGTATAAATTCCCTGAGAGTGGGAGAAAATAGTCCTCCGGAAATAACAGGCCTCCAACTGGTTATCCAATATAAAGATGTCAGAAGTAACATTATATGGATTGTGAATATCATATTATATATTTAGGAATATGTATGTAACAATAATTAAAGAAACAGAAGCCAGAGGCCATAAATTTTTAGAGTAAGAGCTGAAGTACATGGGAAAGCCTGGAAAGAACAGAGGGAAAGGGGAAATATGTAATTATACTTTAATTTTAAGGGGTGAAAATATATAATAACAACTAAATTAAATAAATCAATTTCATGTTTAGGAGAAAAGTCAAATGGGGGAAGAAAGGTCAAACTGTTTCCAAAGATAACAGTGAGTAAGCAGAAGAGAAACCAGGAAGAGACTGAAGTTCAGCTGTCAGAGTATAGAGAACTCAGGAAAGACTGGATCCAGGATCTGGAAAACAAAGGCTTCTAAGAGAGAAGAATGAAAAATGGGGAGTCCTCCTTGTCTTAATTTGGGTTTTACTACTGTGAACATACACCATGACCAAGGCAACTCTTATAAGGACAATATTTAATTGGGGCTGGCTTGCAGGTTCAGAGGTTCAGTCCATTATCATCAAGGCAGGAACATGGCAGTGTGCAGGCAGGCATGGTGCAGGAGGAACTGAGAGTTCTACATCTTCATCCAAACGCAAACAGGAAAGAATAGCTTCCAGGCAGCTAGGAAGAGGGTCTTAAAGCCCATGCCCACAGTGACATGCCTACTCCAAGGCTAAAACTCCCAATAGTGCCACTCCCTGAGCCAAACATTCAAATCAGTACACTACACTCCTCTTAATCAGACCTGGTGTCATAGTAAAAAACAAAAACAACAACAACAAAAAAAAACACAGTAAAAGCTTGAATATCACATTCACTAATGTTCACTAATGATGTGCACACACGGATACATTAGCCAAAAGCATATTCTTTGGTACCAATTAGTCTGAAAGGTCAATTCCATTCTATTTTCCATCTCTAGCTGAGCTTAGTTAAATTATCCAATCTAGACCACAAAGTGTTAAGAAAATATTGAAAAGCTAAAATCATAAGCCACTGCAAAAGCCACACAATGCACCAGCACTTAGCTCCCTAGGAAATGGAGCACTACAGAGTCTAATGGATTTTCTTTTCTTCCCTCAAGAAAGATATGACACTTCAGATAAGCACATACTGCCTTGTCCTATTGCTTCTACAGTGTTAGGAGTATGCCTTGTTTTATGTAAAAGCAATCTCTCCCATCTTATTTTTTTAAATGTTCTCATTCAGCTCAGACCCAGGAGGAAAAATATCTGGTTAGAATCGGTGGCCCTCAGCTCTTCAGCCTGGTCATGACAGCTTCTGTAAAGCTGCAATCTAGACTTCTATTTAAAACTCTGATAGAATACTGTCACCACTTTCCAGGCTGTGGGAAAAAGAAGTCCTCTCATAATGCACTACTTTGGAAAGTGCAAATAGATTCTATGCCTTGTTGGGAATTTAGCAGCAACTATCAAAATTATGAATGTTTGACCTTTTGACCCAAGAATCCAATTTCAGGGAATTTACCCTAAAGATGCACCTAAACAGATAAGAAATGTATTATGTACAGGGTTATGTGGTGGAATAATCTAATTCTGGAAACAATTTTTTTTTGTACCAAAGGTAATGATTAAATATTGTTCAGGGTAATGATCAAAATGGCTTCAGTCATATGGAAGGATCCCAATAACCAATGAAAAGAAATGACAAAATACAGTTTAGAGCAAACAAAAGGTATTTTATGTAAGAAGTGATGGAAATAATATTCTACTGTGAGTGCATCTACAGGAAAAACAATGAGGTGGGATTGTGAAAAGCAGTCTGTGTTTTGGTTGAGCGAGTCTTCACTTCCAGAGACCCAGTGAAAGATTCCAGGAGGGATGGAACAGTGGAGACACGTTCCCAAACACAGATGGCTGACTCCACAAGTCCTTCAACTCCATTAGCCTGTGATATCCTACACAATGCCCCAGCTCCCAGCATTCTGGCTGGATTCCACCTCCACAGTCATCTGCCCACAGCAAGGTATGCCCTGCCCCAGAGACAGTTAGCCCAGCCCACCATATAAGGGGGGGTTTACTCCCTCCTTTCTCTCTTCTTCTCTCTTCCCTCTTAGCCTCTTACTCTTCTTATCTTTACTTTCTCTTCCTCCCTTCCCCCTCTGTCCACATGGCCATTGCTAGCCTTTACTTTCTTATCTCTTCTCTTTGTCCACATGGCCATGGCCAGCCTTTACTTTCTTATCTTTTCTCTCTCCTTTCTATAATAAAACGACCATGATGCATTCTCTCTCTCTCTCTCTCTCTCTCTCTCTCTCTCTCTCTCTCTCTCTCTCTCTCTCTCTCTCTCTCTTTTTTTTTTTTTGGTTTTTTGAGACAGGGTTTCTCTCTGTAGCCCTGGCTGTCCTGGAACTCACTCTGTAGACCAGGCTGGCCTCTAACTCAGAAACCAGCCTGCTTCTGCCTCCCAAGTGCTGGGATTAAAGGCATGCGCCACCACCGCCCGGCTGTCTCCTTTCCACTAGACTCACTTTGTTGGCCTAGTGTTTGCTACCTTACTGAGAACTCCCTTGCACCCACCCACCTGCCCGCTCGCACCTGCCTGCACCCAAACCACCAGGCATCTGCTTCCCCTGCTCTTCCCATTTCTCCCTTCTTTCTCAGCCCCTTTGTGGCACCCAGTGTCACCTGAGGTGTCCGGGGGCTAGAACCTGCGTCCTTGGCCTCTGGGAGGTCCAAGAACCCCCGCAGCTGTCTTCCTCTGCTCCTAGCCCAGACTGAGATCAAGATGCCAGCCCAGAGTACCAGACCTCTGGCAGGACGTGCAGCTCATCCTTTCCAATCCCTTTTGTTCTCCCACTGCCCTGCAGTGGCTGGAGATGCGGAGAATTTACAAACTACAAATATATGCGTTTAACTGTAGGCCTTTCAGGTTGCAGTGGGGGAAGGAATCCTCAGAGACAGGGTGAGGATGAGAATTCTTCGAAAAATAACATTGCAATTCTTGGAGGAT
This sequence comes from Mastomys coucha, assembly GCF_008632895.1. NCBI lineage: Eukaryota > Metazoa > Chordata > Mammalia > Rodentia > Muridae > Mastomys > Mastomys coucha. The sequence goes on from NC_045030.1 coordinate 15,648,694, forward strand.
TTCTCAAAATCTATTTTGTTTATAGTCACCTCTCCTCCCCCAAATCCTCCCACATACACTCCCACCTCCATACTCATCAAAGTGCCTTTTGTCTTTCATTTTAATACTCATAGAATCTATTGTGTTGTCCAAATATTCTTGGGTGTGCAGCAATCCTCTGGAACACAGTGGACCTACTATGTGCTGCACTCTTATAAAACAAAACAAAAAACCAGAAACAAACAAACAAACAAACAAAAACCTGGATTCTCTTATTTCCAGAAGCTATTAGGTGCCAATAGCATCTTATAGGGGTGGCACTCCATGCCCCCCTCCCCTCTCTACATTGCGACTTTGCCTGACTTGAACTAGGGCAGGTGTTTGCATGCTATAAGAACCACTGTTACTTCATATGTGCAGGTTCCCTATTACATCCAGAAAACAGATTTATGCCAGTCACTTACTACTTCTGGCTTTTACATTTTTTTCCTCCTCCTGTTCCATGATACCTGGGCCTTAGGAGGATGGAGTGTCAAATTGATGTTTCATTTAAGACTAAGCATTCCAGTCTGTGCACCTGGAACAGCTCTGGGCCTGTCATATCTACTGTAAAAAGAACCTTTTCTGATGATGGTAAAGGCATTGGTGTCAAGCCTGTAAACCTAAGTTTAAGTCCCCAAACCCAAAGTAGAATAAGAAAATTGAGCCCTATCAATGGGAGGAGAGGCCCTTGGTCCTGTGAAGGCTCGATGCCCCAGTGTAGGGGAATGCCAGGGCAGGGAGGCAGGAGTGTGTGAGTAGGTAGGGGAACACCCTCATAGAAACAGAGGGAAGAAGGATGGGATAGGGGGATCCCAGGGGGTAAACCTGGAAAGGGAATAACATTTGAAATGTAAATAAAGAAACTATCCAAGAATTAAAAGAAACTTGAGCCCTAAAAGTTATCTTCTGAGCTCTATAGTTCATACACATTCCACACACTACACCACACCACACCACGCCTCCCCTACCGTCAGTAATATTTTTAAAAATTGAAGAAAAAGAATATTCTGTTGCTGAAATTCTTTGGGGGGGGCTGTCAACCCCTTTTTCCATTATTCCCAAAGCAAACTCAGATAAAATTCTACCAATGTTCACTCTGGGGAACCAATTAGTCCTTGTAGGACATAGGTGAGAGGTTATGTACAGGAATGTGTGTGCTCTCCCCCAAAACACCACACTGGAAAGTCTTTACCCAGCAGGGATGATGACTTTTCCAGTCAAATAGATGAAGTACCCCCTTCTAGTCCTTTACCATCTACATCTTCTAGTCCTACCCCTAAACCACAAAGTCATGCGTTATAGAAGAATTGCATAAGGCTAGTTGGGAAGGGTAGCTGGATACTCAGGGCATGGTCCAATGACTCAGCATGCCCTCCTTCTCTGAAGAAAAGTGAAGAGTCAACAAGACCAACTATGATCTTCTGTGTGCAGACCCAGCAGAACTCCTAAAGATGGTCGCAGTTATCACAGAGGATAGTTGTGCACAACAGATTACAACCAAATTCAGGCATCTATTGGATTGTCTACTGTTTTATTGATTCGTTCCTTTACTTATCTTCCATCTATCTATTTTTTCTTTGTTTGGTTGGTTGAGAAAGAGTATTGCTATGCAGCTATTTTTGTCCTAGAACTCACTATATAGAAGAGGATGTATTCAAACTAACAGAGATCCACTTACCTCTGTCCCAGAGTGCTGGGAATAAAACAATGAACTACCATGTCCAGGCTAATGTTTTAATAACTAGGAAACTATCTTATCACCAGAACTATAGGTTCAAAACTATTATGATTTCACAGGATTAAAAGGGTCTTTCAATAAATCTATAATCTAAGAATCAGTCTGCAGTTACCCAAGACAGTTATTTCTGATTTTAATTTGCTATGATGGAGACACTTTGTATTATTATCCACCACAGATCAAATCAGGCAGTATTTTTTGAGGCAGAGAAAATTATTTTCTGAGTGTTTAGCATTTAAGAGAAATAATGCAGAAATATGTTGATCCCTATTTTGCTCTCTCTAAAGGTTTCCCACATGATGATAGCAAATATGATACAAGATGCAATGTCACTTTACAACTGGTTTATTTATGCTAGCTTTGATCACCCCCGTTACATGAACATCACAAAAGAACAGTAGTAGTCACTTAAGCATTCCATGTTCAATATACAGTCAGAATGATGGAAACAATGCCTTCTTCATTGTACTTTCATACATTTTATGACTGTAAAATTCTGTTAGATCCATAAATTTGTAACATGTTTCTCTCTGTGGCACAACAGACAATACATCTGAAAGCCATTACAAGCACTCTAATTTAACACCATCTCAAATTTCAAGTCATTACATTTTTTTTCCTGGAGTATTTCTCTCACAGGTTGTAGTATGTCTTTATTCAACAGCATACAAAAACATCACCTATGCCTTCCCTCCCATTTTTTCTCTGTCTTACTCTAACCTAAATTCTTCTTTTATATTGGTCAATCCTAAAATGCCTATATCTATTTGTGTCAACTTCATTGATGGCAGAAAAGTTGAGTGTAGAAGCAACATAAATTGGGTCAGACAATATATAGCATTTTAGTAAACAACATTGAAAATTCTAGTGTGCATTAGTAGCATCCTTTGCATCATCACAGGCACAGTTTAGTAGATTTCACTACCGGCGGCAATTGGTCACAATCATTGCCCCTTTTTATGTCCGGTTTCCACTCTCTGCCCAGTGAGTGTGAGCCTCATTTCTTAAATACTCAGTCTGTTGCTTTTGCTCTAAGGTCGTCTTCTTAAAGCCCATTTGTCCTTTGTAGCACCAGTGGGCACTCTCACTTTCTGTAAGTGGCAAGATGTTCCAGGCTCATCTTGCCTTCTCTAGCCCCAAGACTTGGCACCAGCTACCCTCCAAGGAGCCCTGGTTCCTACTCATAGGAGAATAGTTTACGGAGCCATTATCTGGGCGCCAGGTAGAGCATATAGATTTTTCACAATGTATCTTCTTTTGGGTCAAGTGACTATAGAAGACCACTTAGGCTATTGTAGCAACACAGGAAAAAAACTCCCAGGGCAAAAACTCACCTTTTCTAAATTTTATTTTACCAATCATAATATACATAATATAGTAATACTATACTATATATTGTCAATGCCCAATTTAGGCATTCAGATTTCACTGTTGAAATTTGCTTAGAAGTTTCCATTTTGTTCTTCATTTTGCTTCCTCATCTATGAATCCTGCATCTTGTTCTAATAGTAAAAGTTCAAAATGTGCCAGGCCCAGAAAATAAGCTGTGTAATCACATTTATATGTGGAACCTGAAATAGCCAATTATACACATATAGAGTATGGTGGTGCTTATCCCAAACTAGGGGTGGGAGAAATGGAGAAATATTGGTGAGAGCAAACAGCAATTTCCTTAAACAACAGCCAAAGAGCTTTGAGATTCCTTTCAAAGTACTAGGGTTAGCAATTATGTGATGGTAGATCCCTTTAATCTCAGTACTCAAGGCAGAGGATCTCTATGAATTTGAAGCCAGTGAGTTTCAGGACATCCGGGGGACACATAGAGACCCAGTCTCAAAACAACAACCAAAAATGGAGATTATACATTTCAAAATTGTAAATGGTACATGGTAATAACATAATCAAAATCAACTGTTACATATTCAGACATATGGAAACAGTCACATCGGACAAATAAACATAAACATAGGGGCTTGAGAGATGGCTCAGAAGTTAAGTGTACTTGCTTCGCTTCCACAGGAACAGAGTTGCAAATATCCGATTCACGAGGCTCGTGAGTGCATGTAACTCTAGCTTCATGGGATGTGGTGTCATCTTCTGGCTTCTGTAAGGACTGCAGCCACATGCACAAACCCATACATAAACACCCACGTGTACATATAATTAAATTTTGTAATTAAAAAAACAAGAGTCAAATATTATTAGTTACAAAATTATCTACTCTTATTTGGATTTTGAAAAGGAAGTCAGTATTATCACTTCTTTAAATAGAATTTTCCATTATAGAAAATTAAAATAATACATTTAGAATGTCTTCATAACACACAGGGTTGGTGATGGGGAAGTCCGCTATTTACTTCAAAATTCAAATTTAAATGATATTCCTGGACAATATCAGGAAATCTTATCTCTGGAGAAATAATGAAAAAATATGAAAGCAGGTAACAGAATACCATGGATAGACCATCGATTAATAGATGTGAATTGAAAGCAAAATACAAAAGCACTGGTTTCTAAGTCTTTTTCAAATGGGCACAATTTGCATTTTCATAGGTTCAAATAGAGTTTTATATTACTTTATTTGAGCCCTTGCAAGCAGGTATTTTTCTATCATAATTCTTTTACTACTGTTATCGATTTACTTTGCCCCTGGGTGGTACTGAGCAGTGAACATTAATTTTTCAGTGGCTCTTAGATACATACAGACCAGCTTTGCTGCTAGATTGCACTATTACTTCAATAATCTTTAAAGGCAGCACAAAATATCAGAAAACATAATACAAATCTGTATCAAAAACAAACAGGAAAATGTTATCAACATAAACTTCTAAACTTTCTATGCATTAAATTCTTGTAGGTTAACTGCTATAAATTCTCTTAAGTTTTCACTAGCTGTCCTTTTTGCTGGAGATGAATCTCAGGGTTTTACACATGCCAGTTTCATATCTTAAAATTTTTGGTATGTTAAAAACATAAAATAAGCCAGGTGGTGGTGGCGCATGCCTTTAATTCCAGCACTTGGGAGGCAGAGGCAGGCGGATTTCTGAGTTCGAGGCCAGCCTGGTCTACAGAGTGAGTTCCAGGATAGCCAGGGCTACACAGAGAAACAGCCTGGTCTACAGAGTGAGCTCCAGGACAGCTAGGACTACACAGAGAAACCCTGTCTCAAAAAACCAAAAAACAAAACAAAACAAAACAAAAACATAAAATAGATTATAATAAATTCTACTGCTTATTCCTTTGCCGTATATGCTCCACAAATTATTTTCATATCAAAAAAGCATTTCCCTGCTAAAATAAACAGAAAATATTCAGACATGTATTAACAAAAATAATTCTGGTGCAAATGCCCAAATCTTTGCATGGATTAAAATATACCATGCCTGATCCCCAAACACACTAACATGAGGCCATAAAAACACATTTTCATAGGTTCCAAAAAAGGGTACACTTGCACTGGAGACATGGTTCAGTCATGAAAGGCTAGGCTCACAACCAAAAGCAAAAAGCACACTTGACAGAAGTTCTCACCTTTAAACTCCACACACAGACACACACAGTGCAAATGGCATGTAAAATGAAGAACTTAGAATATAATAAAAAAAAATAAGAAAGTAAATCCTCAGAGAAGGACACAGGATGGGAGAAAAATGGGCCAATTTAAAACTACGTGAGTAATAGCAATGGCAAATAAAAGTGGGAGTTTGGGAAAACAATAAAACCAAAATAAACCCTCTAAAACAATGAAACAACTGAAAAAAAAAACAGCCCCAGGGCTAAGTAATACAGTTCAATAGTAGAATACTTAGCATGTACTGGGCCTTGAGTTCAATGGCCTAAATCACAAAGGAAATAAGTAAATTAAATAGCAAAAAAAAACATTATAAGATAACATAGGTCTATATTGTAAGTATATGTTTTATAAAAATATGAATGTGGATTAATATAGTTTTTAATTAAACCACACATGGAATTTTCTTCTTTTTTACATCTTTGCTATTACTTACCTTCCAATTTTTTACTATAGAAACAGGAAAAGAATGAATCCTAATAATAACACATCAACACATATTAACAGGAAATATGTGCATTAAAATACTGAAACAGCTTCTGAGTGATTGAACTGTCATTTCCTATGTATCAATGCATCTCTAGGAATTTTCCAAAATTAACTTTAAAAAACAGATTCCTAGGATACACAGACAATTTAGTTTCACTCTAGAAGTGACAGTGGCATGTTTCTGTATCCATGTATGTGTATGTCTAGGTCCACCAAGCACAAGGAGTCTAGCAAAACAGATATCTAAAACCTGTTTCAGATTGGTGACAATTTTGTGAATTTTAGTCTCTTGCATTTTTTCCCTCTATTTTCTGGATTTTCTTGAACCAGTGAAGGAACATTTTAAATTTTAAACAACTTAAAACAATTTTGTTTTCACAAGAATAGTATTTATCTGAATTTCTATAGGTAGCCATAGTCATGGTTAGAAGTAAACAGAAACTAAGATAAACTTTCTCAATGGCAAGGTTAAAGGTGGCCTTTATTCATATTTTATTCCATTTTGCTTTGTTCTTTTTATCCAGTGTCTAATAGTTAAGTAATGTCCTCATTTGCTTAGCAGTCGAATGGAAACTGAGTATAAATTTATTACATCACATATATCTCCAATTGTGTAAAAAGTCTTCAATTCCCTTTGTTTCCTGGAACTGCTTGCATCTGAAACATGCATTTCGCCAAGAGAAGTTCATCACATTACACTCATCACAGTACCAGTCCCCAGCTCTGTGAATGACACTACCCTTCTTGTACTGAGAGGGGTCAACTCTTGGTCTGCACTTCTGAGGAAGGATCTTCCTGTGGTGGAGTTGATTACCTCTGCAGCTAGCTCTAGAAGAGATCTGGGAAGGAACTGCAAAAACCTGTTCTGCTTCTGCTGTTGCCCCTTGGGAAACAAACAGAGGTTGGGCTGCACTAGAGGACACACTAACAGATGCCAGTGGGTGAGTCTCATACCAAGCCCTCTGGATTTCTGAGTAAGAATCCTTATTTCCACTTACTCTTACAGAAATCTTATTTCCCTCATTAAAAGGGACTGTGGCAGCAGCAGCTGAAGCACTTTGGCCTGACAACCTCAGTGGCTCTCTCACAGTGCAGTCACATTCCCCCTCTCCACTGGGCACAACACTGTCTAATGGTTGTGGCCCTGTTCCCTGGGCCTCGTCTTTCTTCCCTTCCTGACTTTGAAACTGAGTTTTTACCAAACTAAATGGCAGCATACTTGTGAGAAAAGACTGCTCCCCTTCTACTCTATTAAGGTCTGTGAGTCCTTGTTGGAGTCCGAACTCCACCATGCCCTTTTCGTCTTGATTTTTATCCCTCTGTTTTTGTATCATCCCTAACAAGGCGTTAATGAAAAGCCTCTGTTCATCTAGCTGATCCTGCATTATCTTTACCTTTTCTCTGTACTCCTGCGCCTGCTTCTTAGCCAAGCTCCGGCCCACAGCTAAGGCACTCCAGGCACAAGATTTCTTCAGACTTCCGGACATCGCTGAGTCAGTCACGATGGTCAGCAGCTCCTTTTCCACAGCGCTCCAGGACTTACACAAATTAATCTTATTGAGGAACATACTAGGCCCACTTTTAACTATTTGTTCATTTAGAAAGGCTACAACTTCCTTGTGGTAAAAACCACAGGTTGGGTGACCAAAATTAATAGCCATTCTAAGAATCCCGCGCCCAGCTTTTCGCCTCAGAGAACTAACAATAGAGTGTGAACTTTGAACTCATGGGGGTCCTCTCTATACCCTTACGATAGTCGTACGCCGCCTAGTGGTCTGGGGGTCTACCTGTTTAATCCCAAAGTAGCGGCTTACAGCTATTATTTAACCATAGAGTTTAAGGTTCATGGACTTGGCAGGTAGAAGGTACCAAAACCGGGTTGGGGGTGGGGCTTGGGTAGCGAGGTTGTTGGGGGCGGGGGACTAGGAGGAATGGAGGTAGGGGAAACTGCGATGGGATAAAACATATATGATGAATAAAACTAAAAACATATATTAAAAATAATATTTTTAAGTAAAAAAAAATCACCAACAGAAAATTTCTGGTGAAAAAAAATGGACCCAGGCAACATTAATCAACTGGGAGATGTTAAACTTATTAGGTGAAAGTTGGATGAGGGAAGCTTATTTTAGGAAGCCCAGATTTATTCTATCTGAACAAAAATGGTCAATATCCACATCACTGAAAGAGAAACATGGACACAAAATTCCTCATCGTATGATGCAATACAAAACGGATGATTTTATTGAAATCGCGATAATGAAATCTAAGAAGCAGTTTAGAGGATAAGTGCTACGCTATAAGGCTAAGCTAACCAGGCACTCGTAATTCTGTAAGTAACTGAGTTTTTCCAACAAGACAGCTTTGTAGGAATTATAACAAGAAGAAACTGGAGAATATCAAACAAATGGCCGACCTTAACTTCCCTCATCTGTCTCCTACTCAGTAAATGGAAAGAAAATATATTAAGACAATCTGGAATGTGATTGTCTGGACAAAGAGATAAAGTCTATATTTTATTGTATTTTTTCAAGATTAAAAACTATAGCCAAACATAAAATACTTTTAAATAGGTATAAAAGATTAAATAATTTTTGAAGAAGAAAATTGAATCCTGAGGTGGGTAAAAACAACCTAAAGGTTTGGGGGTTTTTTTTGTTTGTTTGTTTTGATCATTCAATATGAAGCCATAATATTTTGCCAATGAGCATATGGGCAGTTTGGTTCTTTGTAGATTTTCTAAAGTGTATTGTTAAAAGAAACTTCTATATGTAAACAGATTTTTGAAGAGGCTTTGGTGGGGTCCTGGTGTCAGTAGGCCAGTCCATTGCCAGGTTGGTAGGGGGCAGTAGGTGACACCACAGCAGGGGACACAAGAGGCAGTCTAGGCACTAAGTCCTCAGTGGCTGAGAAAGAGCTGGAAAGGATAGGTAGGGCTAAAGTGAAAGCAAAAGTATGCTTGCTCCTATAGGGCTTGCTAAAGCCTGAGAGCCCTAATCGAAACGGCTAAAGACTTCCCTGGAGGTGTGAGACGGAGAGCGCTTTGCTGGCACCTAAAGTACAATAATTACTGTCAGGAATGCTGAATGCTGCTTCCTAGTTTTTCCCAGTAAATGTGTCATTCAGCAACTGTGGTGATACAGACTTGAGCTTACATATAAATTGCAGTGGCATGAAGCTTACACCCATAAAATGTCCAATATATTTTATTATATAAAAATTTGCATTATATATTTATATTTATATAACAGACAGTATATGTAATATAAATTAATATTAATATAAAATGTGTGTGCATAACAACAATGAAAGGAACCACAAACTTGAGAGACAGCAAGGTAGGGTAGGTACATGGGAAGGGTTTGAGGGTGGAAAAGACAGGGGAAATGATGTAATTACAATTTTTTTTAAATGGTCTAAAATAAAAACAAATAAATCAAGGTTTTACTATGAAAGAAGAGAAGGAGGAAAAGAAGGAAACAGCAGAAAACCTCTTAGCTGGTTGTTTTAGCCAGCCCTCTTACCTTATTACCTGTCATTGAACTGTAAATGAAGCTATTCTCTATTTGTGTGTGTGTGTGTG
>NC_045030.1:15658105-15673548 GCF_008632895.1 Mastomys coucha
AAATTGATAAATTTTAAAAGTCCAATGAAAAGTATAGTTACTAGAGTAAATATCATAAAAGAAATGTGAATGATTTTACCATAAAACTTGATAGATAATACCTTTTTATATGTCAGTGGGTGTTTGCCGATTTTCTAGATTTATCTCAATGTGTTTTTATTAAAATGGAATTTTAATAAAGATTTTAATAAAAGATTTTTATTTGATATAATACTTCTTTAATAAAGGATTTTATTTAATAAAAGATTTACTTAATAAAATAATTTCAATAAAATTTTAATAAAAAATCAGTTTTATACAAAATTAATTTGTCTCTATTTGTTACATATTTTAGCTATTGTGCTTAGACACTGAAAAATTTTAAATCCCATATTATTCAGAATAATCACATTTATCTATCTTTGTCTCTGCTTCCAAAGTACTATGATTAAAGGCATAAATGCAACACCAGGCCAGGTTTGACCTTATTTTTAAGTGTGATTGTTGCTATTATCATTCTAAGCACATATAAAATTCTTGTGGTGATCATACTGATTATATTGATTTCTGGGATTAAAGGTGTCCACCACCATGCCCAGCTAGAATTATAATAACTTCATTAAAATTTATATTGTTACATTGACTCTTAGGTATTATGATTTTATATTTATGTACCATTATTTTATCATGCATTGGCAAGCAAAATAAAACAGCAATGAATGATATTTGCTAGAAAATACATTTCCATGTTAAACCCAAACAAATGTGCATTTACTTTTTCCCTATATGACAGGTCTGTAATAATTGTTTTATTTATCAACATATTTTTGCCCCACTTAAAAATTGTTTTATAGTTTTTAAATTTTTTATGTATATGAATATTTTGCCTGCCTGTATGTCTGTGCACCATGTTTGTACCTGTTGCCCCGAGAAGACAAAGAAGTCATTGCGTCCCCTGGGATTTCTTATAAGGTACCATGTGGGTGCCAGGAACCAAACCCAGGTCTACTGGAATCACAGCCAGCACTGCAAACTGCTGAGACATCTCTCTAGCCCTTTACCCTCACGAAATAGAAGCAGAATCTGGGTGTTACACAAAAACTTAAGTGGTTTGAAAACAGTGTGATGCTAATAGACTGCGCACAGCAGAGTTAAGGAACAAACCCAGATCCTACTGAATCCTGACCTTATTCAGAATTGTTTGCTTTCTTGCTTTGGGTATAAGATTCTTATTTTTGAAGGCCATTTTATTGTTAGAATATCGTGCAGCAATGTATACATGATTTTTCCTTGTCCTTTTCTAAGTAATTCTTAATGTTTAAATTAATAACCTCGTTAATAATCCATCTGAAGATTTTATTTTCTTCTTCTTAGAAGTCTATGGAATAAGGAGGCAGAGGCAAGTGGATCTCTGTGACTGTGAAGCCAGCCTGGTCTACAGAGCAAATTGCAGGACAGCCAAGGATATACAGAGAAACCCTATCTCAGAAAACAAAAATACACAAAAAAGTCAAAGAGACAAAAAAGTAATTTACTTTGGAAATTCTTAATACAGGCTAATGTTGGAGGATATTTGACTACTCTGTGAACCCTGAGATTGTGTTATTTGCTGAAAAAAAGCAGTTTCTAGTTGTGGTGTGGCTCAACCTTAGCACACCTTTTTAAATCTCTGGCTGGAGTACAGATACGTCCTTAGTACACTCCTTTAATCCCAAACAATGAAGGTAAAGTTAGTTTGTAGAAGGAAGCACCCACATTTGAAAATGATATCTAATTGAGTGGCAGACAGGGTGACAAATCAGAGAAAGATTTGAAAGAATAGGATATGCCCAACTCGCAGGGGAAGAGGGGTTACTTAAGATGGAGCAATACACAGGGAGAGAATAAGAATAGGCAGCTTTAATGGGAGAGTTTTACAGAGACAGTTTTAAGAGTACAAGCTAGAAACGGGTAAAGACAGAACACGCCAGAGAATGATAATGAGCCAGAAGATTAGAACAAATTTCGAGAGTTAGTATGAGGCCGAGCAGAACAATTTAGAAGCCAAGAGAGAGAAGCCATATTAAATCAGTCAGTTTGAGCTTGAACAGCTGAGTCAAACCAGCCACCCACAGATCAGAAAGAACAAGAAAGGTGAACTTATTTAGCAGTAAGTCTCAGAGACTGAAAACATTCTAGGCCTAGATTAGACTGTAGAGATGCTAGAAGCTTCCAGAACTAGGCCTAGCTTAGCAGTTGAGGTACTAAGCCTCCAAGATGACAATTACATCAGGCAAATAAAAGATACTTTTGTAGAGTATTTGTATACTAATATAATAGTATTGCAAATCCTTATATATACATCCTTCACCTTTAATACCTTCAACAGCTGTCTTATGATTAATATGTTACCCATGTCTCCATATGCCTCCCACCAGTGCATATATTTGAGTCATTACAGGCATAATCACTTATGTTTATATAGTTCAAATATTAAATTTCTTAAGACAGGGTACTTTTATGATACAAAGCCTGGTACTTTTGTGGGTTTAATAAATGTATTTGTTTTATTTTAAATGTATGAGTATTTAACCTGCTTGTGTATATGTGCACCATGCACATGCCTCATACCCACAGAGGTCAGAAGAAGGTGCCAGATCCCCTGGAGTTCTAATTATGAGAGGTTGTGAGCCATATCTCTGACTTGATACCACTGCCTTCTAAGTTAAGTGGAAGGTTTCTTTGTGTCAAATACATCTTGGCATTCACATTTTTTTTATTTATTTTGTTTTGTTTTGTTTTTCAAGACAGGGTTTCTCTGTATAGCCCTGGCTGTCCTGGAACTCACTCTGTAGACCAGGCTGGTCTCGAACTCAGAAATCCACCTGCCTCTGCCTCCCAAGTGCTGGGATTAAAGGCGTGCGCCACCACCGCACGGCTCACAGTTTTTTGGGTTTTTTTTTTTTTAATGAATTTTCTCCTAAGTTTTTACAATTCTTGTTTGAAGATGAGATATATGTTTTATTTTGTTGGCCTTTTAAATTCTGTTTTAATCTTTGAGTCTCTTCTATATTTTTCATGTCATTTACATTTTGAATACAGAAAGTTTTTGTCCCTCCCGATGGCTGGTCGTTATGGGTCTGACTGCATGACGCCTGTGGTGATTTTAAAAAGAATTCTCATCACTACCACCACCACCACCTCTTTGAATGCTCAGACCCAAGGAGTGGCACTATTTCAAAAGATTAAAAGAATTAGGAAGTGTGGCCTTGTTGGAGGAAGTGCATCAACAGGGTGGGCCTTGAGGTTTCAAAAGTCCATGCCATGACTATGTTCTCATAATTTCATTCTTGCCTAAGGATGAGAATGTAGCTCTTAGCTACTTCTCCAGCAGCACTACAGCCTACTATCAACCTCGCTTGCCTGCCACCTTGCTTACTGCAGTGTTGATAATGGACTAAACCTCTGAAACTGCAAGCAAACCCCAATTAAATGTTTCTTGTTTAAGACTTGCCATGATCATAGTGTCACATCAATAGAATGGTGACTGAGGCAGAAGTTGGTAGCAGGGACTGGGGTAATTTTGTGGTAAGCCATGTTTCTGTTTGGAGGACTGTGGAATGTTTTGAAACTTTGGACTTGAAAATTGGTTGGGCACTTTAAGTGGAGCTTAATGAGGAGCATAAAAGACAGTGGTGCTGCAAGTTATGTAGATTCAGAGAGGAATATTAGTAAGGTGACCTAAAAACTGTTCTTGGTATATTTTGGCAAAGAACGTGGCAGTTTTTGCCCTTGTGCTAAAAATCTGCCTGAGGCTTAATTGAAGGGTGTGGAATGAATGCTGTTGACAGAGGATATTTTTAAGACAATCTAGTATGGACTATGTCACTTGGTTATTAGTGGTCACTTTTATACAGGGCTAGAATGAAAAGGAGCAAGCCAGTAAGCAGCACCCCACCATGGCTTCAGCATTAACTCCTACATCCATGTTCCTGCCTTGCTTGAGTTCCTGCCCTCTATACTTCTAATGATGAACCTTTAGTGAAATGAAACCTTTCCTTCCGAAGTTGCTTTTTGGTCACAATGTTTCATCACAGTAATGATAACCCTAGCTAAGACAAAGCCTAAAGGTACTGTGACTTTGATAAGCTGCCAGTGGAATTGAGAAGGTCTTGTTTTGTTAAGATTGATGGTGAGAGGTGGTAGCTCTTGTAGGGCTAACACATTCAGTAAATTAATAAATATTATTGAACTCTGAGCTATGATTTTCACACAGAGGGTACAGGATGCCTAGTGCATTAGTTCATACCACTAATCACAGCATTCGGGATACTAAAGAGGAGGGCAAGACTGAAGCCAGTATAGACTTCATTAACTTGCCTGTACTTTTTCTCTTAATGGTGGCCTGTCATTCTTTGTATATCTGTTAGATCAAGCTGGAGAAAGAACTTTCAAATATCAATTTACAAGCCAGGTTAAATATAAATTTCAATTTTTTTAATTCTCTGGGAATATATTTTGAAGTTTCGCTTTTTGAGAGTTAGGCTCATAATTTTTGTGGCTTTATTTTTTATTTTAAATTATTTTCTTTATTTACATTGCAGTTGTTGCCTCCCTCTCAGCCCCTCACCTACAGTTCCTCATGCTCTTTCTCCTCCCCCTTGCCTCTGAGGAGGTGCTCCCCCTCCCATTAGGCCTCCCCTTTCCCTGAGGCCTCAGGTCTCTCAAGAGTTAAGCACATCTTCTCTCACTGAGGCCAGACCAGGTAGCCTTCTAAACATATATGCCAGGGGTCTTGGATTAGCCCATGTATGCACCTGGTTGATGGCTCAGTCTTTGGGAGCTCCCTGCGGTCCCCTCCATTGCTGGTGGTGAGGATGTGGAGAAAGAGGAACACTACTCTATTGCTGGTGGGATTGCAAACTGGTACAACTACTCTGGAAATCAATCTGGCAGTTCCTCAGAAAATTGGACATAGTTCTACCTCAAGACCCAGCTATACCTCTCTTGGGCATATACCCAAGAGATGCCACGGGATACCACAAGGAAACGTGTTCCACCACGTTGATAGCAGCCTTATTTATAATAGCCAGAAGCAGGAAAGAACCCAGATGTCCCTCAACCAAGGAATAGATACAGAAAATGTGGTTCATTTACACAGTGGAATACTATTCAGCCATTAAGAATAAAGACATCATGAGTTTTGCAGGCAAATGGATGAAACTAGAAAATATCATCCTGAGTGAGGTAACTGAGACCCAAAAGAATATACATGGAATGAACTCACGGGTAAGTGGACTTTAGCCAAAAAGTAGAGAATACGTAGGATACAATCTACAGACTGCAAGAAGTGTAACAAGCAGAAATGCTCAAGTGAGGAGGCTTTAATCCCTCTTAGGAAGGGGAAAGAAACAATTACAGGAGGTAAAGGGAGGGAGGCACCTGGGTGGCAGAGAAGTGGAGGCAGGGAAAAGGGGAACAGGATCAGAGATGTGTGGAGGACAGGAAAGAAGCCCAGAGGGCCAAGACAATGAATGGAAATAAGCAATGTCAGGGAGCGGGAGGTAAGGGGACCCTCTAGAGAGTACCAGAGACCCAGGAGGTGACACACTCTCAGGACTCAATGAGAGTCCTTAGCCAAAATGCCCAACATTGAGGAAAGAGAACTTGGAGCATCCACCTCTGGGAGATAGTGACATTTTATTTTTTATCAATAAAAGGCAAACTGACCACAGATTTTTCCTTTGGTTTAATCACTTTTATGAGAACATTTCTTTCTTTTTAAATCTTTTTAATATAACATATTTTGATCATATTTTCTCCTTCCCCAACTCCTCCTAGATTTTTCCCACCCCTTTACATACCAAAATTCATGCTCCCACCTCAAAACCCCAAACAAAACAGAAATAGTAAGACCAAAAGCATACCAAAACAAAATTAAATAAAAATCATACAGAAAAACATGGAGTCTGTTTTGTGTTAGCCAACTGTTCCTGGACCTGGGGCCTGCCCTGGAGTGTGGTTGATATACGCAATGGCACTCCATTGGAGAAAACTCATTTTTCTCCTTCCCAGCAAAAGAATTTTTACCTACAGTTTTCTTTTCTTTTTATTACTTGCCTTAAATGTCATTTTATTTTGGCCATACAGTTATTTGATATTCTACTGAGTCCCAAGGGGTGTGCTGTTTGTTGATTTGTTTGTTTCATGCTAGAAGGACTGGGCATTAAACTTAAGGCCTCATGCATTACAAGCAAGTACTCTAGTACCAAGCTGTATCCTTGGCACTTAAAAAGAAAACATTTTTTAAATTCTGAGACTGGTCTTAGAGAGTTGCTCTGGCTGCCATTCAGCTAGATCTGTAGCCTAGACAGACTTTGAACTTGACATCCTTCCTCCCATCTCTACCCTCTTGTGGTGCTGGAGAATTTATCCAGGCCTCATTCATTCTAGGCAACTCTAACTCCACTAAGGTACATCTCTAGACCTCCATTCTACATCTCTATTACGTTTTCTGTTAGAAATCACAACAAACAATTGGGTCAGGTAATACAGCCCTATTATCTCAGCTTCTCAGGAAGCTGAGGTGAGAGGAAGGCATTCTCATAATTTTCTAAGTGCCTAAGACATTTCATTTGCATTTGGCCCTTTGGCTTAACAACATTTGGCTTACAATGTAGCTATAGGGTCAGGCTAATTCACCATCCTACATAAATTTTTGTTTGGGAACCTCTAACCTGTTTGATATTCACAGCACTCAAATGAAAGGTAAGAATATACCACTGTCTTCTCTGCTTTGGACTCTCTTCGAATACTTTGTACTTTGTAAACTTTGTAAACCCTCGAGGCAGGAAAGCGGCCTCGTCCCTCTATGAAGGAGCTCCAGCAGCCAGGCCCTTCCCCCAGACCTCCCTGTCATAACTATAACAAAGGTCATCTGCAACTCCTCAGAAGTACCCTCGCCAGATTATGTTAATTTTAGGTGAAAAGTCTGAAGAAAGGCTACCCATCCCTGAATAGGAAAACCTACCAATCCCTGACCTTCCTCCCAAACACACTAATCCCTGAGCACAAAACCCCACCAGTCCCCGAAAAGGAAAATTTATGAATCTCTGAATTCTCCCATGTCAGGATTTGAAATCCCACCAATCCTCAACCTGGAAATCTCCACTCTAGAAAGTTCTACCCACCAAGTACCCCTATATAAGCCCTCTGTCTAACTGTCCACTGTCTGCTCATGCCTGGGAGCTTAGGTAACCACTCCTGGATTTATCCCTCCATACCCTGGACCCTGCAACAAATCTGTTTTATGAGATTTGCTGCTGTGTGTGACTCTCATTGGAAAAAGAAAAGAAGTACTGAAGAGAAGGCAAGAAGCAAAGAGAAGGAGCAGAGCTGAGGCTCCTGAGCTCCAGCTGGTGATATCCTCCCCTAGGAGCTGCAAAAGGCTTCTTCTCAGAGCTGTGTAATTCCTGAGTTTTTGTGCCTCAGGGTGCCCTTCCATTGTGCTAACTCTTCCCCCTCAGAGCTGTATGGTTTCTGGGCTTCCAAGTCACAGGACATCTTCCCATCTGAGCAGGAAGACCAACTTAACCACTAAAGAATTATGAATACAGCAGAAGTAATAGTTGTCCATTTCTATGTTATTTTTTTTTCATAAGAGAATTCTGAGTCGGCTAACATTAGAAGTTCTAGACACTCCATTGGTGGGGGGGAACCACTTCTCTACAATCTACCAGCTAACTAGCATTTCAAAAAGCACAGATCCTTGATCTTAATCACTGTTTTATTGAGACCTAGCTGAGCTTCTAGAAATGACAGGACACCCTAAAGTACTTTGGGATACTTGCTGCAGTGAGAGAACATTTTTCCTTGGAGGTTAGGAGTATATGAGAAATATATCAATAATAAATGATAGTCAGAATTGTAATCCCTATTTACTTGCCTCTCTGATATCACACTTGTGAGTGTATTGCATTATGTGGTAAAGGGAGCTCTACAAGTGTTGCTACCCTAAGTTACTTGGGTAGAGACAACATAATTGTGTGAAAAGTACAAAGCAGAAGAGGAAACAGGAGTCAGATTGAGAAAACTTGAGATGTTATGTGGAATGCTGAATGAAGGAAAGGATTCCTGCTGCCAACCAGTGGCGACCACCACCTCATCTAGTATTGTGCTTTTAGCCTGGTGAAACTATAGACATAAAATCAGCTGTGAGGTGCCATGTTTCTAACCTACAGAAACCTTTTAACTCACTGTTTATGATAATCTTTTATAGAACCAATAGAAAAAAGGTGGAAGAAAACCTTTAGGGTTTCATGGCTTCAGATCAATGAGGATTAGAAATATGATTCCCTACAAGTAGGGAGAAGGTGCCAGATACCAGAGCCATCCACCATCTGACAAGGAAAGGTGCATATAAAGAGTGGAACCAGAGGAAACAAGAGATGTATGTTGTAAGCAACAAGTTAGAGGAACAGAGTCATCTAAGACCTTTGAAATTAAAGTCCCAGACATTGAATGTGGGGTTATAGGATTTGGTGCTTGCCTTGCTGGTTGCCTTGATTTGGTCCAATATATTTCCTCCCATTTGAAATGGGAATGTATATTCTGCACTAATATATATTCAAAATATGTAATTTTCTATTTGCTTTAACAGGTTAAGGAATCAGCTTGAATCTCAAAGACTTTTGGGATATTTGAAGTTAAACTAAATCCATCTTATATTGTGATAGAGCCATGAGCCTATGGGAGTTCGGGAGTAGAATGTAGTGGTTTGAATGAGAAATGCCCTCTGTATTCTCATGTATTTGAACACTTGGTCCCCAACTGATGATGTTGTTTGGGGGAAGTTGTGGAACCAGAAGGATTGTGTTTATAGTGAGGATGTAGACAGTGATGAATACTGATGCTCAGTTCCTTTCTCCCTTTTGTTCAGTCAAGGAACCCCAACCCTTAGGATGATGTACCTACATTTAGAGTATCTTCACACCTCAAGTAAGCTAACATAGAAACCCCCTCAAAGACATGCCCCAAAGCTCATTTTCATGGTGTTTCTCTACCCCATCAAATTGACAAATTTAAGCACCCCAATCAGCCTATGGTCTCTGAGGGAGAGAGTACTACATGATACTTACAAGTTTCTCAGTGCTCAGAGAGCTCCAAGAATGGCTGAAGTGTCATTCTCTTTTTGGTTGTCTCAGTCAGCTTTTCTAAGTAGAGCCTATATTAGTAGATCCACAATAAGGACTGAAAATGAAGAACACCAAAACTATCTTTGATGCCAGTAATGTATAACGCTACTGTAGGAAGCAACAAAGTCAAAACCAAAAGCCAATTCTGATAAAACAAAACAACAAAAAAAGTCAGTATGGGAGTATGTTAGAAAGAAATAGAGATTATCTTCTCTTCTGAATTCCCAAACTGGAAATGGGTGATGGTGCATAATCTCATGAAACCTTCAAAACATGTAACGGGTTATTGGTAATGTATTAACTAATGGAAAAACGGCTCTGTTAAAACAGAACAATTACTATTGTCTTGTTCCCCAGCCACAAGCACCCAGGATTTAAGTGATATACCTAGAAAACTGTAAAGTGTTATATATGCCATGGAAGTATGAACCAAGAACTACAATACTGCCCTCCACAAGCATGCTGTATTTTGTGACACATATAAAATAAAATATTTTTAAAATATTAAAAGAGCAAAAAAGGATTGAAGACATGATACAGCAGAACAATAGGGTAATGGGATGACTCTTTAAACGTTATACTGAATAACAGAAGCCAGACCAAACAAAATCATTGATGATGCATTATTCCATGTCTATACAATTCTAAAAGATTAAAACTAATCTTTAGTAACAGAAGCCAAAACAGCATTTTCCTGAGAGAGATACCTAGTGGGAAATCAAAGAGAGTTATTGCAAAAATTTATAAGGAGCATTTTTCAGGAGGCTGGATGTCAATAATCGAGTGTGGTAATTATTTCAGCATGCAAACATATGCTATATGTTTTGACTAAATGAATATTACTTAGCAATATATATTGACAGTCATACTATAAAGATAAGCAATGAAATTAACTCTGCAAAAACTGTAAAAAAGGATGGTGAGATGGCTCAGTGAGTAAAAAGCAACTATTGGCAAAGCAAAGTAAACCAAGTTCAATCTATTGGATCCAAATGGTGGACACAGAGAGATAATTACCATGTATTTCCACACCAATTTCCATACCATGGAGCACAAACATAAATACATTCTCTGTCTCTGTCTCTGTCTCTTTCTCTGTCTCTGTCTCTGTCTCTGTCTCTGTCTCTCTGTCTGTCTGTCTGTCTGTCTGTCTGTCTCTCTCTCTCTCTCTCTCTCTCTCTCACTCTCTCTCTCTCTCTCACACACACACACAAATGTATAAATCAGAAGAGTTTCTCTGTAATGTGAGAAAGGTGGTACAGTGATCAGGGCAAGCAGAGAGCTTGTAGGTGCTAAAAGTATTTCATTTATTTTGTGAGGATTTTACTAGTATCAACTCTGAAGTTATTCATTAAAGTATTTCCTGAATTTTATTTTACAATAAAGAAAGATAATAATAAACACTAACAAATAAAAAAAATTGGTCTAATAATCCAAATAAATATCAAGAGTATCAAATTAGTCTATGTAGGTTTAAGAACAAAGTAAGACAAGCATATCAGGGTGAAATGTTGTGACCTTTAATCCTACCACTCAATAGAGACAGAGACAGGCAGATTTCATTGAGTTCAAGGTGAACCAGGGCTACAAGTAAGGCCTTATCTGAAAAAAAGAAAGTAAAGCTCGAAGATTTTTTCTGTTTATAGTACATTTATATACTTATACCTCATGTATCAAAGTGTTCATTCACATTTTTATATGAAAAACACAGAAATCTAAAAATAATGTCCCAACATCCCATATGCAGAATTTTATAAGCATTCCTATTAAGCCACACAGTGGGTTGAATATGCTTGGCCCATGAGAAGTGGCACTGTTATGTGTGTCCTTGTTGAAGGATGTGCACCACTATGGGGCTGGGCTTGAGACCCCCTTCCTGGCTGCCTGGAAGACAGTTTTCTCCTGGTGGCCTTCAGAACAAAATATAGAACTCTCAGCTTCTTCTCCAGCACCATGCCTGTCTGGGTGCTGCCATGCTCCTGCCTTGATGATAATGGACTCAACCTCTGAACCTGTAAGCCAGCCCTAATTTTTTTCACACTAACTCAAACTCTATTTTCCTTAAAACTTTAACATTGTCAGTCAGTGAAGAAATGCACTGTGAGGGGTAGACTTGTCATCAAAATTCAAAGAAATCTCTCTTTAATTTTGGATCATTGGTAAAACTTTACCCCAAAACAGGATGTATTTTAAAAACTTGAATCAATGAAAACATGAATTAAATATGAAATTAATACTGATTCTGGTGGCCCACTTTAAAAAAAAAAAAGGCTGTTATCAAGACAAAAGAACTATTGGCTCTGAATCTCTTTGAGAAGGACAAATATAATAAGTTCCAGGAACACCATTCCCTCCACACCCAAGGAAATAATGTGAGTACTGAGTTAACAATCCAGAATTCATGTTCATCTCCCAACTGCCTCACTAGTACAAATTTAGAGTCATGATTGTTTTTGACATTTACAGGTTAGACATATAAGCTCATACTAAGTGACAACTGGTCGGTCAAAAGTACAGGAAAAAAAAGAACATTTAACTAAAACCTTTCTTGTTTTTTGTTTTTGGTTATTGTCCAAGTTGCTGTTCTCTAGCAAGAAGCAGTTTCCATAGCATCCACCTCAAATCATATTGCTTTGGAGCCACTGCATTCCTTCCCTCCATTAAAAACACAAAGATGGCTGGGCAGTAGTGACACACACCTTTAATCCCAGCACTTGGGAGGCAGAGGCAGGCAGATTTCTGAGTTCTAGGCCAGCCTTGTCTAAAGAGTGAATTCTAGGACGGCCAGGGATATACAGAGAAACCCTGTCTCGAAAAACAAAAAACAAACAAACAAAAAAAAACCAAAAAAACATAAGACAAAAACAAAAACAAACAAAACAAAACAAAACTCCCCACAAAGATGAAACTGTCAATCCAGTGATTAATTGGCATGGCTTCTGTGGAAGGGGATTGGCAAAGAAAAGACTCAGATAAGATGCCAGCTTAAACATGTCAGCGTACAATTTTTTTTTTGAGAGAGAGAGAGTGATTAAAAGAAGAAAATCATTCTAGACAAATGAAATAGCACCAAAAGCCCATGAATCAAGCCACAGCTCAAACCATGTCCTATGGAGGTTTCCTTTATTGTTTTTAATAAAACCTCTCCCTAAATATCACTTTTAATCTTTCCCAGATACAGCTTCATCTTCAGACCCTTCATCTCCAGACTTTTTGAGTGGGGGGCTTGCAGATGTCTTCTTTTCTGGAGGGCTTTCTGCTTCCTCGCCCTCTTCTTTGGGAGAAGGAGTTTTTGCCTTTGATGTCATTGAAGCTGTGGGGAGACCCACTTTCCCTTTGCCTTTCACTGGACTTGGCGTCACTCTCGCCTTTAGTCTGGGTTTGGGCACTTTCTTTTCTTTTCTCTCAGATTTGGACTTCTTAACCATCTTTTTGTTTTCCTTTTCTGAACTGCCATAATCACTATCATCGTTGTCTTCCAATCTTTCTCCTGGAATGGCGCCTCATCATCTTCTTCCGGCTCTTCCTCACTGCCAACATCTTCCAAGAGCAACTCTCTCTGCGAAGAAGCTGCTTTTAAATGCTGCCTGTCCTTGCTGGTGTACATTTTTTTATGATCACATTTTTCATCTCCACTGTCTTCTGCTGAGTGAGAATCATCCTTCTTGGTCTTCACATCTTTTTCTTCCGAGTCTTCACTATCTTATTGAGAATTTTTTTTTTTAGATCGCCTCTTATTTTTAGCCTCTTAGGGAGATGAATGAATCTTCTTAGCAGGAGAGCCTGAATCTCTTCCATCATCATCATCTGCATCATCTGAATCCTGAAACTGTGAGTAATCAACAACCTTCCTATTTCTGACAGGTCAAGACGTGTTCCTTGTCAAAGTGCGACCAAGTCGAATAGCCTGAGGACCAGGACCCCCCTCCCGGCACACTCGGTGCCCCCCCGCCCCCACCTGCTCTGGTTGGCCTGGAGCCGCTGCTGCCAAGCCCCTAGCTGGTCTGCGGCTCCTTGTTTCAGGTCCCTGGATCTGACTACCCTCCCTACCTCCACCCTCGCTCCTCTGTATCTTCAAAATGGATCAAGCCAGCTACAGTTAAATGTTGTTCTTATTTGAGTTGCCTTGGTCATGGCTTCTCTTCTCAGCAATGGAAACCTAACTAAGATAACCCTCAGGTGGAAAAACATTATCTACTTCAAAGTTCTCACTGACCTCTCAGTGATTGAAAAGAGATGGACACATAGAGGTATGGGGGAAGACAGACAGAGAGACAGAGAAAGAAGGAGCAGGAGAAGGAAGATATAAGCTAGAGCATAAAGAGACAGAAAACTTGAAGTTATATTGGAATGATAAGGTTTCCATGATGATTTTTAAAATTTCAAAATTGATTAAACCCAATAATAAGCTTTGTAGGTTGTTAGACTGACTTAGCAAACATTTAATATGGTTGCCACCCACCAAATCTCATCAAACAATACTGTGAATAACTGTTAATTTAGAGTAGTTACAAAAGATTATACATTTTAATGCAAAGTTAAAAGGTTGTGCATAGTCTTTGAAGATATAATTATATATTTTATTAAATAGTACAAAAGAAGAGTAGAATTAAAATATGCATTATAGTTATGAAAGGAAAATCAAGGACTGCAACAAAGGCATGACATGATAGTACCATTCAAAATAATTTACAGATAAAAGATAACTCTGATAAAAATCACAATGAAATTTTTATGCGTCTACACTAATTCTAAAATTCATCGAGAACAATTAATATCAGAGTAGATAAGAAAATACTCTAAAAATAGAGCAAAATGGAAGGTCTCACTAGTTACATTTAAAGGGTATAATAGACCGTAATAATTTCTGCAGAAATAGATGAATGAAATAAAAGAAAATCTAGAAGGACTTGCTATATTATATAGCAACTGCTCTGTGAAATGCAGTCCTATAAAACACATTTCAAAGAATCAACTGTTCAGTAAAATTGATTTTAGATACATTTGTTCTCTGTATGGAATACTTTAAAATTGTTACACATACCATCTGCAAATATTAATGTAATATAAACTTAATGAGAATATAAAAATAAATACTTCAGTAATTATAGTACAAAGCATAAGAGCATATTTTTATGAGCTAAAATAGTTTATTCCTTCAAATGATAGTAAAACTCATGATGTGAGATACTAATAATCTGGCTGGAAGATTAATTTCTGCAATATATAAATCAATCTCTATGTATGTATATAAAGACAAAAACAGACATGATATATTCAGTGATAACTTTCCACACTCCTAAGTATACTAGGAGAGCTAACAACCTTATGAATGGCTTCTGAGATTCAACAACATCTTAAACCACTTTAAATGACATTGAAATATAAGCTTGTAGCTCTCATATAAAAATACTAAAAAAGATATTTGTGGGAGAAAGCATAACTTTCTTGTATTGTTGGTGGGAATGTAAATTAGTGTGAATCTGCTGAAAATCAAACATAAATATCCAGTCAACCAGAAAATGTAAAAAATATAATACTTAATAATTCTAGTTCTTGCTGTACTCTTTTAAAACATTCTTAAATAATTGAACAAGAAGATATCAAGAGCATCCATTTTCATTCTATTGTGTATAAAAGAAATACATAATCCATTGCAGACTAGACCTGTGATACATTATCTCATTGAAGGTATAAAGAATGACCCTGATATTTTTCTATTTTCATGGGAAGAACCTTAACATTTAATACAACAAAAAGCAAACTCCTCAGTTATATGTATCATAACCATTTGGTATACAATTTTGAAATGTACAAAATAAGTTTATATACATATATGCAATAAAGGCATAAGAATGTGAATTAAGAAGTCATAATCAATTATGTATATATGTATCCAAGAATGAATCCAAAAAAGAGAGGAAATAAAGGATATTCATATGATGCTGTTGAAATTAGTTATTTAGTATTGAACAACCAATTGATTTGTTCTTTCCCAAGGAAGACTATTTCTCCTGCTCTCAGCTTTCCTTATTTACCTATAGTGTAAGGTTGATTCCTTGTGAAGTTTACCCTTCCATGTTCAAATGTCTCTGGGTATCAAGATGTGTGTGTGTGTGAGTGTGTGTGTGTGTATGTGTGTGTGTGTGTGCGAGCCTCTCTCTCAGGGCTGAGCAGGATGGTGAGCGGCTTGGATCTCCTGCCTCTGGAGAATAATCACCCCAGCCGGGAGTCTGTCCAAGCAGAAACTCGTTTTATTGTATCAATCTTTTCTTTATAAAGGGCTGAGAG
>NC_045030.1:15673673-15677499 GCF_008632895.1 Mastomys coucha
CTGAGACAGTTTACAAAACTCGAGCCAGGCTCAGGTTTGTCCTCAAGGCCCAAACTAGGGCCAAATAGGGTCCAACACTCAAGTGTCCTACCTAAGTTCCCTTAGACAATCTTCCTTATCATGGGGACCATGATAGGTAGGAGGTTTCAATTAATTTCTAGTTCAGGGTAGGAACTAGAGACCACCATACCTTCTCTAGAGTACAAAAACTGCCTTCCACTGTCCTGAAATTTACTGTTCCCAAGAATAACATCCCTGTAGTGTTAAATAGCAAGCTGTGAACTCACCCCAGAGCAGTGAGTATGTGTGAATAATAATGTGTTGTCCATCCCTTTGTCTAATGTGTTAAGCCTTCAGACATCTCCATAACTCCAGGTCAGTGATCCACCCCTCTGTCATTAAAAAAGTAAAATAGGTGATATCCAGACAGCATCTTATGTGATTGACATTATCTGAAGGTTTTTGTCCATCTCAAATTTATATTGCAATCTAATTTCCAATGCCATAGTGCTCAGAAGCAAGGAGTTTAAGGGATGTCACTTATGCCTTTCAGAGACAGGGTCCTCTGCTCTCATGAACAGGATTAGTGTTATATAAAAGCATCTTTCAGGTGGCTTGTTCTTCCTTCTGTCATGTGAGACACAAAACATGCTAGTTGTTTGATCTTGGACCTCCAAGCCTAGAATCCTGTGAGCAATAATATATTTTTACTGTTTGTAAATCACCCAAATTAAAGTTCTTTGTTTTAATTGCTTGAGCAGACTAATACAGGAATATTCCACTCTTTTAAGAGTCCCCTTACAGAAGTATTGAAACCTAGAGAAGAAAAAAAAATACAAAATGGAACTGGAACATTCTGTACTAGAAAGTTGAGAAATGCTCATTTGCGCTTTGCAAAGGAAACACATAATCAAAGTTATCCCCTACAACCCACACAGACTATTACACACTTCCAAAGTTTAATACTTAGTAATCATGTTCGTGTAATTATCTTTGTACTCTTTAATGATAATTCTCAAGGACTTTTTAATAGTAATACTCTGTTGTAGAGCCAAAGAAATCCACCAGACTTTATTACTAAATGGAGTATACTAACTTTGTGTTATCTGAAGGTTTACGTCCATCTGAAATTTATATTGTAACCTAATTTCCAATGCCATGGTACTATAGTCAGATATGCAAATAATGCATACTATGTTTATATGTAACAGTAAGAATTGCTTGTGTCTTTGAGTATCTTGCTATGTGCTATATATATGTTGATCGCTGGGGAGAGGTCAGATATGCTCTTTAGTAAATTGCTTGTACACTAATTGTCATTTAACCTGCTTAAAGGTTCCTCAAGCAACATCACACAATAGGAAACAGAAGTACAAGCATTTCTACTGCAACAATGTATTAAAGACTCTCCTTTTTTCTGTTTCTTATTTCTTATTGGATATTTTCTTTGTTTACATTTCAAATATTACCCCCCATTCCTGGTTACTCTGGGCTGGGAAACTCCCTATCCCATCCTCCCTTCTGCTTCTATTAGAATGTGTCTCCACACATCCACCCACTCCCACTCCCACCTCCTAGCCCTCGATTCTCCTACACTGAGGCATCTATTGAGCCTTCCTAAGACCAAGGAACTCTCCTCCCATTGATGTATGATGAGGCCATCCTCTGCTACATATGTAGCTGGAGCCATATGCACTCCTTTGTTGATGACTTAGTCCCTGGAAGTTCTGGGGGGTCTGGTCTGTTGATATTGTTGTTATTCCAATGAGGTTGCAAACCCTTCAGCTCTTTCAGTCCTTTCTCTAACTCCTCTATTAGGGACCCCACACTCAGTCCAATGGTTGGCTGCAAGCTTCTACCTCTATATTTGTCAGGCTCTGGCAGGTCCTCTCAGAAGACAGCTATATCAGGCTCCTATCAGCATGCACTTCATGGCATCCACAATAGTGTCTGGGTTTGGTAACTGTATGTGGGATGAATCCCCAGGTAGGATAGTCTCTGGGTGGCCTTTCCTTTAGTCTCTGCTCTATGCTTTATCTCTGTATTTGTTCCTGTATTTTCTTCCCTCTTCTAAGAAGGATCGAAGCACCCACACTTTGGTCATCCTTCTTATTGAACTTCATGTGGTCTGTGAATTGTATCCTGGTTATTTGTAGCTTTTGGGCTAATGTCCACTTATCAGTGAGTGCATACCATGTGTGTTCTTTTGTGATTGGGTTACCTCACTCAGGATGATATTTTCTAGTTCTGTCCATTTGCCTAAGAATTTCATGAATTCATCTTGTTTAATAGCTGAGTAGTACTCCATTGTGTAAATGTACCACATTTTCTGTATCTATTCACTGTTGAAGGACATCTGGGTTCTTTCCAGCTTCTGGCTATTATAAATAAGCCTGCTATGAACATAGTGGAACATGTGCCCTTATTACATGTTGGAGCATCTTCTGGGTATATGCACAGGAGTGGTATAAACTTTAATAAAATCAACTATAAAAAAACAGGCTTAAGCACATACCATAAGCTAATAGATTCTGAAAGGAATTCGTATCATGAATAGTCTTATGACAGAATTAAAGAAACTGGGCTAGGCTTTTGTTTCATTTTTGTTTTCTCTATATTTTCTCTGGAGCTTCAGATGACTGAGAAAGTGACCTCAAAATGGCATTCTATCTACATGAAAGTAGCTGTAAAATAAACAGATTATTTATTATAATAAGTGACTATTATGCAATTAATATAAACTGAAACATTACTCTTTTGGATTGGGTGGTAAGAATATAGCATTTTTGTGTTTCACAAGTTTTGGTAATAGGGATTATATGATATTAAATAAATAAATGATTTTAAAGCACAGGAATATGTGTATGTCAAATAAAAGTTATTCTTGTTAATTTGTCACACTTTTGTCTAAGATCTATGATATTATGATTAAATGGTAATACCTCCTCCACATTTTTATCATAAAGGAAACTGTGTGAATAAATGATAATACATTCTCCACATATTGATGTTATCATTAGCTCAAATAGTCAAATGACAGAGACATGTTTCATTTTATCAACTCCTGTTTATTAATATTGAATGGAATTTTATATATCATAAATTACAATTCAGTTTCATTTCCATTTAATTTTATTTTCCTCAAATAAATCTCAGATAGTTAGTTTGGTTTCTTATTAAAAAAATCAATATAACTAAAACTAGGATGATCAATTGAATAAAGTATTATGATTAATAAGTAGCTGAATCTTGATTTAAGTCAATACGATCTACTCTTGTCGCTCTAACATGTGGATTTCTTTCCATAGTTTGCTTTCCTTCTTATTCATCATATGAATAATTACTTTAATCTAGTATACTATGGGTTATAATCAAGCCTGTCTGTGAAAAAATGAATCCCTTTATTTACTTCAACTCCTTCTCACAAATCACTTCTCACAAAGTCTCAATACCGTTCATCAGTAAGATCAGTTTTGTTTTGGACCTAAATACAGAATATCAGTTTGAACATTCTATACTGTACTTGTATAGGGTGAAAAGAAAAATCAGTAATCTTTTAGTACAGAAAGCTCTTTTTTTGTCCTCCTACATTTATCTATAGACGGCACCATGGAGACATATTCTAGAAACCTGCTGCCCTTGCTCTAGCACAAGTCTTTATTCCAAGCACTCAGCAGATAGAGACAGGTGGATCTCTGTGAACTTAAGACCATCCAAAACACCAATAACAACAATAAAAAACACAACATTACAAAACAAAAAGAACAACAACCCCCCCCAAAACCCTTACCTCCTTCATAATACCAGAGTGACCTCCTTGTTTATG
>NC_045030.1:15677629-15695145 GCF_008632895.1 Mastomys coucha
ATATATATATATATATATATGTCGTAGCTGGAGCCATGTGCACTCCTTTGTTGATGACTTAGTCCCTGGGAGTTTATATATATATAGCATAAATATATATATATGTATAAATACATATATATATGCTATATATATATTTCAGTGAATAATTCTGTAATAAATATGACACTGAAGATATCTATTCCACATAATTTACTTTTTTCAGATACATACCCCCAAATAGGTTGCCATGTCATATGGTAGTTCTGATATAGTTAGTTAGTTAGTTAGTTAGTTAGTTAGTTAGTTAGTTGTTTATTTATTAAACATATTCCAGCCTTTTTCATAATGTATGTGTTAACATACATTTCTTACAAGGCATCACTTCCATCTATGTATCTGAAATCTTTCCCTGTTATAATGATGAGATCCATTGTGGACCACATGGGTCAGACATTGTTATATATTGAGTTTCTGCTATCCAAAGAGATCTTTGTCCTCAGGAAAATTGTAGTGTATCATGGAAAGTATCAAGCGAGCATTATATAATCCAATGTAATAAGTAAAGTAAAAGAAAGAGATGCACATAATAGTGATAGTGAGGACTGGCAGAGATGTCAGAAACATGGAAAAGGTACAGCCGAGTCATATCGAGATAAAGTGGGAATTGTTCAGGAAGAAATTTACAGAAATGGTATTCTAAAAATAAGTTCTAAAGAGATATGGGCCTGTGCCATTAGTGGTTAAGGAAACTACACAGGTGTTCGTAGTAGCATAAAAGGAGTACATAAGTAGGCAGAGTTGTAAAGACTGCTCTACAAAGTATTCGGTAACATGTAGATGTAATGAAAGTCAATAGTGGGCTTTTTTCTTACAATCTGAAGAAAGACTTTTATTCAGAGTGAGGAAAGACATGTATCCAGCTGGCACACATGGAGAAAGACTGCACAAAGCACAGGGGCGACTCAAGAAGCTCAAGTCCCCAGTGGGGAAAGATGCAGATGGAGGAGAGAAATGATTAGCCTAAGACATACGATGGGAATCAGGAGAGTGGAGGGAAAATACTGCTTAAGATTTTTCATATTATAATATCAGCTATTATAATTTCTGTGACAGCGGACTTGTCTCAGTGGTGACATGTTTGCCTGGTGTGTGAAACCCCCTCTACTGCAAATATCTATTATTACTCTTATCCAAACTTGAGAAATAAGCTGAGTTTCAGTCGCAGTTCTCATTTCTACTTTTGATTCTTGTTTTAAAAGATGCACGCACTTTTTAATAAACTACAGCTTTCCATTTGTCATTCTTAGGAATCTACCTTGTCTTATACTCCAAAGTTTATAGTATTATACTAGCTGGATTCCTACTCATCTCCGTAGTTCTTCATAGGAGGAATTCAAGCAAACCATGACTCCATTTGGCTAGTGAAACTAATAACATGATGACTTTATCACAGATGTGCTATTTTACTTCACTCACTAAGCTGGCTCTTTTATATTATCTTCATTTGGAAAAATCTTTAAAGAGTCTTACTTTAGTTCCTGGCAGGTTTCATTGCACAGTGGCAATCTAACAATAGGGTGCTTGCTAGTGGCTTGTAGATGGGAACAGGCACAGCTAGGGTCTCCAAATGCTGCAGTTCCTTGAAGGCCTGCTGAGCCTTAACATTACTTGGGGGACTAAAATAAACTATCTGTATTAGTATCACCTGCAGGTGTCCACAGACTACTATAACTCTCACCTTGAATTTCCCAGGTCTAAAGAGGCTTCGGTACCTAATAGGAGTTGGCAACTTCCATCCACCTTTGAGTGCACCCAACTGCCAAGTCACGATGAGATTTAAATGGCACCAATAATTAAGTTAATGGGCACAGACTTCACTGGTACATTGATGAGAATTAGCAAGGAGGATTGTTTAGTTTATTTTTACAAAGCATGCCTTAGCCTTGTCTGTCTGTTGTTGTTGTTTATTACTAGAACTCTTATCAGACATGTATTGGCCAGTGTGTAAATCTGTTTTTCAATCACCTTACTAAATTTCACTCCTCACCTCTTATCTCACGTTCTCTTATCTCTTCTCATTTGCCATTGTAATATCTTCTCAGTTCTGACCATGCAACAAACTAAAAATCAATTCAATCTCTGCTCCTGTTTATAACCCAGCTGGGCCAGCACCATCAATTTCAATTTCTTTCCTTCTTTCTTTCTTTCCTTCTCTCTTTCTCTTTCTTTCTTTCTTTCTTTCTTTCTTTCTTTCTTTCTTTCTTTCTTTCTTTCTTCCTTTCTTTCTTTCTTTCTTTCTCTTATTGAAAATAGATTTTTTAAAATACAATATATTCTGATTATGGTTTCCCATCTCCTAACTCCTCTCGTGTCACCCACTTCATCACTTATCGAAATCCAAACCTTTTCTTTTCCTCTTTCATTAGGATAAAAATAAAATAGGCATCTAAAAATATTAATGATAAAGTAAAATTAGATTCAATAAAAACAAGTCAGCATAAGACAAAACAAACAGAAAAAAAAATCCACCCCCCAAAAAACTCAAGGACATATATGGACACAGAGATATACATATTCACATATATAGAAATGCCATAAAAATATGACACAGGAAACCATAATCTGTACACAAAGGATGTGTAAGGTTCAAAAGAGACTTGGGGGAATAAACAGCCAGACAAAGCATTATCAGACAAAGAACTTTCAAAAATTCCACTAAGTTTGTTTTATGTTGGCCATCTACTGCTGGGCATGGGGTCTGGCCTCAAGTGTGATTTGTATACCCAATGAGACTCAGACTAATTTTTCATATGTGAGCAGTTATCAGCTGGGGATAACTTCCAGGTTAGACATGCAGGTTTGAGTCTGCTTACACTTTCACTGCTGAGACCCCATCTGGCTCAGATCTGTTTAGGTGATGTGCATGCTGCCACAGTCTCTGTGAGTTCTTAGGTACACTGCTTCTGTTGTGTTTAGGGGGCCTTGTTTCCTTGGTGTCCTGCATCACCAAGGCTATTACACTCTTTTCACATTGAGGTCCACAGGGTTCCATGAGCAACAAGGGTATGGATGAAACTACTGGAAATATCCATTGAAGGTTGATTGTTATAAGTTCTCTCATTCCCTGCATATTGTTAAGCTGTGGGTCCATTACTACAGAATTTATTCCCATTACTACAGAAGATTCTTTGGTGATTCCTGAGCATTAGGGGTCAATTTATTCCTATGTTCCTTGAGCAGAACAGTTGCATTTGATGTTCTACTAGATCCCTGGCCTATGTGGTCTCAAGTTTTTGGTCACTTGAGAAGTGTCAGAGATAGATTCCATCTCATAGAATAGGGCTTAAATCCTATTTTGCCACTCCCTATTAGCATATCTTACCTGCAGGTAGGTCTTTGGAGATTGAAGAGTTTGTAGTTGGTTTGATGTTTACCTTTCTCTTATCAACCCTATGGAGTACATTCCATTCAATATATACTAAACCAGCTAGTACTTGATTGTATGTATACAGAAATAATTCTACTAGCTAGAAGCAAATTGATGCCTGCTATTAAGGAAAAAGAGATGATTCCTGGTTCCTAAGGTGAGGAGGATTATTTCACCTTTAGATTTAGTCTGAAGAAAAATTAAAAAAAAAAAAACGTGGTAACTAAGTTATGTGAAATGTCAATTTTTGTTAGATACCAAATATCAAAGTATGTGCAATCTTAATTTTTAGTGTATTCTCTTAGCTATTCTGATATCACATAGAAATCGTATGGCACTTTTGTTTACTACTGTCTTCTTGTGCATTATGGCTACTTCTTCCTTGGATACCTCAAAAGTATTTGCTGTCAGGCTGTTGTAAATAGGTCTCTCATCTAGTAGTAGTTACAGAATTGCCATACAGAATGGATTTATGGGAACAAAGTGGTTTCAAAGGTTTTCTAAGTCAATAATCTTGAGGTAGCATTTACAAACTTTTCATGTTGTTTTATAGTTTTGATTTTAAATGTCTTCTTTTGGGATAAGAATATAAATGAATGGCTGTTGGCAATGGTAGAGTCATGGAGAGGCTTGATCCTACCATTTGGGTTTCTCATGTCTAGCAAAGATGAAGAGAAACAAACCATTTATTGTGTTTGCATTTTATTTGGATTGAACTCAGAATCTCATTCATGTTAGGCAAGTGCTATATAACTGATCTAAATATCTACCCCAACTTTTAAATTTTTATTTTGTGGGAGGGTCCAAGTTGCTCATCTAGGTCTTAAATTTATGGTCTCCTACCTCAGCTTCTAGAATAACTGGAGATACAGACAAGTGCCATAAGACCTAATTGGTTGTATTTTCCTTTCTTGCTTTCTGTCCCTTAAAGGTTTAGTTTAAAATCATTTTTCTTCATCCCCCTATTGTTTTCTTCCCATTTTCATATTGAATCCCTATTGCCTACTATTTAAAATTAGCCTGGTCTACTATGAGTCAAAATTTAGATACTGATTGTGAAATATGTATTACTAAGGGTCCTGTTTAGGGCTTTTTGGGTGGTCTTTGTTGTGCATCATCCCCAAGGCCTAGCTTTCTTCTTGCGTCTGATTTCATAAAATATGAGTATTAGATACCATCTCCTGTTCAGGAAGTTTCTACATATAAGATCAACAGTGAGACTTTAAGATTCATGATAGTTGAATCTGTGTTGAGGGTGTCTTATGTCTAGGGAAGTCAGGTATTACATGTTATTTGTTTTAAATGTCTTATTCATTTAGTAATCCAGGAATCTGATGCTGGGGTTGAAATTTCCCTGCCAAGATTGCCTCACATTGCTAAATATGATACATAATGCCGACTCTGAGAGATGTCCTAGTTGGTCTTATGGCTATTAACACCATAGCTATTATATGTGTCTTACAAAATGTTGCACTAAGGAAAAAGAAAGTGGAAGCCCACGTGCATTAGAATTTCATACTAGTTCAACTAATTAGAAATGATTGTATTTTCACTCGTATATCATAAACTAGAAATGTTTTCAGACATAAACCAAAAGAAGATTAGCAAATACCAAAAAAAAAAAAAAAAGCAAGTTGCACAACACAATGAAGTAGGACAACTTGAATTGGACTATAAAATCCATGTTTTTCAACTATGTGATGCTAATTCCACAGAATAGGCACATTGTTGGGTTAAAAAAAAAGTCTAACTTTGACATAATAGTTTGCTACAAAAAGACAAATAAGAAGGGGGGAAGTATGGGTTATTTTTCATTGTCCTTTTTATAATGTCTTTTTTCTTTTTAAATGAACTTTGCATGACGGAAAAGGCCTGGAAAGTCTTTTTGTCTGCTCATTAACGTATTAGCATCAATTACTATTGATGTCATTTCGACCATGACTAGTCAGTCTGTTTCTTCATTCCCTCCTGTATGAAAAGCAGCATGAAACTGGAAAGAGAGAGAAGCATAAAAGGAGACAGATTTCCTTATAGAAATGCTAGTCTTGACATTTTTCCTTCTCTTAACAGAACACATACACACACACACATACACACACACACACACACACACACACACACACACACACACTCATACTATGTTTTATACAACTCCTTTTCTGAAAGCAGAATGCTGTAGAAACCACTTAGTAGGTGACTGAAGTCAGCATGTAATAAAATATAGTTTTAGAACCATATTGATTCTTAATGTCAGACCTGTTTCATAATTTCCATATACATTAACAAATCATCAAATATGCTCCAAAACCATACTAAAAAGATCTGATTAGGTGATGGTATACAGGCTATGGGCAATTTTATTCCCCTAAACCACTTTCAAAGTATACTGGTAATTTGAATCACTGAGTACAACATAACTTTCTGAAAATTAAATCAGATGCTTTCTCAAATCAGTATTTTATCTGATCGCTGTGCTTAGTGATAGGCACTTAGCATTTCTCTGGAAGAAATGTGGTATGCTGTTTGTCAGAGCCACTGTGACTATATGAAACACCATATTTTTCAGATACCTATTTGTATTGTCTCTTCCTACCTAATATATCAGATATTTACAAATCACATTGAAGCTACTAGCATTGTTATGTAAAGTCTAAAGTTACCAAATTCTGAGTTGTATAGGTTATGGCAATCCCTAAAGGACCAGAAGAAATTACATGTTTATTTCAGCCAAATAAAAAGCAACATGCAAATAGCTTTGAAAAAAGAAATAAATCTAGTAGATTTGTAAAAGTTTTTTTTAAATAGCATGTTTTTATTCTAAAATGTAAAATGCTGTTATATGCAACCAAAGAGTGGAGATAAAATGCTATTTTATTCTGCAAATATATTTAGAATTATGCATACACACACACACACACACACACACACACAATGAGGTATCTGTTCTGGCAGTTTTGACACTCTTCAAACAAGTAATATACTGTGTATTAATCTTCCTTTAAATCATATCAATGACTCCAAATAAAAGCACTCATTCCATTTCTCAAGGTGGATACAATCTTGTATATTTTTAGAAACTATTTTTTCACCAGAAAGAGAATGTGTACTTCTTTATTTGATGAATTTAATTATATATTAAAATATACAGTGTTCTCTTCTATTATGAGTAATCAGGGCATGAAAATTACAGGCTTCATCCTTAAGTTTTAATATGCTTCATTGGAAGATGAGCAATGACTTTTTTTTAATCTCACACATATCTGCCTGAGGGAAAACCGTTTGATCTTTGACAATTAAAAGCCTTGGGACTTAGCTATTATGCCATTAGATGAGGATAATTTTATTAAGTTATCTAAAATATCAAGGAAATTTGAGATCATACCAGTTTATTTAACAAGTCAATCTATAACACATACTGCATTTGCATTTGCGTAATTTTCTGACTCTTACTAGAATTAGACCTTTCAAGTATTAACTCATTACATGTTTTAAAACCTAAATGAGCTCTTTTACTTCAAACTAAATCAATCACTCATTTATTTGCATTAAAAATACTATAAGAAGCTTGTGTTAATCATTTTAGATATATGCTAAGACATTTATAATCATTACTTAATGTAAACAACAAGTATAATTTATAATGCTTATTACTTAATATCATCCTGTAATTTTCTTCACTGAGCAAATATATTTCTCTCAGTTTGTTTGTTCCAGATTTCATACAGCTTGCATTTATTTTTAGTCATAGCTTAAGTTTGAATCACTGAAACTCAACATAAAAGGTCAAGCTCATCAAGAGCAGCTATAGATATTGCTTAAATTGTTAAGTATCACTGGACTGGAAGCAAACAATACAATAAGCCTACATAGCATATCCCTACATAGTATAAAAGCATTTTATATTTCTCCACAAGTAAATACTCAGGAAATAGTTTTAGACAAGGAAAGTTAAAATATAGTGGATACCTGGCATAAAGCTTTAGAAAAGATAACTTTATAGCATACATACTATCAGAAGATAACTGGCTGACAATGTTTCTAAACAGAATAGTGAATGCAGTTGGATATCTGTGACTTTCCAAAATCACTGAAATGTGGAAGAAGACCATGGGAATAATGGTGAATTCAATATCTTAGACTTCTAAGCTCCACATGTACAGTGTGGCTTGCATTTGCATATGTGCATGAGCACACACAGACAATCAAGATGAACTTCCTAAAATTGTTTCTGGCCATTGCTGGTGTCTTGTATGATTAGACTAGGAAGAATGATGCCTTCTCCTAAGGATGTCTTGTAGAGTTTTTGAAGTGGAAATGTGACTGGTTTTTGAAGTCAGACCGACCAGGGTGTGCTTCTTCTCCGCATAAAGAAAAGTTACTGACTTAACTAACTTCTATCCTTCTGTTTACTTGACTATTGAGTAGTTGATAACAGCTGAATAAAAGATTGCATAGAAACTATATCAAACCGTGTAGTTTCAGTCTTTACAGCACTGCATGAAACAACATCCTTCCCTTCACACGCTCACAAACATCAGCACCTCTTTGCAGTTCATAGGCGTGTCTTATGACATGACAATATCATCATCCACTTATTGCTGAAACTTGGATAAGTAGTTATATCTTAAAGAAGTGTGATGTTATATAGAAAGAGGCAGAGTCCTATTGATTCTTAGACAGTTATAACATTTTATACTCTCCATTTCCTCTAAAACCAAGAAATTCTTAGGCTGGCAAGGTGAATCAGAAAGTAAAGGTGCTTGTTTCCAAGCCCAAGGATCCCAGTTTGATCCCTAGAACTCACATGGTAGGAGAAAAATGACCCCTAAAGTCTGTCCACTAACATTCATGTACAGTGTGGCTTGAATTCACATATGTGCATGAATATAAGCACATACACACACACACACACACACACACACACACACACACACACATACACACACTAATCAATAATACCTTTTTAAAGTTTTAAAATGGAAATTATGACAAAGCTTTGAATAGCTCAACCATATAGAGAAAATGTATGATACAGAGTGAATAGTGTGAAAGAGTTAGAGAACTTCTTACTAGACAAAACTATTACAACCCACAATTTTTCTCCAGAAATTAGAGCTGTACTTTATTTACATAATTAATTTTCTTCAAAAAGACTGTCCTCTATATTGAGTTAGAAAGAAACACTCATTGTCATGATGGTTCTTATGAAAGTAATTTTCAGTTCACTTTTTGCTATAGGATCTATACAGTCACAAATATCGTAATGTACCAACATGCTTACTGTTTTCTCAAATTAAATGCAAGTAAATTGGATGTATAAACATTAGGGAAGATACCCACTAACTCCCCAGGATGGACAAAATTTACAATCATTCCACTTTCACTGCTGTTAATATTACTAATTGCCCGATTCCTGGAGAACTAATTTATTTGTGACAAGCTCAAATATGTAATGATCTCTATTCAATGTCCTCTTTCAATGTTTTGAGAGAGAAGGAGATATGTAGTTCAAATGTATCCCAAACAATATACCACCTCAACAAAGAGATGACTTAGATCCACTTAACATGTGTACTACTTTACTTTCTAGTTTGGTACTTGGACAAGAAAATTGAACTTTTACAGCCATTTAGTACTTTATCTAAAAATCCTAACATAATCTTCAGATAAATGGCATCCAGCTCATCTGAGTGTTGAATTTCCAGATCATAAACTTCTAAAGGGCAGAGTCTACAATTATTTGGCTAACTCTCTATTGCTTGTGACTGTATAAACTTAATAAATACTATTTCATGGTAATGTTGATGATGACAAGTTAATGCTTCTCAAAGCTCCATCCAACCAGTCAATTTAGTGAAAGTCAAACTGGTCATTGGATGTCATAAAACAATCAGTCACTTGATTGAATGAATTATTCAAATGGCAGCTGGTTGCTTTTATGCTCGTATAGATATAACATTAAAGTTGCTTGCCATATTGAGAAGCATTAAGAGAATGGTGCAGTATAGCTATTTATTAGTAGCCAGTGTTACCACATCAGTTAGA
The DNA here is from genome assembly GCF_008632895.1 of Mastomys coucha. NCBI lineage: Eukaryota > Metazoa > Chordata > Mammalia > Rodentia > Muridae > Mastomys > Mastomys coucha. Next base: position 15,687,084 of record NC_045030.1, read on the forward strand.
AACTTCAAAACAGTAAGCTGTAATCACTATATAAACTAAAAAATATGTATAATAATATAATGTTAAAGAATCTCATAGCAGATATACTCTCTGGCTTAATTTTTTAAAAGTTTTTTATATAATTTTATTTTAATCATATTCTCTCCCATTCCTCCACTCTTCCCATATCCTCCCCACCTTTCTACCTACTCAACCCTGTGATCTTTCTCCCTCAAAATATAAAAACAAGAAAAAATAAAAATGAAAACAAACAAACTAAAGACAAAGAAAACCAATAAGACAAACATACCAATGCAAAACGAAATTTAAATACACAGTAAAACATGCTTTTGGGGTGCGGCGAAGCACAGCTGGTCAACTTCTACTGGACCGTGGTTGACATATTCACTGATACGTCCTTGGAGAGAACTGATATTCCCCTTCCCACCAGATATTAATTGCAAATATCTCTTAGGTAATGGTGAAGATTAATATCTTAACCATGGCCTGCTAAAATTAGAATTGAGCATCCTAGTCAAGAAGAAACTAGTTATTACCTTTGTCCTAGATATTATCCTCATTCATGTTTTTATTAGGACAATTACTAAGCAGTGGTTCTTAGCAGAAACCAAATAGTGAAGATCACCAGAATTATCTTGTTAGTTATCTTAATGTGTCCTTTTAGTCCTATACTAATCATGTATACAACTTTGAAACTAAAACAAAATTATACCATACCACTGGATTTCAGGATTTTCTCTAAAGATATAATCAACATAGTTTATTATTCATCAGACTACATATATACAGGTCAATCCAATAAAACAGATTCTGGAAAAAATATCAGAGATCTATACTGAACTGATTTTTTAAAAAAAATTTGTAAAGGTAATTCATGTGGTAGGGATATTCTTATGAAAAAAGTGCTAAAATTGGACAGACATGCAGAATGTAAAGAACAAACTTTCATTTCATCTCATTTTGTTATCAATGTGTAGAAAATGTCATTGGCAAAAATATAAGAGTGAAAGTCATTTTATAATTTTAGAAGTTAGGCATAGTAGTGCATACATACCTTTAATTGCTGAACTCGGCAGAGGCTGACAGACCTCTATGAGTCTGAAGCCACACTGATCTACATAGTAAGTTCTAAGATAGCAAAGCCTACATAGAGATACCCTGTTTCAAAAGGAAAAACAACAACAACACACATAGAAATCTTGAATTTAATAAAGATCTCTTAAATACAAAAAAGGCAATTTAGTAAAGAAACAAATAAATCAATCATTGATCAGATTTAGTGATTTTATTCTTTTATCAAATGTCTATGTGTGTGCATGGGTTTGCATGTAGGTAAACACAATTGTGGAACCCAGATGGAAACATTGAGTAGTTTCTCCGTCTTCTTCTAATATATTTTTTCAGATAGATTACCTCAGAATTTAGAGAGAATTGACCATTCAGTGTAGCTGAATCTGTGACAATCCTACTGCACATATATGCTCATTGCACAGCAATGTTCATTGATATTTTGCTAGGTAAGGGAAATAACTAAATGTTATTCAGCCAACAAATGGATAATAAAAGTGTAACTATACATTATAGAATGCTGTACAGCTATAAAGAACTATTTCAGCTACACTGGAGGGTCAACAAGCCCCTCTTGTCATTTCCTGTCTAGCACTGAGACTATAGGTACTTTACACCAGACCTTTTTACACGGATGCTAGGGAGGAAAACTCAGATCCTTATGTTTATATGTCAAACTCTTCATCGATTGAGCTATCTCTCTGTCCCCAAAGCTGTAGAGGTTTCATTATGGTTGTTGTTGTTTGGGGTTTTTTATTGTGTTGTTTTTGTTTTTGTTTTGTTGTTGTTTTTTGTTTTAAGTCATCTCTATACAGATGTGAGAAATTCAGCTGTGGATAGAAAGAAAATATTTGCTAAGCAGATACTATAGAGGCTAAATACTCATATCTAAAAAAATTGGAGCTAGGAGCTTCCAATGAGGGACCATGGGACATTTGTTTTCCTAGATCTAAGTTACCTCACTCAATATAGATCTTTTCTAGTTCTATTTACCTGAAAGTTTCATGATTCCATTTTTCTTTATAGCTGCACAGTATTCTATAGTGTGTAGCTATATTTTTATTATCCATTTATCAATTGAAGGACATTCAGGCTTTTTCCCCTACCTAGCAATTGTGACCAGAACATCAATGAACATGACTGTACAATGGACATACCTGTGCAGTAGAATATTGAGTCTTTGGGCATATGCCACAGAGTAGTATAGCTGGGTCACATGGTACAGTTATTTTCAGCTTTTGGCTTTTTGATCATTCTCCACACTGCTCTCTGGAGTAGTTGCATGAGTTTGAAATCTTACCTTATACTCAGGGAGTTTGCTTGATGTGTAATGAGCTATCATGCTAATATTACTGAGGGAATTTATTATATAAAAGATTTTCTTTCTTCTTAGCCCCCAAGGGCAGAGACGTATTTCAATTTCATGTGGTTCTGGAACCGAGAAACATAAAGACCATTTTAAATTGTTCAAATTTTTTGCTCTATGGTTCTCATGCCTCATGTTCCTGAACAGTTCCTTGTAACTGTTCTACTCCTTTCATTTTTCATTATATATACTGGTTCTCACATAGAAAATGAGAAAAACTAATTGAATAACCCATGAAAATTGATTAAAGTACAACCCCAAATATAAAATAGCCACAAGTTCTTAGTAATATACATAAGCCATTCAATATAAGGACAAATGACCAATCTTGCTTTGAAAAAAATCCCAGATACCCTATGCAGATTCTGTATATTTAAGGTATTGAAACAAATTTCTCAGTCTTTAAATATGGGGCATATAGAGTATGGTCAGAGGAAGAGACAGTGGGTATCCAGAACAAAGTCCTCATCAGGTATAGTTAACATCATTAGTGATAAATCATACCAGTGGTCTACACTATTGATATTATGTGATGAAAGTGGCATTTTCCCTCAGTGAACTTCCTCCAAACCTAATCTCCAAATCTAATCATAAAAATTCCAACTGTAAGGTACTTTATAAAATACCTAATCCATAATCCTCTTCAATCTGAATATGATTAAAGCCAAAGTCTGTTTAGACACTATCACAGTCTTAAAGAAGTTAAGAAGATTCTCTGTCTTGGATATAATTTATCTTCTAAAGGTTTGCTTGCCCCAAGAGTAGCATTTTGAGGTAGTATCATTAGGACTCAACTTTCCTGAATGGATTCCTAGTATCTTGTAGAAGCAGGTAAGGTCTTATAGAAGTCGATATTTACTGAGAAACCACTGACTGCAAAAGCCAACACTGACCCCTCATTAATCCCTTCCCATCTCTTTTTGCACACATACCAGTTTAATATCATCTTTCATGAGGGATTGATTCTTCAATGCTAAACAGACGCCAAACAGTGTTTCTGAATATCCAGTATGGCAAACTAAATAAACTTCTCTTTATACAGTACCTCAGCTTGGATATTGAAAGAAAAAATATGTTAAAAAACTTACCAACAATGAGACTAGCAATGGATATTTTAACCATTCATCAATACTAATATGCTTTGAATTTAGTACACTGCAATATGCATAACTATCCTCTATAACTTGGAAAAGAAGTTCTTGCATAGAAGTTGCTTATTGGATTTTTTTAAACAGGCTTTATTTAAAACACAATTTTTTCAGATAGTGTAGCTTGAAAACATTAAGACTGCATAATTTTGCGAGAAACTGTAGGTGCTACTTTAAATCACATCCATTAGGATGATGAGGCAGGAGGATCCAAGGTTCAAGGTTATCCTCAACTTAACAAATCTGAAACCAGCCTGGACTATATATTAGGCACTGTCTCAAAAATGAAATAAAATCATATAAAATAAATCCAAACTTAGCTAAATGGTAAATTTCAGGCCATCCTGTATTATATAGTGAAATGAAAACATAAAAAAAGAGGGACAGTTTTATTTTCTTACTCAAAGTTGTGTAGTCCTATGCAATTTTTTTTTTGTGGTGCTGGGAATTAAACTCATGGCCTCATGCATGCAAGGCAAGCACATTATCAACTTAGATATAACTCCAGCTGTTCTCTCATGTTTAAATAGTAGCCTGAGTTAGATAAAGAAATCTAAGAGCAATGTGAAGAGGTTTTTAAACTTCTAGAGTTATACCTGTAGTATTATAAAATAGAGATGCTTCTCAAAGATCTCAGTTTATGGAGGGAAGCTGCTCTTCAGACCCACGCTTTAGTTTCACATTTAGCTTATAAAGTCTATTGGCAAGATCTTAAGCAGAGATCACGAAGCTCCTGCCTGTTTGTTGAATTAAGGAAAGGATAAGATACACCTTCAAAGACATAAAGGTGTGGAATTCAGAATCAGGTCAGAGATACTGCCAGTCCCGTTGATCAGCCTTTTGTTAGCAATAATTTAGTAATTATTAACCTACCACTAATCTTCATGGCCTGGCTCTCACTATTATTCATAAAATAAAATAAAATAATGCTATTAGATGACAATAGAAGGAAACAAGGAAACCATAAGGCAAATATTTTTTTAAAATGTTAGGAAATGCAAATTCCAGAGAGAATGTTCTCTGTTACAGTTTTTAAATTAGTTTGAAGGCAAGACCATACATATTTGATGTATTTTATTTAAATGTTTGAAAAATATATTTGATTCTATTCTTTCCTTTCCCTCAACTCTTCCCAGAGCCTCTCCATGAACCAAGAGAATTAACTCCATGCTCTCCTTCTCTATCTCCCTTCTCTCTCTTAACAATAAGAAAACTGAAAAATAAAAATAAAAACAAACAAACCCCAATAAGACAAAAAGTAACAAGACAAATGAAAACTATACATACACACATGCACACACATGTGCACACACGCAGAGAGAGAGAGAGAGAGAGAGAGAGAGAGAGAGAGAGAGTCAATTCTGTATTAGTCAACTACTTATGGACATTGGTCCTACCTATCAGTGTGGCTGATATACCTAATGACACTGAATTGGAGAACATTTACAACCTCCTTTCCAGCAGGAATCAATTGCAAAGTAGCTCTTTGCTTAGGGGTGGGGATCTCTCACATGGCCTGATATTTATTAGCTGTAGTAGGCTGGATGACCAGTGAACCCCTGAGAGAGTTATCTCTGTATTTTTAGACAAGTGAGCACCATTATACCCAGAGTTTTTAAAAACTAAATTTTGGAACGTAGAGCGTTAAACTCATATCTTTATGTTTGTACAATAATCATTTCACTGACTGAGCCATCTCCCAGTACCCCTTTAGAAGATTTTTCTATAGGCCAAATAAATCAGTGTAGTTAAGTTGTACATGAATCAGATTACAGGGTACTGTTCTAAATTGAATTCAATGAACATTCTTATCTATATGCAAAAATTACCCCTTCAAAACTATGTAAATTCTTTGGAAGCTTATACAATTTGAATGAGTTTATTAAATTAGATCTTTTTCTCTGAGAATCAATTATACTAAATATCAAGTATATCAGACTTGTTTTTAATGAATTACCTCCAAAAGACTAAACCCATGAATGAAATGAGGCAATTAATTTAAAAATCAAATGTTAGAAAAAAGATCATTTGACAAGCTGTCTAGCACTTTCTATACTTTATATATATAAAGCAGTGGCTTGCCATACCATTCATTATTCTTTGTCTACTTCTAAAGTTTTCTCATTTTTTTGTATAAGAATAAAGTTTTATTTCTACACTAGAAAACACTAGGAAGCCTTCATATTATCTTGTCCTAAAATCTGGAAAATTATGATAATGGAGCCTTAAATTCTACTCATGTGCTATTGTTATATACTGGATGTTTGAGAGACAGGATGCTTAGAAGGAACACAGTTAAAAGGCTTAATAGGAAGGGGAAACCTGTATGAAATCATTTTAACTAAGTTAAAATGTATTTTTCCATTTCTTCTTATGAAAATTAGCTGCTTTATGAAAAGATGTTTTGATATATAGTAATATTTCTGCTGTAAAACAAATACTTTAGGTCTTTAAGTATTTGGAATTTAGCCAGTGTTACAGTTACATAACCATATTGATTATATACTTATATAGATATGAGTGTATCCTGTCATAAAAGAAAGTCTTTATCATTTGTTAGGGCAGAAAACATTGATTTATGCTCAATATAAAAGCTAAAGAAAGCCTAAAGATAGCTTAGCATTGTAGGATGTCAGTCCACCTCTCTTAACATTACTCATATGTTGACAGATAAAAATAAGTACCAATTACAAATTTTATAAACAACAGCTAAGTTTGCTGTAGGTGTTTCCCAAAATTGTAGAGGATTTATCTATAAAAAATAATTCATTATATACTTGATGTTAAATTCAACTAGAAGCTCATTAGAACTATATTTCTTTTATTTGTTAAATTACCAAGTATGAAGAAAAATAGTTTCAAAGGGTGTTAACCCAGGTAACTTGAAAGGGTTGTTTCAGAAGAAGAATCCATATTTTTGCTGCATGTAATATGAATGTGTAGGATGATCATAAGTGTCTGGTTCTAAGAAAAGCATTCTCAAAATTGGGTCACCTTAATTAGAGGGGGTTGGGCTAGATATATGGACTATCCTAAAGTTACATAACCATATTCTTAACCAGATGAATATTCTTATTCATCAGTTTTGGAGCAAGGCCAACAAACATAAACTTTTACCAGATAATTCAGTAAAAGCACTGAATGATGTTGAGAGACCAGATCTTTTGAGTTCAGACTCCATCTTAGAGAACCTGACCTAAAGTTGAACTCAAGTTAACTAACAGGCCGGTACCTAGCAGCACTTCCAGGGTACCCCCCAGAAGACCGGTGTCTAGCATCATTTTACAGGTTACCTCTGTCCTCCAACAAAACCTGTGCCTAGCACCAGTTTCCAGGTTATTCCAAAGCAAACTTGAACTTTAACATTTTACTTCCTAACAGCCACCAATCAAGAGGAAAGCAGAAGTTAAGTTTATGGTTTAGCTTACAGCACCAGTGAACTATGTTAAAGGCCATAATGGTCCCCCGATCAGATGTGTATCAGGCAAGATACACCCTTCTAGCCTCTACAAATGCTTGCCTAAAACTAGACTCAGGGTTCTACCTTCCTGCTGTGTCAGGCAGGGTTCAAGCTTAAATAAAGAGACTCTAGTGCGATTGCCTCAGAATTGGCTCCTTGGTGATTTTTGGGGGGTCCACCAACATTTCCTGGCACAACAATGTCAAAGCTCATGCTTTAAAAGAGAATATGAGAGCTGGAGATGTAATTCAGTTGGCAGAGTGCTGGTATAATCGGGCACAAAGGTCTTGGTTCAATTACCAGCTCCATATAAGTCAGGAGCAAAACTTTAATCCTGCTATTTAGGAGGTAAAGAGTTCAAGGTTATCCTTATTCATGTGACAAATTTTTGGCTAGTCTTGGCTCCATGAGACACATTCTAAAGTTTTAAATATATATATTTCAAAGCTGGAGAGATGGATCAGTGATTAAGAATACTGACTGCTCTTCCAGAGGACCCAGGTTCAATTCCCGCTGCCACAAGGTGGCTTACACCTGTTTGTACATTCAGTTCTATGTAACCTGACCCCCTCATATAGACACACATGTAAGTAAAACACCAATGCATGTAAAAAATAAACAAATTATTTTTTAAAAAGATGATATCTCACAAGGGGACTGAGATAGCTCAGTGTGTAAAGGTGCATGCTGCCTAAGGAAAGAAGCCTGCAACACTTGATGACTTGAATTTGATCCAAAGAACCCACATAAAGATGGAAGGGGATAAGATCCTGGAGAAAGTTGTCGTTACACTCCATCCCCACACATAGACATCATGCTTATGTGCACACACACACACACACACACACACACACACACACACACACGTAATTATTTTAAAATATTTTAAGATAGTACCTGACTAATACAAATGTAGAGTCTTACAGCCATCCATTGAACTGAGTACAGGGTCCCCAAGGAAGGAGTTAGAGAAAGGACCAATGGAGCTGAGGGGTTTGTAGCCCCTTGGACAAACAACAA
>NC_045030.1:15696865-15697882 GCF_008632895.1 Mastomys coucha
TACAGATATTATTTAATCAAGTGTTCATTTTCTGGATCATCTAGGTCACCCAGAGTCAGCACTTAATCCCTGCAAAACTGTTAAGATTTCTGTAAAGTACTCCACTCTTTCTCTATGTGTTGCTTTCAATGCCATTCAATAAAATAGAGAGAAACCCCATTTGTTAGACATACACACAGAAGGGCAGACAGTCAGACAGACATAAACACAGGAAAAGGATAGACAATCGATGATGGAAGACACAGACAAGGAGAAGTAGTGAATTCAAGTCTAGTGTAATTCTTTGTTAAATTACACCAAAGGGAAGTACTTTACTGATTTTTTCATTATTGTGTCACTAGCATATTACTGGTGACTATGTGTTTATTATTAGTATGTTCAATGTGACTATATAATTCTGGAAATGTGACTAGCTCTCTACTTTTCTAAGATGGAATCAGGACTTATCAACAGTTCTAAGGATGCAGTGAGATTACATGGTAATGGTATTGGGATGTTACATGATGCTTCATATTTACATGGACATGGTAAGCTGGCAAAAGTTGTTATTATTGCAATCTTGTATATGACTTTTTCATATATTCTCTAGTTGGTGATAACACCTTCTCAACATTTTTTTTCCAGAATTTATCCTAGTATATCAAAAAATGTCCACTGTCCATGTTGAACTATTAAAGTGGTCCAAGACTTGTCCCCTGTTATATTTTCTGTGAATTAAAGCTAACTCCAAGACAGATGATCTTATAAGATCGATGTAAGCAGAGATCTGAAAGATTGAAGTATTTCCTTACATTTATGTGTGATGATCTCTGTGTTAGTTTTCAGCTCACTGGGGAAAATTATGTGACTCAAGCAACTAAAAGAAGCAAGAGCTTATTTTGGAACTTTGGATCAGTTTGATGTCACAGTACATCATGGTATGGGCCTTGCTAGCTAAAGTTCAAGAAGTCCATCTCTTTTTTCCCATGGTTTTAGAGCTTTATTGTAGAAAGAGACAGAGAGAGAGAGAGAGAGAGA
>NC_045030.1:15697892-15706591 GCF_008632895.1 Mastomys coucha
AGAGAGAGAGAGGGAGAGAGACAGAGACAGAGACAGAGACAGAGACAGCGAGACAGCGAGATAGCGAGACAGAGACAGACAGAGACAGAGACAGACAGAGACAGAGACAGACAGAGACAGAGACAGACAGAGACAGAGGTAGAAAAGTAGAGACTGGTCATGGCCACGTGGAGAGAGGGGAAAGGGAGTGGGAGAGAGGAAACAAGAGGTGATAGTAAAGACAAGAAAGAGTGCAAGAACTTAATGAATCCAGCTCTTATTTGAATTCTTGTTCCAGAGCTTTAAGATGGAACCTCTCTTGCTTTCCTTTTCTTCCATTGGTTTGGACTTCAACTGTGAGACATATACCCTGAAAGAAACTTTCCTCAGATGTTTTCTGAAGTTTAGTGTACATGTTCATTTCCAGGCAGTTTTTCTCACTAAAGAGGGAAGTTTTAGAAGCTGTCCTATTAATGATGGTGTTCCTAAAATTACAAAGAGCTTTGCACAGAACAGACAATATTTGCTAAGTAAATAAGGTAGGTTCCTTTCATATTTGTGCTTTTCTACTGTTGCCTGACTTTGTGCTTATGGGTTTTCTTTTTTAATTTTAGTGAGCTAGCTCATTACCATTCAGTTCTTCTACTAATACTGTTTTGCTCAATGATTTCAGTTTACTCTTTCATATTGGGTATTATGAGAGAAAAATGAGATCAAAATTCTCATTTCTAACTAATAATATCTCATATACATGTCCAAAATTTGGTTTGTCATTGCAGGTGGTTAATATCTCGAGAAACTATAAACTGGTATGCTGGATTTTTAATTCTAGCACAAATCTTATGTTTCTAATAAGGCAAAGGTTCATATCTTAAATTGATTTTGAACCTGACAATAGTTCATCATGGCTTAAAGAAAACTAATATAAACTTTACATGTGCATACCACTCATGATTGAAAGCTACTATATCAGATTAATACTTTATTAATAATCTCATATAATGGTAGACATACCAATGCAAAGAGCATCAAAGATAGACCTGGCAAATTTAGGATACACTGGATGTCTCATCTAAGAAGAACCCATTTGGAATCCAGAGAAAAAAAATCACTGTTATTTCCTTTTTGTTTCAAATTTTATCTATTTCTTTGAAAAAATGTCGTGTGTTTTTGTGATTTTATGTGTACCACATGTGTACAAGTAGCCAAGAAGGTCGTAGGGTGTCAGATCATGTGGAATTGGAGTTACAGGCAGTTGTGAGTCACCTGATGGTCCTGGAGAATGAACCTGAATTGTCTAGAACAGACTTTCTCAAGCTGTGGGTCGTGACTCCACTAGAGTAGAATGAACCTATAGAAACTGCATATCAGATATCCTGTATATCAGATATTTATGGTATGATTCATAACAGTAGAAAAATGCAGTTGTAAAGTAGCAATGAAAATAATGCTATGATTGGGGGTCACTACAACTATATCAAAGGGTTGCAGCATTAGGAAGGTTGGGAACTCTGCTGTAGAAGAACAGCCAGGGCTGTTTACCACTGAGCCCTCTCTCCAGACCATTAATAATGTATTTCCAACTTCCAGTCCCAGCCTCATTTTGTACTTTGGGAATGAATAACATCTAGTAAATCTTCTATGGCATCAAGAAACTCATACTGCCTAATTTTCAATTTCAGAAGAGGACCTTCAGTGGACAGAAGAAAAACATGACACAATCCCACCTTGATTTCCCAAAGCATCCCACAATGAGCTTCTGATAAATGGCACCTACCGCAGCTGACAGGTTTTTCTTTTTTTTTTTGTTTGTTTGTTTGTTTTTTGTACAGGAAAAGATCCCCATTGCCTCTTCATAAGGCAGATTTAACCAGATTTACTTATGCACCAAACACTTCTGTATAGGTTACCTATACAGCCAACTTTTTTTTCTTTCAGAAACTTCTTGATTTTTTTTTATAATCTAAATAGTTTTGAACATCTTCTGTAACTGTGATGAGGCCTTGCATTCCTTTTTTTAGAAAGTGAAAATTGCTGTTCTCAAATGGAAACAAATTTTACATCAAAGTGCTCAAATTCAATGCCGAGGGGAAACAAGCCAAATATGTAAAGCATTCTAACAGCTGGCACTGATATTGGCAAAGGCTGTGTCTAAACATGTGAAGGGAGAAGACATGGGGTGATTTTTAAATAATTCCAGAAGTTTTCATGCCTTTGTTGCAATTATCTGAGTACTTAGACTAAGGTATACCTTGACACAAATGACATGAAGAAATAACTCAAATCTCCCTTTAACTTTACAAAGACAAAGGCAGACCTCATCTATTATATAACAGACTCAGATGCTTTGAAAAATTTGGGCAATTTACTGCATTTTTTTTTTGAATCTTCATCCAGATGCCTAGCAATATAGAGCCAAAACCAAGGCCAGTGATACTATGGAACTTTTTCCAAAGGGCAGAGTAAATTGTTCTCCAAATATTCCACCATAGCAAGGTTGTTTCAGTCGAATATAATTATAGTAATAGAGTTTTAAATAGGCATAGGACTAATTGACTACATAGCCAGAGCCTAGTCAGATTTTTAGAGATGCTGTTTGGTTCCTTTAAGTCTTATCTGTAGCCATTGATGGCTCACTTAGTCATGAATTTTAGTTCAGTTAAAGAGGGTCATTTAGACAAAATATGGATAAAAATGAAAGAGATTATATAAATGTCTCATAAAATTATCTAAATTCTCACTAAATAAGCAAGGTAGAATAAAACTGCATTTAACAGCAGAATGTAATTTAATAATTAGAAAGAATGAGAGGGAGAAGAGAAGAGAGGAATGGAGGAGGAAGCAAAGATCACAAGGCTGTATATGTGTTGCCTCACTGGGCCATGAGATTCTTAATTTATTCAATTTCAACATTACCGGTGACTAACTCTAATAGTACTGTGCCTGTTTGTGAGCATAGAAGAGACAGGGAATAAAATTGGCGTCTATGAGAGAAGAGAAGTAAAAAACAAAATAAAGGAGGGAAGAAGGAAAAAAGTTTCATATAAATGTTGGTAGAATATAAAATTCAGTGATACCTATATAACGTATTTCCTACTTTTATGACAGCATATTTAGCTACATTGTTTCCATGACAAGCCAGCAAACTCTGCTGAAACAATAAAATTGAATATTAATCTCAAAGTAAATTATTTTATGGGGTTCATTCATACAATAAATATATCTTGCCATATACCCAGAAATTTCTTGGTGTAAAATTTTTGAAAAAAATGGCTTTACAAGGAAATTATTTTGCTGAGTAGAGGTTTTTTTTTATTTTGTTTTGTTATCTTTTGTTTTTATTTCCTATCAAATAACGTATGGATTAAAAAACCACAAGCAATTGTCACATGAACCCTTTTGTTTAATCCATGTTGTTTGTCTCTGTTTCCAGCAGTTAGTGAAAAGGAAACTTCCTGGCATTTCCAATACAGTTGTTATTTTGGGAAAACATCTTAAATATACAAATGATTTTTGATATAGATATGGGAGGCATTGGGAAGGGAAAGATGAACAAAATACATTTTACAAAATATTTTAAATAAAATATTTGTATGTCCATAGAAGTTCTATTCATAATAACCAGACCCTGGAATCAACCTACATGGTCCTCAACCAAAAATATAAATAAAAAAAGGAAAGAAACAAAATGTGGTACATTTACACAATGGAATACTACTCAACTATTAGGAATGAGAACATCCTGAGTTTTGCAGGCAAATGGATGGAACAAGAAAATATCATCTTGAATGAGGTAGCCCAGACCCAAAAGGACGTGCATGTTATGTACTAACTGATAAGTGGATATTAACCATAAAGTACAGGATACCCACCACCATGGTCCACAGACCCAAAGAAGCGAAATAACAAGGAAATCCCAAGGTAGGATGCTTGAATCTCACTCAGAAGAAGAAATAAAATAGTCATCTGAAGTAGATGGAGGCAGGGAACTGGGTGGGATAGAGGATGGGGACGGTAAGTGGCAATCTGATGTAGAGGGAACCAGGAAGAGAGGGCCAGGAGAGTGAAGGGAAATCATTGGGGGCGGAAATCTCTATGACATGCCAGAGACCTGGGTTGGGGGAGACAGAAAACCTATGAGGGTGACTCTAGTTGAAACTCCTAGCAGTAGGGGCTATGGAGCCTGAAGTGCCCACTTCCAGTAATCAGGCAGGGCTCCCATTAGAGAGATAAGGACACCAACTCACTTATAAAACCTTCCACCCAAAATTTATCATGCTTACAAGAAGTACAGAGACAAAGATGGAGGACAGGTGAAGAGGACAGGTGTGTACGTATGGGGAGTGCTGGGAGGAGAGGTAAGGCTTCGATTGAAATGGAAAGTGAATAAATAAATTAATTGGAAAAATAATTGACCTAGTTTAGTTTCAAGATAGAAAATAAACTGAAAAATAAAACAAAATTTACTATGAGGTTCAAAAAGGAACATATTTTAAAAAATCATTTTTATATTTTTGAAATTTTCTTCTTTTTATTTAGTTCTTTGAAAATTTTACATAGTTGATGAGATATGGAATGATTGATTTGCTTGTATTTTGATAATACCTCCCCAACTCGGGTCAGATCCACCACATCTTCCCTACATACCCAAGTCTGTGATCACTGCTGCTACTACTTCTGCTTCTTCTTCATCTTATTCCCCTCATTATCATTCTCTCCATCTCTGGAAATATATTATAAACATGTGTTTCATAAAGGTGTATCTCTACAATACAATCAAACAAAAATGAAGTACAAGGTACTTTCACATCTGTGCATTCTATTATACTTTCTTAAATAAGCAAACAATTTGTACTAAATGGTGAATGCTAGGAAGTCCTATGTAAAACCACTCTTCCTACATCCTGAAAATGCAAAGTAGTAAATAGATGATGAGATATAGCACAACTGGTTTGCTTGTACACAAATGAATCAACCCTCAGAAATAATTCAGCACTACAACACATACAGGGTTAACATAGTAAAGTCCTTTTAATAAGTTATTTAAAGCTAGGAAATATCTATCACTTATTGGTGATACAAAAACTTAACTTATGCTTTAGATTATGTTCATTAGTGTACTTAGTCAAGGGATTAAATGTCATAGATATATTTATGTTATTCCTAGAAATTTAAGAATTTGACAGTGTCCATTGAGGGAAAACAACACTGTTTTCCTAAAAATCAGAGACATTTTGGGGGTGTAAAATAACATTGAAATTGATGGGGTGTATCATTAAGCACAGATACTCTTTGATTTCATAGATTGTAAATCCATGCAACACTGTAAGAAGCCATTCACAAAATTGAGATATTGATTATGCTCATCTATATAGTGATTATTTGCACCTGCAGCCTGGACAGTGCGCTCAAGAAGTATCATATAGACATATGGTAAAAACAGTAAATTTCTTCAGGCCTTAGCCTTCCACTCTCTCTGAGTTACTTACTAAAAAGTATTATTCATATGTATAGATATTCCCTGAGTTATTACTGTTAATTCATTTATACATTTACATTGTAGTATCAAGAACATGCCAAATGAATTTAATATGATGCCAATCTTGCCGAATTTCCATAACCTTAGAAGAATACATGTTCATACACATAAAGAATTGACTTGAGGGTATTTAGTTACAACTTAAATGAGAACAACAGGTCTAGGACTCATATTTTAATATTTTAAGGGTTTTGAGTTTTTTTTTTTTTTAGGTTTTAATTGGATGAAGAAACCAAAACAGAAGGTAGATTGATGATTGATATAACTAAAGCATGACATATATGTGGGTAGAAGTGTGTGTGTGTGTGTGTGTGTGTGTGTGTGTGCACATGCACACATGTGCAAGTGTGTACAATATGTAATAATAAAATCAGGATAAATAGTTCTGTTTTGTAACTACAGATATTTATTGGTTGGGTTAAACTTTATCATGATTCTGCCATGAGGCTATTTAAATGAAGACAGTTACAGTCAGAATGTGTATGGCACTTTGAATCATTAGAGAACAGTGTGGCTGGAGTGTAGTGAAAGAAGATAATGAGAAGATGTAGTCAAATGGAAAACCACACATTCTGTAAAGTATTGTAAGTACTTATAATGACCATCAGAACTGAAAGAGAAAATACTAAAGAGTATTGAACAAAAGGGTGACATACTTTGACATTCTTCTTAAATTTTTTCAGTTTTAACACTGCTGGAGCTATACCCATAAATTGTTACCAGTATGACTGTATAAACATGAGCTGAATAAGAAAAATATAACATAGATGCTAACATGGACAGAGGAAGGTATATACTGCTCAAACTCTACACAAAGAATTGTAAGTAACTAAAGAATCCTAAAATGCTGAAAGAGGGAGAGATAATCTTCCCCAGGGAAAAGCACACCAACTCGTTATCCAAATGGTCATCCCTGAAAACACATACAAGCAATGACACACACATACACACATACACAAACAAACATACATACACAGACATCACTATAAAGACATATATATGTATTATATATATGTATATGTATATATACATATATATATATATATATTCATGTTTGTAGCAACAATTAAGAAATACAGAAAGCCATGAATTTACAAGAGAACACAGTGAGATATATAGGAGGGTTTTGAGAGAGAAAAGGGGGGAATAATGTAATTATAATCTCAAAAATAGTTTAATTGAGAGACAGAACAAATGAAATATAAATTCAAAAAGATATTTGCAGCACTGGGATTATATGCTAGGACAAAATAGTAGAAGTTAAGAACTCCTTAAGAACAGTTGTTCCAAAATTGACAAAGGGTTTGGTGTTTCTCAGATTAGTGTATTTGAAACTTTTTGAATACATATGGGATAAGCTACTTTAGGATAAGTATGGCACACAGACATCCTCTAAAGAGTACTAGTCTGTTAAGAAGTTGTGTGTGATTAAGAAATTAAGAACATAATATTCTACATTATTAAATTTTAGTTTCTATAATTATTGATATATTTCTAGCTATGAAGTAATATAATTTCACATTAGAAAGACTGAAATGCTTTATGTCCCGGTTCCCCAAGTGAAACATTAAGCAGACATAAAATATTGAATAGTATTTTTTAATAGGAGTGCAGATATCAATAACAAAAACCACAATTCAGTCAACAAACAACCAAGAAAATGTCATATTCAAAATGGCAGGAAAATTGAGGCATTTTTACACACTCTAGTCACATGTCTTCTAGATGATAGAAACAGGGAATTTCTTTAGATTTATTCTATATTATGAATATCATTCCTGTATGTATATTATTGTATATTTTATGTATAACATGTGTATGCCTGGTCCTGTTAGACATCAGAAAACATTACCAGAATCCCTGGAACTGCATTATGGATGGTTGTGAGCCATGATGTGTATGCTGGGAACAAGACCAATGTTCCATGTAAGAGAAAAAAAATCACCTTATCTGCTGATCTATCTCTCAAAACCTATAAGACACAATTTCAAAGAAATGATGGCACAATGTCCATTTGCTACCTAGGAGCCAGACAAAGCATAAGTAACCAAGCTTTCACCATTCTAATATGGGTGTGGGTGGTAAGGTTTAGATATTTGCCTAATTCAAAGAACTCCAGGATATCTATAACCTTCACCTAAAAAGCTCTAGGAAGCATTAAGCACAATATGTGAAACTTAGAAGACATCTGACTTTAGATAACTACAAACCTATGGAGATTATTGATCCAGTGAAAGTAACAAATGACAATATAGCCATTAAAATTTTTCTAGAAACAAAAGAGAGAAGAAAAAGTGATTTTTAAAGAAGATAATGGATCCAAATCTCCCCAATCTGGAGATTCTTGGGTGTACAAATGCAAAAAAATCTCAAGTAGAAGAAAGGAGATCATAGCAACATTGTTCACAAATGCAGAACTATGATAACAGTCTGTGATGAGTGAAAAATAGTACACATACACAAGGGAGTCTTAGTCTTAAGAGGAATGTGAGCCTGACACATTCTACAGCATGAATTAAACTTAGAGATATTAGACTAAGTGAAATAAGACAGTAATAACAGGATAAATATTGTATAATTATATTTATATGTATGTATTCAGATTCATGTAGGGCATAAAATGGTGGTTTCAGGAAATGATATGGAAAAATTGAGTTATTATTTAATGGGTACAGATTTTCCATTTAAAAAGTTGAATGTGCTTGAGATGGATGGTAATGATTACAGCACAGTATTGTGGATGTTCTCAGTCCAATGAGTTGTCTGAGCTAGTAAAATATAGCCCTGGGTTAAAAGAGGGGACATTATTGTTATAGGGGTAACCAACCATTTTCTGATTGGGTTTAACCTGCTCTTCACAGGAAGAAACTCTTGCCTGGTATTGTAAATCTTTCTCAAAATCCAGTGCTGAGGACTCCACTGGCACAAAATATGAGCCTACTACTATTTCACAAAATGTACAAAACAGCAAACTGTCTTTTAAATATGTACCTCAATATCCACAAATTAGTGAAACTCTCATTATAAAAACTGATGTTTGCAGACAATGGCAGTTACTGCACACTCACAACTAATCAAATATCTGTGGATTTCTTATTGATAAAAGGAATGTTTTATATGAGACCAATTGCCCCACAAGATGCAGACAAACGTTCAGAGGAAAAGGTAGAGAGTAAGGACA
>NC_045030.1:15707029-15710356 GCF_008632895.1 Mastomys coucha
TATATATATACTGCATGTAAAACACATCCTCTCCTCTCTCTCTCTCTCTTTCTCTTTCTCTCTCTCTCTCACACACACATACACACACACACACACACACATACACACACACAAATAAAAGTAAAAATAAAACCCTGAAAAAAGAATTGTCTATTTTCTGTCTAGATATAGTATCACCCTACTTTCTACAACCTGCAGTTTCCTAATTATACCCATATATTTGTCTAATGCTGATTTTTCCATAAGACTTTTGAGCAGACATGAAAACTACTTCATTGTTTTATTTAATTTTTCTATTGAGGTCTTATGTTCTGATTTCAGAAGGGTAAAAGCTATATGTTGCTTTATGTATTTTCATGTTCTTTATATTTGTTACAAATTATTTCATTATACTCTTACATCACGACCATTAAAATCTGTAGAATGGGATCATCTAGAATGCTCCATGGCTAATGGTACTGATGGTCAAGTCCTAAGACCTAAGTTTGATCCCTAAGTACCACATAGTGGAAGGACAGAATAAAGTCAATCAAGTTTATACTCTGATCACAGCAGTTACCCCCACATATATACATCTAGTACTAACCTGTAATACAATTATTTAAGAAACTAGGGAAGAAAAATCTGAGGTAACCTCAAAATAGAAGGAGCAGAAAGAATGTAAGGAATAGAAGATGGGGAGGAGTATTGTGCAATGCTGTCTTAGAACATGATATGGCTGTTGCAGTCATAA
Source organism: Mastomys coucha (assembly GCF_008632895.1). Lineage (NCBI taxonomy): Eukaryota > Metazoa > Chordata > Mammalia > Rodentia > Muridae > Mastomys > Mastomys coucha. The sequence goes on from NC_045030.1 coordinate 15,707,763, forward strand.
ACTCACAGTAGATATGGCTGTCTACATAAGATCTGTACAGGATGAAACCAGTTAAATCTTCAGCATTGGTGTGGGAAGGACTCAGAGGAAGCCATTACCAGTGCAGCAGCTTTTAGAAAGCAATTCATCACTGCTGGGAAATAGGGAGTCATTTTTCTGTAGATATATGCCCACAGACATATTGTCCATGTTCCAGTATATGACTCCATACATGTGTATATGGCAGAAGTAAATGGATTTAGCAAAGAAAAGGAACATGAATCTGGGAAGGGAATAATTTGGAGAGTCTAGGTAGAGGTAAAGGAAGAAATGAAGGTTGGATATGATTTAAAAACTATTATTATTGCTACATACATATATGTATGCAACTGTGGGACCATAAAAGAAAGTCTGCTTTCTGGTTGAGCCAGGTTTAAACCCCAGAGACCCATCAGGTGTTCCTGCAAGGGACAGAAGGTGTTTATCATGCCCCCAAACACCAGGATCCTCACAGAAGGCCCCAGCTCCATAATTCTGTGGCCATCAGTCAAGCAGGGCAATGACCCAAGCTCCTGGTATTCTGTCTGGACTCCACCCCCACAATTACCCGGCAATAGCCAGGTATGCTCCTCCCCACAGTTACCTAGCAACAGCCAGGTCAGTTCTGGCCCACTTATAAAAGGGGCTGCTTGCCCCCTCCTTCCTCTCTTACTCTCTTACTCTTGCCTCTCTCTCTTGTCCTCTTATTCCCCATCTCTGGACAATCCTTTCCCCCCTTTCTCCATGTGGCCCTGGCTGGCCTCCACTTCTGTACTCTGTCCTTCTCCCTGCCTTTCTCTGCCTCTACTACCCTCTTAACTCTCCTTCCCTAACTTCAGATCTGCCCTGAGAAAAGAGGGTATGGTTTCACTCATCACAACTCATTGCCATGACAATAAATACCTTAAAACCATGGACTGCCTCTTCTCATTGGGACCAGCTGTGGGGAGCAATGGAGCAGGTCTTCCCCTAAAGAGCTGTGCCTAATCTCACTCAGGAGGCCTCTCTGCATTCTCAGCCATGCTCATCACCAAGCCAAGCTGCCCAACTGAGCAAGCCTAGGACTCTCATCCCTGTTCTCAGCTCTTCAGCGGCATCTAGCTACTTCTGCTGTGTCCAAGAAAGTTAGAACCTGCTGTCCCCAGGCCTCCATGTAGGGCTGAGCACCCCGAGCCAACTCTGACAGGTCCACAGGGACCTCAGACTGTGTGACTCCTCACCCCTGGAGTGGGGTCCTGTGGCTTCTCATAGCCCGATACCCAGTAGTGGCGTGGGGTGAGCCCAGTCAAATTTCCCACTTCTGCCTTCATGAGCAGCCCTAGCCCTGTGGTGGTCAGGACATGGGACACCATTTTAACCCACATGCAACAATACATGTATATAACAATACATCATATATGTATGTATATGTACAAATATATATACATATATATGTATATATGTATATCAAGGCTGACCACCTTGATTTGGACAACCTGGAAGAGGATAATTCTTTTACCAACAGTTACTAAATTCCTGTAGTTCATTGTCTGTGGCTAGGACACTGAGAACCTTTCACCCCTCTGTTAACATCTCTCTGCTTTGACGCCTAGTCCATTTTTAATTGGATCTTTGGCTTACATTCCTAGTCCATTTCTAGTTGGCTCATTTGATTCTTTTTTTCTTATTTAGAAAATCTCCTTTCCTGCATCTATTATTTTGTATAGTACTGCCTTTGTTTTCTTCTTTCTTCTAGCAGTTTCAGGGTTTCAGTTTTCAAATTGAGTTCTTTAATCCATTTGTAACTAATTTTGTTACTGGGTAATAAATATGCTCTCATTTCTTCCCTCTGCACATGGACATCCATTTTCCCCAGCACCTTTTTGTGGCCTTTTTTGGTCAAATATTAATTGGCTGTAGTTACAAGTACTCAGGTTTGGGTCTTCTATTTTATTAATTTGTTTACATGTTTGTTTTGAACCAATATCATAATGGTTTTATTATAGCTCCATAATCATGGAATCATGAAGTTCATGAATGGCACTTTCTGCAGTATTCATTTTGAGCAAGATTATTCTGGGTATCCAGGGACTTTTCTGATTCCATGTGACTTTTAGTTTAGTTTTGTTGTTGTTGTTGTTTTCTATTTCTGTGAAGAATGCTTGTATTTTAACAGGGTTTGCATTGACTCTGTAAATGGCTTTTGGTAAAATAGCCAATATCACAATATTAATTCTACCAGTCCATAAACATGAGATGACTTTCCTCTTCTAATGTATTTCTTAATCTCTTTTTTCAGAGGCTTGAAGGTTTCATTATGGAGGGCTTGTGCTTCCTGGCTTATTTATTTGAATTTTTTCAATTGTTTTTTATACTATTGTAAATAAGAATGAGTTCATGATCTCTTTCTCAGTGTAAACACACTGAGATTGTTGATGTTTAGAAAAGCTGCTAAGTTTTGTTCGTTTATTTTGTATCTTGCTACTTCCCGAAGACTGTTGACTATCTCATATTTTTCTGGATACAGAAGTTGTGGTACATCTACACAATGGAATACTACTCAGCTGTTAAAAACAATAAATTTATGAAATTCTTAG
>NC_045030.1:15711052-15714676 GCF_008632895.1 Mastomys coucha
ATAATAAAAAGAATATCATGAGATATGATAATAGGGATAATCTGACTTTTATATTTTTCTATTTGTATCCCTTTAGTTCCCTTGTATTGATTCACTCCTCAGGCTAATGTTTTCAGCAATATATTGAAAAGGAGTGTGGATAGTGGGCAGCTCTGTTTCATTCTTGATTTTAATGAGATTATTTTCAGTTTCTCTCAGTTTAGGATGATGCTGTCTGAGTTTGTAATATATATGTTGAGGTTTGTTTCCTCCAGTCCTATTTTTTTCAATGGTATTGATCGTGAAGGCATGTTGGATTTTTGTCAAAGACTTTTAATGTATCTATTGATTTATATTAAGTGCATTTATATTATTTGTTATATTTATTGGTGTATATACGCTGAACCAATCCTGAATTTTTGGGCTAAAACCAACTTGATCTTTGTAGATGAGCTTCTTGATATGTGCTTGTATTGTACCTGCTTGGTTTTATTTTAATTTTTGTTCTTGAGGACTCTTACATCTATTATCATAAGAGATATTGCTCTGTTGGTTTATTTTTATTGTATTTTTACCTGTTTGAGTATTCAAGTATAATGTCATTATAAATAAACTTAGGAGGCATCCTTCTGGTGTTTTGTTTCCTTCTTTCTTCCCTCCCTCCCTACCTCCCTTCGTTCTTTTGTTCCTTCCTTCCTTCCTTCCTTCCTTCCTTCCTTCCTTCCTTCCTTCCTTCCTTCCTTCCTTTCCTTTGAAAAGGTTAAGAAGAATTAGTTGTAGGTATTTCGAAAATCTGGTAGAAGGGTTTTTAATGTCAAAATCTTGCTTCTCTGGGTCTGCTTAAGTTGTTGATCTCTTCTTGGTTTGTTTTTGGTAGTTTAGATAAATCAAGAAAGTCATCCATTTATTTTAGATCTCTAACATCATGGAGTACTAGTTCTTAAAGTATTCCCTTACAAAATTTTGTATTTCTATAGTGACTATTGTAATGTTTAATCATTCATCTCTGATTCTGTTGATTTGGGTCATCTTTTTCTTTCCTTTGATTAATCGTGTCAAATATCAGTCAATCTTGCTTTTCTTCTCAATGAACTTTCTCTTAGATTTATTGATTCTTTGTATTGTTTTCTTTGTTTATATCTCCTTATGTTTCATAATAATTCCTTCAGATACCTGAATCTAGAGCCCTTTAATGGACATCCTTGGGTGACTGAAATATATCCAATGATTCTACTTTACAAAATCCATAAAGTTAATCATATGAAATTAAATTCATGAAATTCAACATGCTTTCATACATGACACATTATTTAAGCTATGATGGAAACATCCTAATTGATGGCTGTCATTTTGAAGAACAACTTATCTTCTTGGATATATATTTTGTTTTGCAAAGGAGGAGGTTTTTCACACACATACTCACACACAGAGTGAACTTGCTGTGTAGTTGAGAAATGAAAGACTTTGGAAGCCAAAGAAAGTGAAAGCCAGGCATAGTGGTTAATGATTCACAGCCTTAATCTCAGAACTCATTAAATTGAAGCAGGTTGATCTCTGTGAGATTGAGAAGAGTCTGATTTACATATGAAACTCCAGAACAGCCACTACTATGTAAAGAGAATGTGTCTAAAAATAATTAAATGAAAATGAAGAATCTCTCAAAACATTGTGATAGAATTGTTAAAGAAAAACATTTGAAAGTCTAGTTTGGGATGAATTATTTTATGTAACTTAATTTTATGCTTTTATTTCTTCTTTTTTCTCTCATTCATATTTTCATTAATTAATTAATTTATTTATTTATTTATTCATTCATTCATTCATTTTACATCCAGATCACACCCCCTCTCCCTCCTCTCCTCCCAGGACCACTCTTACAAATACCTCCCCCCACTACTTCCTCTTCCCTGAGAAGGGGAACACATCCTTGGGAAACATCCTGCCCTGAATGTCCCAGCATGACTAAGCACATCTTCTTCCACTGAGGCCCTACCAGGCAGGCCAGTTAGGGAAAGGTGATTCAATGGCTTGCAACAGAGTCAGAGACAGCCTGTGCTCCAATTGTTAGGGGCACAAATGAAGTCCAAGCTGCACATCGGCTACAAATATATAGGGTGCCTAGGTCTAGCTCCTGCAGGCTTTTCAGTGGTTTAGTCTCTGTGAGACCCTATTGGCTTAGGTTTGCTAAGTCTGTAGGTGTTCTTGTGGGGTCCTGGGCCCCTCCAGTTTGCTCAGTTCTATCCATACTCTTCCACCAGACTCCAGAGGACCACCTGATGTTTGACTGTGGGTCTCTACATCTGTTTCCATCTGCTGCTGGATGAAGCCTCTCAAGAGACAGTTATGCTAGTCTCTTGTCTGCAACCATAGCAGAGCATCATTAATAGTGTCAGGGATTGTCTCTCTCCCATGGGGTGTGTCTCAAGTTAGGGCAGTCATGGGTTTACCATTCCCTCAGTGTATGCTCCATCTTTATCCCTGTGCATCTTGTAGGCAAGATATATTTTGTGTTGAAGGTTTTATGGGTGTGTTGAGGTTTCCCTCTATCCACTGGAAGTACTTACTGGCTACAGGAGGTGGCCACACGTGAGGAATGAACACCCACCTTTTGTTTTGTTAACATGTTTTGGAAGGAATTCTGACAAAATGTAATTATATAGAAATTTGTCATATTTACATTGGATTTGAGATCAATGAAAATTAATAGTTCTTTCAGATAATTCATGGTGGACTCATGAAATTTTTTTATTTAAAATCTTTTAAGGCTTTTGACTATGCAAGCTCTTTTCCACACACCATCTGTTCAGAGTTTTGGTGCATTTGCAGGTTCTCTCGCTCAGTAAGAGAGGTAGCAGAGCTGTGTAGTTTTAGACTATTTTTAAAAACCTTGAAACCTTTAAAATGTATAGTGTTATAAGAACATTGCATGGAGGATTATTATCTAGAAGATAAATTATAGTCAATGAAATTAACCAGTATTGTACAGTGATATATGGTTTTGTTGATGCTGTTTGTCTTAAGGTATACACAGCATCTATTATATTCATTCATTCAATATTCTAACTGAGCTTCTTGATATACCTTATAGATAGTATTGTAGATATCACCAAAGTAACAGTCAATTGATCTCAATAAGATTATATTGTATACGTCTTCTGGGAACTATTCAATTTCTTAACTTTTACCTGATAGTATAATTTATTAAATGGGAAGAGTTCGTAGATTCAGTTTAAAATGTTTGAATGAGTCTTTAGAATTACATGCATTTCTTTTTTTAAATTTATTTTATTTTATTTTTTTAAAACTTTTATTGCATTATGATGAGAAAAGTTACATGATTTCAATTTATCTGAATTTGTTAACATTTAAAAACATATTTGAATTAAATATGATTGAATCACATTCTTGTTTCACTTTTGTACCACTGCTCCTCCCAGAGACCCGCCTTTAATCCCTACAATATCTTTTTTGTCATATTCCTTAAAATGTATAGAATTTTATAACAATAAAAATAAGTATTATAAGAGCTGTTTGATATAAAACAGGAATCAATTTAACAGTCTTATGTAGGTGCTTGTCTACAGCAATAGTGAAAATACATTTTTCTCAATGTAAATTTTAAATAACTCTAAACATATTAACTGT
>NC_045030.1:15716868-15717674 GCF_008632895.1 Mastomys coucha
TTCTTAAGGTCTTGTATCATTATCATGATAAGTGATTTTAGATCTGAATCTTGCTTTTCCGGTGTGATGGTGTCCAGGGCTTTTTATGGTGGAAGAATTGAGTTCTGATGATGGCAAGTGACCTTGGTTTGCATTGTTTATTTTTTTTATGCTTGCCCCCCGGCATCTGGTTAACTCTAGTGCTAACTGCCCTTGCTAAATCTGACTGGAGCCTGTCCTTCCAGTGATCTTGGTTGTGTCAGAAGTCCTCAGAATTAAGCTGACTCTGTGATCCTGTGATTCTGGGATCCTGGTATCCTGGGCTTGTTAAATCACCTGGGAGAGTGGCTTTCTCTGTGAGTTGTGGGACTGGCTGCAGATCTTGTGCCCAATGTCTGCTCAGAACACTAACCCAGACAGACCGGAAGGAACCAGAGTCACTGGGCTGGAGGAGTTCCTATGTCCCTGGTCCTGCTGGACCCAGTTACTCCCAGTGTTGGGACAGATGTTGGTTCCTGCTCACCTCTGGTCCTGGGTGTGTCAGAGTGCCTGAGAGTAGAGATTCCTCTGTGAGTTGTGGGACTGGCTGCAGAGCTTGTGCCCAAGGTCAGCTCTGGACCCCAGCCCAGACAGACAGGAAGGAACCCGAGTTACTGGGCTGATGGAGTTCCTATGTGCCTGGTCCTGCTGGTCCCAGTTACTCCCAGTGTTGGGACAGATGTTGGTTCCTGCTTACCTCTTATCCTGGTTGTGTTAGATCACCTGGGAGTGGAGCTTCCTCTGGGTGTTGTGGGACTGGCTGCAGAGCTTGAGCCCAAGGTCTCTGA
>NC_045030.1:15717899-15719915 GCF_008632895.1 Mastomys coucha
GTTCCTGCTCACCTCTGATCCTGGGTGTGTCAGAGTGCCTGGGAGTGGAGCTTCCTCTGGGTGTTATGAGACTGGCTGCCGAGCTTGTGCCCCAGGTCTGCTCTGGACCCCAGCCCAGACAGACCGGAAGGAACCCGAGTCACTGGGCTGGTGGAGTTTCTGTGTGCCTGGTCCCGCTGGTCCCATTTCTATTAGAAAAAAAAAAGAGGCTATTTGTCCCTAGAGCTAAAAATTCTCTTTTGCAAAGGTCTAAAATTAATCTGTATCTGAGTTTCAAAAGCCTAGAATGCTACAAAAATCCATTCTCAGAAGCTATCTTACTAAATTAAGCATTGAAAAATGCTAAATTCTCATGACATTTTGTCCATAGGATGATAACTGAAAAGTAATTGAGTGACTTACCTATTAAATACACTTTATTGTTAAATATTCAGCATTTCAGAATTGACTTCTAAAATCAATTTATTTATGCACTGACACTTGAGACTATTTAAAATATAGCATCAGCATTTTATCAAACATATTTTTCCTTTCTTCTTAGGTATAGTAAAAGAGACTATAGTAAAATAAGATTTTATGATTTAAAAGTAAAAATAAATGATAGAAAGCTCTGTTCTCAATGCAGTACAAAAGGATGAATTTGGAAACTTCATTGCTGTTGCTACTAATTGTAGACTCAATTTATGATTTAGTAAAAATAAATTATATGTCAATCCTTTTGAGTAACTATGAATAGAAATTGTGTTTAGCTTTAAACACCTTCTTCCAGGAAGGTCAGAAAATTCTTAAGGGAAGAATGTCTAATATATATTGTTAAATGTACAAGGTCTGGATGTATTGCTTTTTTGACATGTTCGTAAATGAAATGATTTTCACTGGCGCTTGAAGGTCAACTCAAGTACCCTTTGATAAAGCATCAGTGACAAGATCATTCTTGATGAACTGCTAAGCTCTTGGTCAGAAAATTAACACATTCTCATCAACCTAAAATAGGTCTGATGGGAAAGGAATGGGAGAAAATGTGTGTATTGTCAAAGAACTTGCATCAGAATTGGCTTCTATATACAGTTGCTTTTCTTCTGGACAATAAAGCACAAAATGCCTCTCTTGGACACATAATGAGTAAGTTATAGGCTCTAGTCTTCCTAATTTGCATATTCAGACATCATGCCATTAGTACAGAGCATCATGGTGCTCCAACATCTCCCTGGTAGCTGAATGCTGGTTTTCAAAGTGCCCTTGGCTCTCAAACAGCTGAAAAGACACTGGTGAGCAGATGGCCATTGTGTGATGAGAAGTCTAATTGTATTTGCCTTCTCTAATGGAGAGAGAGTTAGGACAGTCAGGCAGGTCAAGGCATGTGGGCAGGAACAACATATTGTGTCTGAAGAGAATTTTGGAAAGCTCAGTTGGATAGCTAATGAGACAACTTACAGGCCCCCAGGCTGAGTTTTATCTGCAAACATTATGCAGGAAAGCAATGAAGCACTAAGCCAGAGAACACAGGTACACAAGCCCTCTGAACACTACCTGAGAACATATTAAATAGAATTGTGCCTTGCAGTCCAGCTCACAATATAAAATCTGCATGACATAGGAGAAACTAAATCAACTCTCTAAGCCACAGTCTTCTTAAGTATAAAGTGATTATAATAACCATACTCTTGTTGTTTTGAGAATACCATGAAAAACAATATAGACAAATGCACAACACAAAGAATAGCATTTCTTGATGATAGGAATTCAGCTAGTATTAAATTGTTTTAGTAGTTATCTGGAGAATGCAGACAAAAATATCTGAGAGGCTGTCTTATGTTGGTTTCCCCAGGAGTAGAGTTTGACATGGTGATGATTTACAACTAATACAAGTTGCCATTGCAGGACCACCTTCCCCTATTGTTTTATGAGAATCCGTAATGATCTCAGGTTGTGAGAACAACCTGATTATCTGTAATGGTCCTGCTGACCACATTGAGGGGTCTCAATGAACGCTCGAGACAGCAGCTCGGCTCGGCT
>NC_045030.1:15720974-15723858 GCF_008632895.1 Mastomys coucha
AGGACCAGGGGCCTCTCTTCACACTGATGTTCAACAAGGTCTCCTCAGCTACATATGTGGCTGGAGCCATAGGTCCCTCCTTGTGTACTCCTTGGTTGGTCGTTTAGTCCCTGGGAGCATGCTTTGTAGATGCTCTATTATACATGTCTTATTTTGAAGGAATAGAACATTTAGAAAGAATTCTAGTCTGAACCTTTTCTTTGATGAAACAATGGTATTGATTATCCTGTTCCTGCCCACCCCCCAATTGCAGAGACTTTCAGATTTATGTTTACAAAGATTTTGGATCATTTGAAACCCATGATTTTTCTATGGCTGCCCAAAGGCACAAGTGATCTTTGAAGAAGTCTTTCTGCATTCATCTGTCAGTGTGACATTTTATATTTCCTGTCCCCCTAGAACATACAGCTGACCAATCACCATTATAATGTGGAGGATTTTTGTGCTTGTCAAGAAAGTTTTGCAAAAGGAAGTGAAACGGGGGCTAAGTTTCCACCTTGGTAACTGTCTGCATCTGCTATTAATAATGTCACCTCTCAAGGCAACTATCAAGTAAGATAAACTATGAGAATTTGCAGAAGTTTTTGAAGAGAAAAGGTGCTCCAATTCCCTACCTATAGAGATTGTCTCATTTTTTTTCTCCTCTCAGCTGACAGGGTGTGTTACTTGATGAGAAATGGAAATGTCCTTAGTGTCTAAGTTAATATGCATGGTCTACCCATTAGCTGAACCCCTATGGGTTTCCCTACTATGCTGATTTCAGCCTGTCTTTATTCTGTAGTACTAAACTTAAAAAGAGGCAAATGATGACTCTGATCATCTAGTAATTCTTTGTTATATATTTCATGCTTATCCAAACATGGAAAAAGTCAAGAGTACAGTTTAATGCCCACTGTTTATTTGCCTTTTGTGGAAGTTCTAATCAGCACCAACAAAGCATGCTAAACCTTAATACAGAGGTATAGATGCTTCAGAAGTGTACTGACACCAGTGAACATTCTAATCTGTCATTTAGTATCTCCTTTGGGAGTCTGTGGCTTTTAGTGATCCACAATTAGAGAAAACCACAATCTTCCCTTGATGGATGCTTTGTTTGATGGTGCTAAGTGGCTACAAAATGATATACTGGAGTGATTTCCCTTAGATGCAGAAGTTTTTGGTTACCTAGAATTCTGTATATACTTAATCCTACAGTGCGTTCAGTATTCAGTTAAATGAACACTGTCATTTATTGTCATTGACCACAATGACCCAAGGGCTATAGTTAATATCAAGGAGAAATATGCATATTCAAAGGAAACCAATAGAAAGTGAGCAACAAATATAGAACAGAATTAATTCCAGGCCAAATATATCAGGACAAAATTCTTTGCCCAAAGCTTAATATGATTTTAGATTTCCTGTGTGTGTGTGTGTGTGTGTGTGTGTGTGTGTGTGTGTGTGTGTGTGTGAAAAATAAAAGACATGCATTATGTAGAGAGAGTAGGGATTCTGACCATATAATGTAACTTCAATTCCTTTAGTTCTTCAAAGATGATTTATTTGGGGGACAGTGTCTCATTATGTAGCCTCAGATGACAGATATTTCCATAGTCCAACAAATAAACCAGCCTCGGATGAACTAATTAAGTCAACAATCATCTCCAGATTTATTACAGTTCTAAAGTAGAGACTGCCAAAGTGTTCCCTACTCCTACTTAGCTCTCACATATGAATTGGTGCCTAAAATCCCTACTTGCCTGACTTGTTTCACCTTCTAGGTTTTGAGTATGCTGTTGTTGCAGTACTGACTGTCTGACTGTATGTCTTGCTTTTAGTTTTGAAGTTCAATTGTCTAGTGTCAGACTTTACTGATCAATATCCTAAATCTTATACTAGTTTGATGAGAATTCTGACATAAATAAATTATCAGCACTTCAAAAACTAGAATAAGTGCTTCTTGGTGATTGTAAAGACTACAGTTCATTCCTATTTTATATATTTATTGGGGCATGTTAACATGAGACAGTTAAGCTAAGTAATAGCTATAGGTAGTGTTATCTTTAACCATCAATATAAATAGCTTAGAACCCTCTTACAGATTACGAATCTTTCTTTAACTGCAACCTAAACAATGCCTGGATGGAAAGAGAGTAGTTAGAAATACTTTCCTTTTTGTTACAGACTCAACTTTAAACACATCCCTCTGGAAAATGAGAAACAAACATCTACCTATATCCTGCTCAGATTTTTGACTTGCTGGATGATCTCTACCTATTTCTATCCTGTACTGTGAACAGTCATCGTATGTCTTTACTCTAATAGCTGTCCTGTCAACTATAAAAAACAATTGATCAAAGACTTAGAGATGGATGACCTTCCAACAAGATTTCAACCTAATAACTTTCTCTCGCTATCTTTAATATTGGTTCAGTTGGGTGAGAAAATGTTAGACTAATAACCACATTTGGGGATTTCTTTCCCAACTTCTGCCCATTTTTGGTTTCTTAAGTCAACAGGTGAAAAGAGGTGAAGGCAATATATTTGATAAGCACTAATCTAAGTAAATTTCAAAAGTATAGAAAGATCATTGTCATTTTTGTACTACACGTTTGCTACGCACACTTGCGTGATGGCAGTATTTGAGGCGAAAACTTCAAGGAAAGTCAGCCTCCTGCCTCCGCATTGTTGCCTGGCACCCCAAACTCAGAGGTGGCCCAGATATGTCTTCGTACTTGTGTGCTAGGAACTCACCAAGATATCATTTTCTTACAGCTAGCAAGAGAAAATTCAGACATTGTTTTCTGACCTTCACCAGTGTTTCCAACTATCTTAGCTTAATGTTTTAAGTACTAGAGAGTAATTGTAAGGTTTCTCTGTAAGACATTAGCTGAAAGAGTTAGGT
>NC_045030.1:15724125-15732887 GCF_008632895.1 Mastomys coucha
CCCACCTGGCCAGAATCCCGTGTCCCGCGGAACAGGGACCCCGCGAGAAATCCCGGTCCGTGGCACACGTTTTTTGGTAACACCCCAAGAAAAGGGAGTTTTTTTGTGTGTCTCACTTTCAAAAGTTTCAGTCCATAGTTCTTGACTTAATAGATTCTGGTACCATAATGAAGAAGAATATTATGGCAATAGCAACTGTGGAATAGCTTATTTACCATGTGAAAGACAGAAGCAAAAATAATAACAGAGAGGTATATAAAATAAAATATAGCTCACAAATATCTGTTTACAAAGACCAGCAAGATTTCATGTCCTAAGTTATAAAATATTCAAAAATAGTGTGAAGCATTCCTTCAAAACATGAGTTTTTGGAAAGGATGCTGCACCAAACTATAACACTGGTGTTTCTCAATCCTTATAAATATCTTTGCTACATGTAGATTGATTATCATAAAGCCCACATTAAGCAGAACATTTTCACTTTAAATACATTACTTTAGTTTAGAAAAAAGTATACAGGACAACCAACATCATTCCATGATCCATGAAAACATGGGTAGTCTCATCTTTGATTCTATCAATACTATATTTCCCTATCTGATAAAGCTGTCAGTTTATTTAAGCATCCCAGTTTCCTAAATTAATACTAATTGTCCATGATCATATTACTAGTATCGATCACTATTGCTGTAATCCTAGTATCATGAGAGATAAACATCTCTTTCCAACAGTATGCATTCCAAGCCATAAGAATCAGATGCTGTAAATCCAAACTGTTAGTGTACAGACATTTGCAACTGCAAAAAGATGAAAGTTTGTGAAGGTTCAGGCCCTGATGAATAGCTTAGAATATAACCAGGAGATACGCATGCATAGCTCCATGTTTCATGTGTATACACATGATGAGTATGATGGATGAATATAGGTAAATAAATAAATGAAGTGTGAAAAACTGGTGTAGGAAAAGACAGTGAGGTAGAAGCAACAGATGTTTAAAATTATACCTTACTGAAAAAAGAACTCAACAGGATGAGGTCAATAAGGACTCTTTATGAGGGCAAATCATGATGTCATAGCACATAAAGTTAATGATCCCTAATTTCACATAAACATGTATACAGAGAAACAAATGGAGTTTGGCCTTAATATAGTTTTAAATACTTGCATATGAATATAAAAGGGTGAGCTCTTCTCATTATTGACTAATGCCACTGTCCATGTGAAAAATGAACTCAGTTCTCAAGGATCTTCTATCACTGTTTTAAGGTAGATAGGCTCAAGGTAGTATGACAGAGTTTCTTATGAAAATTCTGTCACCCAATCAAATATGATTATGAAATTTCTCTTACAACATTCTTCCAAATTGTCATTTACATGGTAACAAAATGAAGTACACAAATATATTCAATGAGAAGCTTCCTTCTCATACCTTCTGGCATGCCCAGCCACAAGTCTATGTATGAACCACAAGTCTTTTTAGTTCCCTAAGTTGATTTATGGTTTTCTTTAAGGAATATAAAATATGAATATTATTCTCCTTATGTTCATATTTTTATAAGAATGTCACTATAGCAATCATATTTGCCTGTATTCTTTTCCCTCTCTTAACTATAAATCTTCATTTCATCAGTAAAGTTTCCTCATTCATTGGTTCATTTTAGATATGTCCCAATTGAGTTAGTCAACTGAAGGTAGACATTTACATTCCTTTCGACATTACAAATAATGCTACAAATTAACAATCAGGAGTAAATAGTAAAATTAACATAAATTTACACAGTGGATGAATAGATCTGTATTTGAATATTGAAAAGGGATCATCAGATTAAATTGCATTTAGAGTATACTTCTTGTATTTCTATCAATAATATGAGGACACTCATTTGCCTATGCCACAGAATCACTACTGAAAACTTATTTTAATTAGGAAAAGTAATTAATGACATCTCAATAGAGTTTCAAATATATTATTTCTTTAAGTGGAATGACATTTGAGAATTAGATACAAATAAGAGCCACGTGTAATATCTATTCTTAAAACATTTCTACTAGCTTATTTCTTGGGTCTATTTGTACTACTGAGATAGATAGTTCTTTGTATGTGAGTTTTCTCATATTCCTTTTTCTTTTTGTATAGTGCTGTTCATTTCTTGCTTCAAGTACTTTAATACAAATTCTTGCTCAAGAATAATGACATATCTTATGACACAGCATTAAAAGGCTAGTTCATCTCATCTTCAATGATAGTAGCGGCTTAATATTAATATCTCATACATGACAAGTATGCAAGATAGCACTGATGCCAGATAAAATTCAGTATAATCAGTGGTATTAGTTCATTCTTTATCATTAATACAATAAAAGGGCTTGGCTTATAAACAAAAGAGGCATATCATGGCTCAGAGTTCTGTTATAAGACTGAGATAGGTTTCCAATCCATGAAGTTTCTTGTTTCTGAGACAGAGAATGACATGTAATAAAGCTAGCCAAACAAGCAAGTAAGCAGACCCAGTCTGAAGAAAATCCACTAGACTATCATAACAGGAGTGCTTTATGTCATTCATCAGGATCAAATCCTAATCAGCACTTAAAGGTCTTGTCCTACTCTGCCTGCTAATTCAATAAGATATTTAGATATCTCAACATGATTTTAGGAGTCCAAATTAGATTAAAACTGCCAAGTCCTGCATGAACTTGGTGGGGACAGAATGACATGGTTTCTGCTCCTAAGACAGGGCCAGCAGGCACGGACCTCCACCAGTGTCTATGACTGGTGTGTGTCCGGCTTGTTTGTATAATAATATACATTTTTCACTTTCTTTCTAGTAATATATTCAGTGTTAATGTTCGTGAATCCATGATTATCAGAGGCAGATGAGTCCAGGAGGCAAAGGTGTAGCTAATGTCTCAGCAAAATGGTAAATGCTGGAACCTTCAAGAGAGCCCTTAAGGATATGGAAAAGAACTCTAAATACATGACTTCAAAAACATATAATTTATCAAGTATGCAAAAAAATAAGGATGCATTATCACTTATATCAGGGGCTTCATGAATCTAAGGAAACAGAGGTAGTTACACTATGAGCCACCCTTTCAGAACGATACTAAGGAAGGAAATAAAGAGACTTAAGGAGTGGTAATACCAGGACATCCTGCCCACCTAAGGTTTTCTGTTTGTTTGTTTGTTTGATTGATTGTTTTGTTTATGCTTATAAAGGCACACAAATTCCTGTGTTCAGGATCAGCCTGAGCAAGGTTTGGCTCAGGGGTGGCAGAAATGGTAATTTCAGGACAGGGTCCCACCCAGCTAGCTTAACAGAGATTTTCCTAATAGAGGTCTCTGAATTCTTTAGCAAGGTTAAAAGAAAATGCGGGCTTGCTGTTTCCTAAGAATTAAGGGGCTGGGACTGGAGATAATCAAAATTCACAGCATAATCAAAAGGGAAACCTGAAGTAAATGACTGGATTGATATGTAAAATAAAATACTGGATCATCCAGAGATGAGCTATCCAGAGAATTTTTTTAGACTAGCAAGAGAGAACAGCTTGAGGAACTCACTATCTCTAGCATAATGGGGAAAAGAGATATTTCGAGATCTCCAGAGAAAGCAGATCAGAGAGAGAGAAAGCAGAAGAGTGAGAAAGCAGGCTGGGAAGCTATCTCAAGGCGAGCATAGACTACCAGCGTAGACCCATGACTTGACTTTGTTTTCACTGCTCCTACACCCCCATCTTCAGAACCCCTCTCCAAGGTCATACTCCTTGGAATTAAAACCATAATGCCAGTTAAATTTTTCTTTCATAAAATAATGATTTTTAATATAACTGCAACCCTAGTTAGTCATGAAATTATATGTATACTAAAAGACTATTCTTTGTTACTCTATAATTCAGACTTAACTGTGCATTCTGAATATTCATTTACTACCTTCAACTACTATGATTATATTTTTACCTTTTTAAGACCAAGATACTATGGCCATGGCCTAATTATCTTTAAGCGTGTATCCAAATAATCATTAAGAAATTTTTCAAATATTATGAAACTCTTCAGAACAAATATGAAGTTCTATAGTTCTGGAGACTGAGCCCAGAAATTTGCACATACTAGACAAGTATTCACCCACTAAGATGTGGTTCTAGATAAGAGCATTTAAGAACATGGAGTTCCAATATTAAACAATAAATACACGCTATATATGATATAACGCATTATCTTGGCAGTCAGTCATTTCCTTGGTGTACAATTTGAGTGGCCCAAAGTTTTCATTAGTGGGTTACAAGAAAGTAACATCCTAGTCAATGCTTCCATTGATCACTTGGTAAACGGTTTCGCTATTTAAATGCACTCTTCTTTCCGTTAATTTACTCTAATCATTCTAGTAGCTACCATGAACACATTGAATTCTTTTTCACATCAACCACTTAAATGTGTGTGGACAACAGTCAATATTGATCTTCTTCTCTCTAGTACATATTTTCATTTCCTTCAATTACCTGTTGAAAAATATTATTCACATCTGCTTATTCAGTAGCCATTATTGATTTTATACCTCTTATATGCTAGACACTGTTTTAGATGACATAAAATTGAAAGAAACAATAAAAGGTCACCACCCTTTGAGATAGTGTTAGTATAATTGAGGAAGGTTGGTCCAAACATATAGAGGAAATTATGATGAATACTAAAAAATTGAAGAGTTGAATATTTTAAGAACAATGAGAAGTTGGTTCTACTTGGGAGCAGGCAAAAGGTTTAGACAGAGCTTGGGATATGATATCTTAGCCTTGAGTGTTCTATTACAAATTTCCAATGAGAACAAGAAAAATGGAAATTGCTAAATTCAATCAATGGTGAGAGGCAGATTTGATTGAAGTATATTCTATACACAAATAAAAATATATTTAAATCCATTATTAGGAATAATTAATACATAGTAATGAAAAAGGGCAAATCTGATGAACTAAAATGTGAAACTCTAAGTTCTACAGGTATCACTCAAATGGTTTACTCTATAACCTAAGTGTTTCAGAAGGTTTATCCTCGATTGCAACAGTGCTGTTCTCAGAATTCTAAGTATACAGATCTTTAATTCACTAAAAGCACAGCATATAGACCAACTTCACTGGGTTTGTATTTTTATGTATTACCCATCAAATATAAACTAAATGAAGTAAAACACTGGCTAGTTTCTTTAGTTGCATCCTTTCCCAGGCCAATTTCTATGTAGAACGATGTGTCATAACAAATGTTAATATCTCTACCAAGGCCAATGTCATCTTTGATCATAGTGTCATATTAAGCATATCAAGGAACCTGTGATATCTGGGAGCATATTAACAGGTTCATTATCATATAAAACATATATGTTTTATATGTTGATATATAGACACATACATATATACATATATATATGCATATATAATTTAAATTGGGCAGTCATTATGTCTATTAGTTACTTGCATAGTGTCTTTACAAATACATATACAAGAAGCCTACAGAACTCCAAATAGATTGGACCAGAAAAGAAATTCTTCTCTTCACATAATAATCAAAACACTTAGTCAAGCAGTCATAAGAGGTTAGACACATGGTCTTTAAATACTTGGAAGAAAGTATTTCTCTTTCAATTTAAAGTGAATTTAATTGGGATAATAGAGTTTATTTAGACATATAAATGAATTTTTATTACTTATAAGCCAAATGAATTTTAGCAAGTAATTTGACTGCTATATACTTTAATTTCTTCATCTTTCAAAATATGATGAAAATCAAACATTTTAAGGTAAAAGCATTTTAATGCTTTACAATAGAAAATGGAATGTCACCTGGCAAAATATAAGCAATAAATATGATAAGATCAGAAGTTCTGGTGGCAGAATAAATCATTATTTTAGTAGGTGATTTCAAAGCCAGCATTACCTTAAGGATACCTTAAGGATAGATAGATAGATAGATAGATAGATAGATAGATAGATAGAGCAGCAAACTTGAGCTGCGAGCTTAACTCATAGGTAGCAGGAAGATTGCTGTGAATGTGAAACTAGCCTGAGATTCAAAGTGAGTAATAGTTAAGTATGTCTACAGGATGAGAAAACATCTCAAAACAACAACAACAATAGCAACAAAAACAATAAAAAAAAACAAAGAAAAGAGAAAAGGATTTTAAATATATAATAAAAATTCTAGTAAAAATTAGGACACTTTCCTGAAAAACTTGGGATGCAGTGGAGAACACATTTCTGTTTTTGTTTTTGTTTTGTTTTGTTTTTTTAAGTAGAGACATTATTAAAGGAAACTGTGTATATGGCATAGAATAATTTTAATCTTTTATTAATTACTGTTTTTGGCTATTATTATTTTGTTTTTTAGCCAGAAAAAGAGAAATATGAAAAGAAGAAGCTAATGACATTAACAATTTTAATATTGCTCACTATTCTGAGCCATCAAGGAAGTACCCATCAAAACTGCTTTGAAAACCATCTCATTCCATTAAGAATGGCTATTATCAAGCAGAAGACAAAAAATGACAATGAATGTTGATGAAGATGTTGGGGAAAGAGAACCCTATACACTTGCTGTTATGAGTGTAAACAAGTATAGATAATGTGAAAAATCAATGTTGAATTTTTTCAAAAGTACTAGAAAGAAATCCTAAAATATGACCCAGCTATACTGCTCACGAACATATGTCCAAATTACTTCATATCCCACCCCAAAGATTACTAAAATACTCATTGTTGCAGTATTCATAGTAATAGGGAAATGAAATCAGCTTAGATGAATAATTAATGAAGGTGGGATGTGTGTGTGTGTGTGTGTGTGTGTGTGTGTGTGTGTGTGTGTCAGTAATAAAGAAAAGTGAAATTTTCAGAGGAATGGGTGGATCTAAGAAATATTGCACTAGCTAAAATCTCTCTTATATATGAACCTTCCTTTTAAAATGTGCATAGGGGAAAAATTGAAAAGAGGACGAAGAAGCAGGAAGAATGGAAGAGAGGAAGGGATAGTATACATGTGACATGAAATTTTAAAAGAGGCTATGCTAGGTGGGAGAGCACCAATGTAGAACAAGCAGATGTGGGAGAAGGGGAACAGTAGGATCAACAAAAATCCCAATAATGTTTGAAAATATTATAAATGACCCTAATGCTTTATATACTAATTAAATAGATTAAAGTATAAGTATAATATATTTTTATTTCTTGAGATCTCAAGACTTGACATAGATAACAGTGTGGCATGTAGTGGTTATGTATATGATGTACTTGTATTGCTGCCTAGGCAGTGTCTCAGAAAGATAAACAGAATAAGGAGCAGAAATCATATCATCTTCTGTATTTTAGGAAGCATATAGGAACAAAATTTTGAATAGACTAATGAGGGGAGAAGACCCAGAACTCTGACATTTAAAAATCAAATCAATTTCCTAATCTAAAGAAAGAGACACCCATAAACATACAAGAAGCTTACAGAACTCCGAATAGACTGGACCAAAAAAGAAATTCCTCCTGCCACATAATAGTCAAAACACAAAATGCACTAAACAAAGAAAGAATATTAAAAGCAGTGAGGGGAAAATGTCAAATAACATATAAAGATAGACCTATCAGAATTACATCAGACTTCTCACCAGAGACTATGAAAGCCTTAAGAGAACACAAATGCCACCCCAGACTATTATACCCAGAAAAACTCTCAATTACCATAGATGGAGAAACCAAAGTATTCCATGACAAAACCACATTTACATAATATGTTTCCACAAATCCAGCCCTTCAAAGGGTAATAAATGGAAAACTCCAACACAAGGAGGGAAACTATATCCTAGAAAAAGCAACAAAATTAAAAGAAGATAGCCACATGAACAGATTTCCAACCCTAAAAACAAAAATAAAAGGAAGCAAGAATTATCTTTCCTTAATATCTATTAATATCAATGGACTCAATTCCCCAATAAAAAGACATAGACTATCAGACTGGGTATGTAAACAGGACCCAACATTTTGTTGCATATAGGAAACCCACCTCAGTGACAAAGACAGACACTACCTCAGAATAAAAGGCTAGAAAACAATTTTCCAAGCCAATGGTCCTAAGATAAAAGCTGGAGTAACCATCCTAATATCAAATAAAATCAACTTTTACTCTAAAGTGATCAAAAAAGATAAGGAGGGACACTTCATATTCATCAAAAATATTATCTACCAAGATGAACACTCAATTCTGAACTTCTATGCTCCAAGTGCAAGGGCACCTACATTCATAAAGGAAACTTTACTAAAGCTCAAAGCACACATTACACAACAGACAATAATAGTGGGAGATTTCATCAACCCCTCTCTGCAATGGACAGATCATGGAAACAGAAACTAAACAAAGACACAGTGAGACTAACAGAAGTTATGAAACAAATGGATTTAACAGATATCTATAGAACTTTTTATCCTAAAACAAAAGGATATACCTTCTTCTCAGCATCACATGGTACCAAAATTGACCATATAATTGGTCACAAATCAGGCCTCAACAGATACGAGAAGATTGAAATAATTCCTTGCATCCTATCAGATCACCATGCACTAAGCCTGCTCTGCAATAACAACATAAACAATAGAATGCCCACATACACGTGGAAGCTTAACAACACTCTACTCAATGATAATCTCTGGTCAAGGAAGAAATGAAGAAAGAAATTAAAGACTTTATAGAGTTTAATGAAAATGAAGCCACAACATACCCAATCTTATGGGACACAATG
>NC_045030.1:15733047-15758836 GCF_008632895.1 Mastomys coucha
GCGATGCAGGGATGGTTCAATATATGGAAATTCATCAATGTAATTCACTATATAAACAAACAAAAAAATTTTACAATGTTTATTTGAAACTTAGAGGAATCCCACCCTCTGGCATAGGTTAGGCAGATGTACTTAATCTGGGTGGAGCCCATTTGGTCCATGAGTAGGTTTCCTGTATTTTATAAGTTTATAAAAGAGATAACAACATGATTATTGTTTAAGATGAGCCTTTTATGGAGCAGAAGGAACAAGATTAAAAAGTTGGATCATATAATGGAATGTTTTACTAGAGTTAGGAAAATATATAGGAACTCAGATAATATTAGGACAGTGGAATAACAAGAAGAGGAAATATGAAATAATTAATGGAAACAGAGTTTAGGTCAGGAGATAACAGATTACATCTGTGAAAGCTTTTATCTTGCTGCCTTCTTAGCTGTCAAAGTATTCAGAAGTCTAGGGAATAAACAATAATTTAGCAGTTATATTATTTTTAAAAATGACAGAGTCCACTAGCCAACAGTTCCTGTGGTTTCTATGGCAACTTGGGCGGTCAGCCTGGCTTTCAAGCAAAGAAGACACAGGGTTTTTTTTTTCTGTGGAATGGATATGTGTGACATGAGAAATGTCTTGCCTTGGTTTAGCTAAGTCATTTGATTCAGAATATCCAGTGTTGTCCACTGTGTTTCTCAGTGATTATCATATCACAATCCAGGCAGCATCCTGTAGCTGCATCCACAGCTTCTGAGACCTCGTGGGGTTTAACTATTAAAGGCTTTGAAAATTCTGTCTGTCATAAAACTTAATAATTAACAAATTTCTGACAGGATGGAGCACTATATAGATTGGTTATAACTGAATAGAATTTAATGACAGTAGTAAAATTCATATTAAGACAGGATAGGAATGAAAACACGAGGTAACTTTGACAGGTTGTGTAGGTAGAAAAAAAGTATATTTTTGTATTAGCAAAGAAATATTCGGCTGGGACTAGCATAAGAAAGCTGGCAGCAGTGGCATACGATTATGGTGACGGAAAATGAGTTTGTCTAGTTCAGGACTGTGACACAAACTGAGCACACAGGCTCTGAGAACAGACCAGGGTGTGGGAGCATGGCTAGGTAAGTGCTTGGGCTCTTTCAACTGCATAGCCCAAAAAGTAGAGGCTGGCTGGCTGCAGCTCCTTGTGGGAGCTCTCATGCGCTGGAGTGGGCAGCCAAGCCCTTCACATGTGAGAGAGCACACAAGTGGTCCAGTGCATGGAAGAGCAAATTCTATCAGACAAGACCTCTGGCAGGATGGAAGGGGGCAGGGACCCACCTTCTGAAACTGAGAGCAGAGCAGGAAGGGCAGCAAGTAGGGTCTCTGGCAGGAAGCAGAGCCAAACTTGCTTTTCAGGCAAACCAGCTGAACCAGCAGGCTGCAAATGGAGTGAGGGAGAGGGGTGGGAGGTGGGCAGGGGTCTAAGCTACAGGTTGATAGCAGAGGGCAAGACACGTGGGGGCTAAAAATGTAATGCTCAGAGCCAGTGCTGCTGAGCTAGGGAGCAGTTGTCCAGGCCTGGCTTAGAATTCTCAGCCACAAGAAAGAAACTGAAATCTCACCCAAGGAAAAGAGTCCTTAAGAAAAAAAAGAGAGAGGGTCAGGGCAGCACAGGGTTAGTTCTGAGCTCAAGAAATCTTCTCTGGGACCGTGCAGGTGGTCACTCTGACCAGTGGGAATGAATGCTTACCAGATCTGGGCTAGCGAGCGTGAATCTTTTGTTGTGGCTGAGATGGGATGCAAAACTGCAGAGTTTCTAGATCCAAGTCACAGGGCACCAATGTTGTGATTATAAAAAGATAAATATTAAGATATGTTCTAGGGGGGTGTGGTGAGGTATGGGAGAAGGGGGCGCCTCAGCAGGCTCATGCCAAGGCATCTCTTCCTCCAGAGGTACCAGCCACCCAACGGTAAAGAATAGTTTATTTAGGGTATGGGGAGGGGAATTAAGAGGTTAGTAGAGGCAATGTGTAAGAATTGAGCAAATAGGAACACCTCATAAAAATACCAAGGAGCAAGGAATGTCCATTTAGCCTAAAGACAGAACTTCAGAAAGGTTTACAGAGCAAACACCCATCCCCAAGAAACGCCCGGTTCCAGGAAACATCCCTGGGAGTGTGGATCTCCCCCAACCCCTCCTACATGCAATCGGTATCTCCTCCTCACCTGGGGCATAAAGGTCAATGAGAACTAAAGACAGTGGGCTTCACCAATGAGAGATAACCAACTCATGCTGTAAACCTATGTACTGGGAAGGTATAAAAAGTGTGTGTGCTTTTGTTCCTGGTCGTCGCCTTTGCTCTGAATGCAGGGTGACCCCAGTATACTGGCAATAAAAAATTTGCAGTGACCTCCTTCCTGATTCTTCCAGACTGGGGTACCCACCCCGAATACAACAAATGAAAGGCAGGGGGCGGGCAATGGGGCGAGAGGGGAAGCAAGGGGACAAGAGGCAAGACAGCAAGAATAAGACTAAGAGAGAGAGGAGGGGGCAAGCAGCTCCTTTTATAGTGGGCCAGGCCTACCTGGCAACAGCCAGGTAACTGTGGGGAGGAGCATACCTGGCTGTTGCCAGGTAACTGTAAGGTGGAGCTTAGACAGAATCCTAACAGGCAGTACTGGCACATGCCTTTAATTAGAGCACTTAATTTAACCCAGAAAACAGAGGCAGATAGATCTCAATGAGTTTGAGTACTGCCTAGTCTACAGAGTGAGTTCCAGGACAGTCAGGGCTGCATAGAGAAACCATTTCTAAAATAATTAAATACATTCTTTACAATTTCATTTATATATGCAATATACTTTTTTTGTTCCAACCCCTTATTGCACATTCATATTGTTTTGTTTTGTGACCCACTGAGTTTATTTTTTAAGTTATTTTTGAGTTTTCTTTTTTTTTATTATCACATTTTAATTTATTCACATTGTTAAGTAAAAATCAGCATCTCATTATTTGGATTGGTCTTTATTAACTAAGAAAGATCTATGTCCAAACATCTCTGTCAAAATCCTAAATATAAAAACTCCCTAGTCATTGTAGATATGCATAAAGGTGAAATACTTTTAAGCCAATTTTCACTTAGCATATTATAGAATATTAGGAATAAGAAGATTGCCAGGTTGGTAGTGGCATTGCTGTTGGTAAACATTTACCAAGGCTGGTTTACGTAGTCCTGCCTTCTTGCCCTAGGAGTGACCTCATGGAGTGAAGGTCAGTGTTGTGTCTGGAAAATTCTCCCAATTCTCTACATTTTAATCTGCTTCCAGTATTGTATTGGTGTGCTTTCTATGTCATGAGATACTTCTTTTTTTTATTATTTTTATTTTATTATTAGATATTTTCTTTATTTATATGTAAATTTCTCCCTTCCCAGTTTCCCCTCTAAAAAAACAAAGAAACAAACAAAAACAACAAAAACAAACCCCAGCTGCCTCCCTACTCCCCATGCCTACCACCCCACCCTCTCCTGCTTATAGGCCCTGGCATTCCCCCACACTGAGGCACAGAACCTTCACAGGGCTGAGTTGACCATGAGTGTGGTATTTGACATCATATGGGATGAATGATAGTGATACCTCCATTTGATTGATAAGAAAAATGAGGATATTAAAAGTAAAGGTGTTATAGAGAGGACTTTTTTTGGTGAAGCAAAGATTAGAATAAACAAGTTCAGAGCACCCAAATTTGGCTCTTAACATTACAAGAGGTCTTTGGAGAGACATTCCAGTGGGATAAGCAATCTCTCTCCACAAGCCTCCTATAAAGAGCAATGAACCCTGAGCAGATCAGCATGATGCATCACTGACACCTCAGGGACCTGAGATAGCCATAAGTTGGTCTTGCCAGGATATTATGTTTTGTAAATAGTGAGTCTTTTCTGCATGTCTGGGCAGGGTGTGAACAAGTGAAGGGCAAATGTGATAGAGAGGAAATAAATGTCTGAATTCTACTTCTCTGAAGTTTATATCAAAATTAAATGTTCTACTTCAAAGCAATGGATGAGGGTACTTAAGAATTCATTAGACACACTCTAATTTGTACAATAGCTAAAAGGAGAGTATAGTACAAGTTTTAACAAGGCCTATCGGGTGCCCTGTTTAGAAAGACTATTTAGACAGAGATGGCCATTCTACTGAGTTGCACAATATATAACTTACAACCGGAGCTTTGAAACCACATAGGTATATGGTATAGGTTTGTGTGTCCTTGCATCTCCATTGTAGTAAAGAAGCAGGAAAAAAAAGTTTTGTTAAAGTGGATTGAGGTAAATCTCATTAATGGAATATTCTGTAATAACTGATGCTGGGTCACATTTTCAATAAACAAGTCTACATCATAAGTCTTGACATATAAAATCAAAACAATGTGTCAATTATTATTTTAACGAACAGCTTCTGCCAGGACTAGAATTTTCATTCATAAGGCCTTCTTATCCTAACGTTCATACATGGCATACACCTTCATGAAATCCTCAGTTTCCTCATAATTAATATGGAGACAATAAAGATGAAAAATCTTAGAAGGTTATTGAGAGAACTGGTCAGTAATACATGTAAAGCTTATAACACAATGTCTGACACACTGTAGGTCCTCAAAAAGTTCTACCCATTCTTACAAAAAAAAAGACTGCTTATAAAAATAGAAAATAAATTACTTTTAGAGTTCTTAATCCTAAATTTGTATTACTTCCACACACACTCTGTTCCCCAGGTGAAAAGAACATGGCAGGAGGAGGAACAATACAATATAAGAAGAACAAGACATGGAAGAAGCATGCTGTGAAATTCTGGCTTCTAGACATGACATAGCTGCTGCACTCATGAACTCCTTACAGCTGTAGTTACCTATATAGGATCTATACGAGATTGAGCCCACCAACATTTCATCATAGAAAGGCAAAAGGGTTCATGGGTCTCCACCATTCCCAGATGGATTATTGCCAGTTAATATTGGTTAGATAAAGGAATGTCACTCTCCAAATTCATATATAGCAGAAGATGGCCTAGTCTGACATCAGTGAGAGGGGAGGCCCTCAGTCCTGTGGAGGTTTGATATCCCAACATAGGGGGATGCTGGATCAGTGGGGTGGGAGAGAGTGGATTGTGGGGGAGTACCCTCATAGAGGCAAAGGGGAGGGGGCAAGTGTAGATGTGGGTTAGGGATTTGTAAAGAGGTAACTGAGAAGTGGGATATCATTTGAGGTGTAAAAATATGGAATGATTTATAAAAAAATAAGAAATAAAAAAAATTAACTTTTAAGTTGCCCATCCTCCAATAAATAACCTTCCATGTTTTCTCATGAGGAAAATTTTTAAACTCAGTGGATCACACATACATGTACACATTCACATGCACACACACACACACACACACACACACACACACACATATACACACAAAGGAAAGTAGGGGAAGGATTTGTTGAGAAGGGTTTCAATAGGAGCAGAAAGAGAATTGATATAGTGTAATGTGGGAAGAAGGATTGAAACTCATTCTAGATATGCATGAAGCTGACAAAGAATTACAAATGAATAAAAGATAATTAAACGCATTGCTTATAAGACTTCATATTTGTAATTGTATTTCTCACACCAATTACGCTGATCAACAGCCTACCTATTGTCATTTCATGGGAGACTTCTTTGCTAAATAAGAAGTCTTTTTCTTTTAAAATGGAAACTGCTTGTTATTCCAGGCTGACTTGAGGAATAATAAAGCAAATGTCTTAAAGGAGAGAAAGTAAACATTTTGATTTGCATCTCTTTCATTAGATACCCAAGCATTCACTGTTTTAAGCAGAAACCGCAGTCCACCCTTCTATTGAGGACACTGACTATGGAGCTACCTTGCTGACCTTTTCAGCTTGGAGCATCACAAGAAGTGCTGATCTTTGGAGAAAGATGATACACTTAATTGGCTGGTAAATATGCAAAATATCATTTTGGCAATAAGACAATAATGTACTTAAGTAAGAAGAAAAGAGTAATCAAAAATGCCATGTCCCCACGTTAGCTGTGTTACACACAAAGGTGGCTGACTGGTAAGAACACTAGTGGTGGGGTATATGATTGTTGTAAACTCAATTCCAGTCTGCGCCTAAGAAGTTTTATAGGAGCAGGAGTGTAAAAGAGAACTCACTGCTCTCCAAGAATACCTGAGTTGGCAGTCCAAAACCATCTACAGCTGCAGCTCTAGGAGCTCCCATCTTCCTGGGAAATTAATTATATTAGAATTTCAAAAAATAAAAATTATTATAAAATGTTGAAATAATGTTTCATGCCTCTAGCCAAAAGGTTATTGCAAATCAATAGCTTCCATCTTGCCCCAGCAAGAATATCCTTCTCTACAAAAGATAAATAAGTAGATAACAATTACAATAAATGTTGGCAAGAATGTGGGAAAAGGCAAGTGTGTGTACTGTTAGCAAGAATGTAGACTGGTGCAGCCACTCTAAAAGTTAGAGTGTTTATTTTTAAAGGGCTGAAATTAGAACTCCAAAGAATGTTCAGCTCTAAAGCTCCTGTGCATATACCTAGGCTGTGTACCATGAGAGATACCTGCATATTTGTATGCATTGCTAGAAAATGAAATCAGTTTATAAATCTATCAACTAATAGATCAAAAAAAACATGGCACACAAGTTGTTTTTTATTATTATGTTCAAATCACTGATTTCTTTTGTTTCACCTGTGTGATAAATTTCTTTCATTCCTGCAGTTTGAACTGCTTACATTAAGTGTTCTCTATTTAGAGAGGATTTTTTTTTCTCAGCAATGCCATCTTAAGCTCTCTACTTAGTTGTCCTATGTGTACTGAAGTGTACGCAGACATTGGTTCTGCTCCAATTTCACTTGTACCTAATGAGCCAGCCCTATGGCTTGCTTCACATCTGTGAGCTCACTCTTATTTATTACTGTTGTTTGTCTGCTAATGACTCTTGTCATCTCCCATCTCTAAACACTCCAGATTTTACCTCCTTTGTTTATTCAAACCAGATATCTAAAGCTATAGCCACCTATTTATTTCTTACATTTTTATGTATGAAAACTAATTTTTTTTGTTCCAATGAAGAGTTCTTTTCACCAAACAACCTATCTACTCTCTGTTTTGTTCTTTCCTTGTGTGAAATGGCCTGAAGCTCTCTTTGTCCCCACCTGATCAATAGCTTTGCTGGGTGTTATATAAAATAAAGTTTGCATTCAATTGTTTCCATAGCAACCATCACACATAGGATTCGATATAAAACTACTTTTTGATATGAATGCTTTCTGATAAAAGGCTTTAGGGTTGCCAAACTAAGCTTTCTAGAACAAAACGTTTCAACAACATATTGAAACAGAATTTAGTATGGTTATGAAACAAGTAAAGAAAAAGTTCACTGCACTGTATCCAAATGCAAATAACCTCAGGGGATTTGTATTTTAATACGTTTAAGCTTTTTACCTAAGGAGAAGGCTAGATAGAGGTGCTATCAGAAAACACTGAGGCCATTTAACATGAACTCCTTAAAATTGTTTAGTGTCTACTTCATGTTTTCTGGCTCTACTCTTTTTTCTTTCTCCCTGTCTTGAGAAACTGCCCTTCTATACCCTAACTCTTGCCGTACGCACTCCTGCTTGTTCTTGCTCTCTTCTTTGTTCTTCTTAGCATCTCCTGGTACCAGTCATCCATAGTCATTAGTGTCCTTGACACTGATTTCTTTCTGTGGATTAGCAGACACACACAAGTCTTCTTGTACACAATAATCCCTTTCCTTATTCTCCATTCCTTTTTCAAATTACAGACCCACATTTCTACTTCCTTCAAGTTCATATGAGTATGTGACACTTGCTTCTCCATTTCCTCACCTGATGTTCACCCAGAAGAGCCTTGTAATCTAGATTCTAGTTTCATGATTTTCTTTGATTCACTCCAAAGTAAAATAGCCTATGTTGATCCTGATGAGCTATCCATGTTCCTGATGATAGTCCTATACCCTTTTGCAAAAGGACAATGCTAAGTGAACTTAATAGATAGGAAAGATACAGAGAGACAGAGACACTGAGAGATAGAGACAGACCATAATGAGAGGGAAGGAGGCAACATGTGGGTATGAATTTGATAAAAACACATTTTAGGTATGAAGGCAATTATCAAAGGAAAAAATGTAAAACTTCCTTCCAACTAGAGCTTAGTGATGACTCAGTTATTATTCTGTTTGTCCTGTTGACAGCTATCAGCACAAATGACTATTTCTGTCTCTCCTAAGTTCATGCTCTCACTTCTGCATACCTAATCATATCTTGTCACTCTCATTGTATATTCATTCTAGTTTCCCTTCTTCTATCATATTAATTCCCCATGATTCCACCTATTGCTGACTTCTCTCATCATTTTAAATTTCCTCCACACCTTAGCCTCTCTCAAGGCTCCACAATCTCAATGCTTGGTGTTACCAACTCCTCTGGTGAATTTCAAACCCATTCATCCAAATGACTTCAATTTAGTAGGTCTACATATTTATCCCAAATCCTCTTTAGCCTAAAAATTATATATCTCTGAATTAACAGTCTATCCACTCACTCCATTCACCAAACCAGCTATATTTCCTTGGAATTTTCATTTTCTAAACTATTGCCTGATGCACACTCAGACTAAAAATCCTGAGTTACTTTCGGCAATTTTATTTTTTATTGATTACTCCCTGTACTAAATCCACAGGAAAACACATTAATTTCATCCTGGAAGAAAACATTACCTCCATTCTCTTTTTCTACTTCTGATGAGGTGGTTGACATCATTATCTCTTGGGTAGAAAAAAAAAAAAAAAAAGAAACCATGATCCTAATACTCCTTTCTGTGATTCAATTCCTCCTGAAACATAACCTATAAATCCCATTCAGAATCACTTCCTTAAAGAAAAACTAGGCATTAACTCACTCAAAAAATGCTGAGGGTTCATTATGTCCACTGCTTATCAAACTGCATAGTTCCAACCGATGTTACTTACCTTGCGGTACATATAAAGTTCCTTTTTGCCCTTGTACTTAGGCATTTATAGCAGCCCAAATCACATTCTATTACTGCTCTAGACACAGAGAATATAAACATGGTAGTGAAACAATCAATTAAAAACTAGTTTTTGCTTTGCTGGGATTCTAAGTTTAGTGGTGAGACATAGAAAACAGATAAGTAAGTGTGGAAATCTGATAATACCACTGAAAACCAAAAACGTTTAATACCTTATCATTATAAGGAAAGTGCTTTTTTAATATTAAGGTTATCCCCTGTGTGTGATTGAAATATTTTAAATTATTCAGTGTGAGGTTCCTGTGCAATGAAGTTAAGCTAACACAATTCATCTTATTCTTCAAAATATGCCTTATTGTAAGCCACCTTTCCATCCAGCGGAAATAAGGAGGCAAACATGAGCCCTTCTCCAAGCAGATTTTATTCAAGAACCCTTATTTTTACTTCTTCTTAATAATATCTCTAATGTCATCTAGTATCTCTAGTAGTAGTCTCTAGCAGTCTCTCTAATCTCCTACGTAGTCGACGACCCCATCTAATATCTCTACTATCTCTCTCCCAGCCTCCGGAGTAGCAGGGACTACAGACGTGTGCCACCACCACCTTGCTCATAATAATCCTCTCCCTAGTAGAATCTAGTAGCCTCCAGCCTCCGCAGATTAAATACTTTTCCTGGTCCCAATCAGCATCAGCAAAACATAATAGGCTGCGGGAAATTCATACCAGCTTGAGTCACAAACTAGAGGCACACACCTTTTCCAACTAAGGCTTGTTTATCTCAATGCTCTCTGCTCTGGCTGGAGACCAGGTGTTCAATATATATATATAGGGTGGCAGCTGTGGCTCCCCACACCTTATCCTACACTATTATGCTCATTTATTTGTCCTTCCATTTAAACAACCTCTCATTCTAACTATATTCATATTCTAGTTATTTAAAACACATCTTAAAAATATTTTTCCAAAATGTCTTTAATATTTTCATAAATAACCTCTTTTACACGGACAAGGAACAGGCATGCTTAAAAGAAAATGGCTAGGAAGTGGTAGTGCATGCGTGTAATCCCAGCACTTGGGATGCAGAGGCAGGACATCTCTGTGAGTTCAAGGCCAGCTTGGTCTACAGAGTGAGTTCCAGGACAGCCAAGAATACACAGAGAAACCCTGTCTCAAAAATCTCAAAATATGAGACTTAGAAATTGATGGATGGGACTACATTTGAATTTTAATTGTTTAAGCAATATCTAAGATATTGGGAAAGTTAATAAATCGTTTTGAGACCTCTCTTTGTTAGGGTTTTATTGCTGTGAAGAAGCACCCTGACCACAGAAACTCTTATAAAGGCAAACATTTAACTGGGGCTGGCTTACAGTTTCAGAGGTTTGCTCTATTACTGTCATGGCAGGGAGCATGACAGCATGTATGCAGACATGGTGCTGGAGAAGGAGCTGAGAGTTCTACATCTTGATCTGCAGGCAGCAAGGAGAGACTAAAAATTACTGGGCATAGCTTGAGCACATATGACCTCAATGCCTGCATCTAAGGTGACACTTCCTCCAACAAGACCACACCTCCTAATCCCTGTGGCCATACATTCAAACACATGAGTCTAAGGGGGCTATTTCTATCCAAACCAGCCCAAGAACTTGGTTTCTTAATATTCATAATGGTGGGCCATTTTTATCAGAAGTCAGCATATCTGTCACCTTTCTGTCATGCTGCTGTCAAATATATTATTGGGTGTTTAAGCATATCCTATTCTATTTCATCACTTGAAGGAACCTATTTTTGTTTTTATTTTGTTGTTGTTGTTGTTGTTGTTGTTTTGTTTTGCTTTGTTTTGTTTTTGAGACAGGGTTTCTCTGTATATCCCTGGCTGTCCTGGAACTCACTCTGTAGACCAGGCTGGCCTCGAACTCAGAAATCCACCTGACTCTACCTCCCAAGTGCTGGAATTAAAGGTGTGTGCCACCACCGCCCAGAATTGAGGGAACCTTAAACTGAGAGCTTTATGTAGTAGTATTTTGGTTAATTTGGACTCAGTTTCTTAATATTCATAAATATATCTTAAAATTACTATAAAACATATATCATATTCATCACGTTTGCAGCAGCATTACACATACTGCTGGCACTCAACTCAAATGTGCAAAAAGCATTGAGTATACCTACAGGAAGCAATTAACAATTAACAATTGCAATTGAGAGTTACTTAGAAATTGATAGTAAGGAATTCAAATCACACCCTCAGCTACTTAGCAACTATGAAAACTTGAGCACGATTTCTAGTCTACCCTCAACTTCCAGAAATTTGGTTTGCTCATCTATAAAGACAGTCACTAAGTGTCATGTTGCCCTGAGTTTAGTACAAAGAAGACTTTGAAGAGGTAAGTTGTTACCAAGCCGTGACTGAGGTCCTAATGGTTTACATATGTTCATCTATGTGTGGTCACCACCCTTCACTCTATTTCTGCTACTTAATCATGGACTTCATTCTTCAGGTAGTGGGTGTTCATTCAGATTTCCATGGCCCACACTATTTCCTACAGTACTTCAAATTTGGTTGTGGACTATTATTTGTTGTCTTTCTATTCATGTGCCCAAGCCCTCACTTTCTCACTAACCCTTTCTCTCGTGCTGCTGTCAGATATATTATTGGATGTTTAAGTGACAGCATGGACATATCCAATTCTGTTTCATCCCTTGAAGGAACCTTAAACTGAGAGCTTTATGTAGTAGTATTTTGGTTAATTTGAATTTAATTCTTATTACATAAACCATAAAGTCTTCTTGAGAAATGTGGCTAAAGTTAATCATGAGAGGAGCAATCTCTGTAGATATTATAAATAGCATATTTTGATAGAACAGATCAATCATTGGGACTCAAACATTCTGAATATCTGTATAATGAGTGATCCTTTTCTTAAATATCATGCACAGTTCAACTGCATACAAAACTTGATGTTTATGACAGCTTCTACAATCTCAGATCCAAAATGATCCCTTTGCCTTTGTCCATCAGCTCTACAGTTCATTAAAGCAGCTTCACAAAACAATATTCAGACAAAGATCATTAATCTAACCAAGATATCAACTTCAAGATAAAGAATTGCACGAGAATTTGATTACACTCCAGTTCTCTTCTGCTTTCTTCCTCATGAGTTTTGATCATGGTGTCTTATATTAAATTCAAGTCAGAAAGTCACAAAGGTGACAGATTCTCATTTGAGCTTTACATCTAATATATAGTCATAAACTGCTGTGCTAAGATACTCTGTAGAGATCCATTTAAAATCCTAGTCCACAAGTGACAGATGTGCTGACTTCTGATAAAAATGGCCCAGTGTATTTTGCTTCGTGTTCCTTAGATTTGTGTTAGATGATGAAAGTACTAATGATTCTGCTTTGGTCAGTCATGATGTTTTTTGGGACATCCATTCCATCTTCTCATAATAAAAAACTCCAAGAGTCATTGTGATGAAAACATGAAAGGTCATGCTATAGATTATCAATGAAATAAAATTTTAGAACATGCAAAATTAACCTGAAAGGCCCATATCAAATACTTTCATCTTGACTTTATTTTAATGGATCTATGCAGATGGTGGAAAAACCCAAATCCCAAAGCAATTGGAGAGAATTTATATAAATGGTAATACATTTATAAAATGCCACAAAACCTTAAAATGATATGTGTTTTCACAGAGAATTCAGGAAATAAAGAGGCAGGTGTATATTAAACATGCTCTCTGAATTCCCTGTTTTTCTGTGGAAAAGTAGATTTTCTCTACATGATTTTGTAACTGGAGCTGAGGAAAGCTAAAGGCGAAGAAGGGGAACCTATTGTAACATGACCTGAAAATTCGATAAAAACGGAAAGCTTTCCCCATTGGATTTGCAAGTGTTTTTATAGAGTTAGTACTTTGACAATCCACACATGTTTGTAATATATATTCTGGTCACTATCTCCCCTTACCTTCTCTTCTCTACTTCCATCAATAAGCAGACTAAAAGAACTGTTACAGATAGATTTGGGGAAAAGAGGAATCACTGCATTTGCACATTCATACTTGCATGTATGTGCAAGTAAGGCTCTGGAGGATAGTCCCAGTCCGATGGTCACAAAATGGCCCTTGAGTCATATAGCAAATCTAAAACCATTTTTGTTACTATAAATTGTATAAAACGGTGGATTCTAGTGTGATATTTTCATGCACGCATATAATGTACTTTGCTCTTATTCATACTCCATTACCTTCTCTTGTCTCCTGTCCTTCTCTCTCCTTATCTCATCCAAATTGCCCCCTTTCTAGCTTCATTTCTTGTTTGTTAAACCTAGCTTTTTCTGCATATGAAAACAATGACTTTTCTTCTATGTCTGAATTGATTCTCCTTTTATTGAAAATGACATACTTGTCCTTTATAATAATATTCCATTGTATATATGTATCACATGTTCTTTTTTCATTCATCTTTTGGTAGATGTCTATTAGACTTCCATGACTTGCCAATTAGGCTATGACAAAAATGAGTATATCGATATTGATTCCTGACAAGAAATAGCATGTGATAGTAGTATCATGAACTTATTAGTCATATGATATCGGATTCTATGCCACCTTTATAATACAGTGTTGAAAGTAATAAACAGTTAAATATCTCATATGAAATATTCAGTGAGTACTGCCTATAGTAACAGCTACTGTTTACTACTGATAACATGACAAACATGTTCTCTAGGCATTCTATGCTATTGTTTTATGAAAGGGGAAGTAAAATTTAAAGAAAAGGTAGCAAAATAACTTAAGGGGCTAGAAATCAATCACAGCTGTTATTGCAAAACCACTATTCTCTGCAGCACTTAGCTAACAAATATAAATAATGGAGGCATCTGTGGAAGGAGTTAGAGACTTTAGCTTGCTATACAATGGCATTGGAGACATCTAAGTTTAATCTTCAGGAAACAGAGATATGAACATATAAAGGGGATCCAAGTAATTCTTATCCTCTGATTTTTATAAAGTGCATTCCATAATTTGATAATGTGGCATAAAATACAATCTTTGCTGTCAGTTGTTATGCAGTAGTTTTATATTTTGGTGCCTATCAACTTGAAGAAACTATTTAACTGTTGTCTATTTAACAGTCTAGAGTTGAGGTTTTTTCCGCTCTGCCACACTTAACCCATTCTCATTTCAGTGGTTATTGGGTAAAGGGGTAGACATTTCTCTGATATTAGACCTGTTGTGTCATTCCTGTTGATGGAATAAACTGCAGAGAAAAATCTACAAATTAAGTTCTTGAAGATGTTGACACTGTAGAGCAGTACTTGTTTTAAAACACTAATGGCGCCGGGCGGTGGTGGTGCACGCCTTTAATCCCAGCACTTGAGAGGCAGAGGCAGGCGGATTTCTGAGTTTGAGGCCAGCCTGGTCTACAGAGTGAGTTCCAGGACAGCCAGGGCTACACAGAGA
Organism: Mastomys coucha; assembly: GCF_008632895.1. NCBI lineage: Eukaryota > Metazoa > Chordata > Mammalia > Rodentia > Muridae > Mastomys > Mastomys coucha. The sequence continues at coordinate 15,747,574 of NC_045030.1, forward strand.
AACCCTGTCTCGGAAAAAAAAGGGAAAAAAAAACACTAATGGCATACAGTTTGAACAAGGGTCATTTTTAAGAATCAGGATTGGTTTTTCTTTTCTTCTTTTGTTTTTAAGAAGTATTTATGTATGAGTACACTGTAGCAGTCTTCAGACACACCAGAAAAGGGCATTGGATCCCATTACAGATGGTGTGAGCCACTAAGTGGTTGTTAGCAATTAAACTCAGGACCTCTGGAAGAGTAGTCAGTGTTCTTAACTGCTGAGTCATCTCTCCAGCCCTGCATTTTCAGAACCAAACAAACCCTGTCTATTAGTTGTCAGTCTCCTAACCCTATTCACATGAGACTGTAGCCAATGTTAATTGACTTTGTCTCCTTGAATGAAATTTCCATTGGCTCAAATTTTAAAACTTTTCTGCTTTTGAAGAGCACTGTCGTTATTGGGCCAAGCATATGAAGTTAATATCTGAATTGACCAACATTTGCCAAAATGGAAAAAAAATGAAAAGAGAAAAAGATGTGCCACACCTTCTAAAGTCAAGACTTGTAAATATTGCTGGTTTTTAGTTTGTGGGCAACCTTTCAATAGTTTGTCTTTCAAGAAGTTAAGTCCAGCCTTTGGAAATACAACAACCAGGACTATATTAAATCAGCTTTCTTAGAGCACAGAGAGCACACCCTACTAAAAGTCTACTACTGAAAAATTCCATTGTGTGGAACCAAGTTTTCTGAGCTCCAGCTGTGTTCTGCATGTTCATTTATTAGTTAATTGAATGCTCTAGTAAACTAAGGAGTTTCAAGGAGAGCACAGGAGTAGGGTTTCACAGTACAAAGGTACCCTGTTTTGAATACCACTTAACAGGTTTGTGATTTTAAACACTTTTATCCTTCCTTTTATATTCACTAAAATAATGATGTTCACCTACTGATAAAGTTATAAGGAAAAATAAATGTAGTATCATATACATATATACAAACCAGAGTGTATTTTTCACAGTAATGAATATAAATAGTAATTTCCTTTCTTCTATAATGTCTTCCTATGAACTCCAGAGTTGACTAATATATAACAACATTGTTTTATACTAACAAAAGTCCTGAATTTAAGCCATTCCATTCCTAGCTAATAATCACAGTTTAGTACGAATTATTTAATCCATTGTGGTGGTTTGACCCAGGGAGTGGCATTATTTGGAAGTGTTGCCTTCTTAGAGTAGGTGTGCCACTGTGGGCTTGGCCTTTAAAACACTCACCCTAGCTGTCTAGAAGCCAGTCTTCTCCTAGCAGCCTTCACATGAAGTTGTAGAACTCTCAGCTCTTCCTGGATATTTGCCTGGATGCTGCTATGGTCCTGCCTTGATGATAATAGACTGAACCTTTGAACCTGTAAGCCAACTCCAATTAAATGTTGTCCTTATAAGCATTGCCATGTTGGTTTTTATTTTCTCCTGTGTCATAAGATACTTTAAAGTTGAAAATGTTTTATATCAAACAACTATTAAAGGGGGGTCTCTGGGAGGAGTTGTGGTACAAAAGGGAAACAAGATGTAATTTAATTCTATTTACTTAAAATATGTTTCTAAATGTTAACAAATTCAGATAAATTGAAATCATGTAACTTTTCTCATCATAATGCAATAAAACTTAAAAAAATCAACTTAATGTTATCTCAAAGATGTTAAGTTTTATGGGAGACTGAGTTTCAAATGATTGAATATTATACAATTAACCATCAATGTAATAAATCATAATGCAAATTTTATAATAAAAAGAAAATGTGTATAAATTACTTAGGTATCTTGTTTAAATTCAAGTTTTAATTTGCTACTACAAGGAGAGAGAATTCTAAGATTGACAGACCCTAGAATACAAAACTTAGAAGAGTCCCTAAGAAAGTAAACTCCTGAGTAAATTTGTTCTGGTGACATGGCACAACCATGACAATGACCAAAGCCTTAGACTCATAGGAAATTGCAAAGCCTTTCCCCCATGTGAGCTAAGCTCGGAGTTGGCAAAACATTTTGTGATTCAAGAACAGATGTTTACAGATGATAGAGCTGCAGCTTCTTCTTCCCAGATGTTTACTACCTGATTCTGCTGGTCTACAGAAACATCTTACTAAGATTATCTAAGCCTCCTCCCTGTAGTGTACCTAACAAAGAGGCTGGAGTTCCAATTGTTGGTGTTGTTGATAGTATGGCAACAGTTCTCTGGACCCCAGCATTTCTGTGCATCTGTTATTTCTTCATACCCTCAGTGTCCCCAGTCAGTATCCCAAACCCAAGCTGCTCAGGCCATGGCAAGTACCCTCAATCATTGATCGTAGTCAGGCCAAATGTTAAAATTGTAATATAATAATTATTATTAGGTTGTATTGCATGACAGATGAAAAGAGTTTTGTTGATTTAAATATAGTTCTACATAAGTCAATTTTTGCTTACTGAAAATAGAGTTTTTCGAGCTGATGTGACCTCATCTGACTAATTTACTTGAAGAAGATAATAGACTTCAGAAAAAGTCAGAGAATGCCACTTGTTTGTTGTTAAATAGTAATCTGTCTTAAATTTTTTACATGTATGAGGGAGTGAATTCTACATTTTACCAACCGACATGTAAAAATGGAAGTGAACAACTTGCTTGTGCTTAGACCTCAGCTGTGAGTGATATATGGATTTTTACCTTGCAATCACTCTAAACCACACTTAGACATTAAACACTTGAGTAAAGCACGTTGTTTTAAGTTGATAATCTGTGTGATTTTGTTAGGCATCAATGTAGTATCAACATGGTAGTTGTTATGAGGCTTCAAGATGATTGCTGCTGATACATGGTCACTCTAAACTCTATATCACATAAGTATTCCAAGATTCAGAATGAAAACATAATTAGACTTGTACTCTGGACTGTCTTTTTATCAGGATTTCTTGAACTTTATGCATACAGTTGAATGACTCCTCATCCTTGGCTCTGAACTCCATTTTATAAATTTGATTCATAGAAGTATAGAAGTTTTGTGGGAAATTCCCACTTAAACTTCCAGATGTCTATGTGTACTCCCAATTAGGATTTTATTTCCTTTGATTTTTTCTATTCTCAGAAGAAAATTCAGTAGATTTTAATCAACTGTAAATAGCACAACATAAAGAGGTAATTACCATTTTGTCAATTCAATCAAATCCTTTTTAACTACACAAGATATTACTACTACCAGGATTTTAATGTTTACAGTTGAGAATGTTAAATAAGGCAAAATGATTGTTTTTTGGTTTTGTTCAAGTTAAAGCATTTTCAGAACAAGATGTTCAGCATCATATAATTTAAAACTACCTCATGCAGATTTGAATAGCAAAAATACTTCAAACATACATAGTTTTATAAGTCAGTGAGTTTGGAAAGAGCCATCAATATCAAGGCCATTGTCATGTAGACTGATTTGTAGCATTTTTGAATATTATTCTTATTTTCATAATTAGACTATTTAGAGCTCATTAAAATCTTCTCTTAGAAAAAAATGCCATTCACTATTGTTAGCTATAGACATTTTGCTTGATATTGTACTGGCAGAATTTATATTGTATAAATGTGACTTAGTAAGCATGATCTAGTGTAGGAAGAACAGTGCCTAACACCTCTAAGTAAATGCCTGAATCCATAAAAGCATCTCCTGCAAGAGAACCTAATTGAGGACTGCCTGAAAGACCAAGGATTGCTGGCTCAGACAATGGCAGCTAATTGTGAACTGCTGTTTAGAAGCGATGCTTTCTTGAGACCAATGGGGCTTGGGTGGAGGGTATTAAAGGAGCTTGCTACAGTGTTTCTCACCTGCTCCCAGAGTCTGCGCTGTTGACTCTGTGCCACCTCACCTCCAAATCCAAAGGGCAGGTAGGGTTGGGCAGCGAGTAGTCCAGGGCACAGTCCACAATCTAGAATTTCCCATTTCTCTTACTCCAATTCTCTAACAATAACTGTTAAGTTTAACTGTTTTTGGAGTCTAATTATAACTGATATTTTTGTGTTTCTGTCTTATTTAACTTAGTACTGTGTTTCCCAAGTACATTAACGATGTCACAAATACCAGGATTCCTACTTTCTTGAGCTAAATAGTTCATTGCAAGCACCATACTGTAGCTTACTGCCTCTATCCTTCCATCAAGAGACAGGTGGGTTTTTTTCCCAGTATCATAGATGGTGAATATAGTATCTATAAATACAGGTATAGAGATATCTCTTTGAGGACATGAATTTGAGAAAAAGTGGGGAACATAAAAGTAGCATAAGAGTGAAGAAAGGACAAATGAAAAGGAGTTAAATATTTAGGAATAAATTAAACACAAGTTAAAAAAAAGCTACCAACAATTAACAAGAGGTATTATTACACATGAAACTGAAAAGCTTTTGCACCAAAAGCTAAGGACACCATCAATAGGACAAAATGGCAGCCTACAGAATGGAAAAAGATCTTCACAAAAACTATATCTGACAGATGACTAATGTATACAATATATGAAGACCTTAATTAATTAGACAACAATAAACCAAATAACCTACATTTAAAAAATTGGATACAAAGATCAACAGAGAATTCTCAAGAGAGGAATCTCACTTGGCCAAGAAGCACTTAAAGAAATGTTTAACATCCTAAATAGCCAGATAAATGCAAAACAAAATGACCCTGAGATTCCAACTTATATCCCTCAGAATGGCTACCATCAAAAACTCAAGTGAAAACACATGCTAGCTAGGATGTGGAGTAAAGGGTTCACTCTTCCATTGATGGTGGGAGAGCAAACTTGTACAACCATTTTGGAAATAAATTTTGCAGTTTCTCAGAAAATTGGGAATAGTTCTACCTCAAGACCTAGCCATACCATTCCTGGGGATATATGCAAAATACATCTCACTACATATACAACAGGGACACTTTCATAACAGTGTTCATAGCAACCCTATTCATAGTAGGTGGAAACTGGGAACAACCTAGATATCCCTCAAATGAAGAAATGGATAAATCACGTACATCTACACAATGGAATGTTGTTTAGCTATTAAAACACACATTGGTACAGGGAAAATTTTCCTGAACAGAACATCAGTGCCTTGGACTCTAAGATCAAAAATTGACAAATGAGACCTCATAAAATTAAAAAGCTTCTGTAAGGCAAAGGACACTGTCAAACAGAACAAAATGGCAAGCTACATATTGTGAAAAGATCTTTACCAACTCTACATCTGATAGAGAGCTAATATCCAAAATACACAAAGAATTCAAGAAATTAGACTCCAGAGAACAAAGTATTTAAAAATAGGGTACAGAGCTAAACAAAAATTCTTAATTGAGGAATCTCAAATGGCTGAAAAGCACCAAAAGAAATTTTCAAAATCCTTAGTCATCAAGGAAATGAAAATCAAAATGACCCTGGGATTTCACCTTATACAAATCAGAATGGTTAAGATCAAAAACTCAGGTGACAGCAGATGCTGGTGAGGATGTAGAGAAAGAGGAACATTACTTCATTGCTGGTGGGATTGCAAGCTGGTACAACCACTCTGGAAATCTATCTGGTGGTTCCTCAGAAAACTAGAAATAGTTTTACCTGAGGACTCAGCTATACCACTCCTGGGCATATACCCAAAAGATGCTCCAACATATAACAAGGACACATGTTCCACTATGTTCATAGCAGCATTATTTATAATAACCAGACGCTGGAAACAACCCAGATGTCCTCCAACAGAATGATTACAGAAAATGTGGTACATTCACACAGTGGAGTACTACTCCACTATTAAAAAAAATTACTTATTTAATTTGCAGACAAACAGATGGAACTAGAAAATATACTGAGTGAGGTAAACCAGACACAAAAGAACACCACACACAGTATGTACTCATTTATAAGTGGATATTAGTCGAAAAGTTCAGAATACCCACAAGACAACTCACAGACCATAGGAAGTTTAAGAAGAAAGACAAAAGTGCTGATGTTTCAATCCTACTTAGAAGAAGAAACAAAATAATAATGGGATGTAGAGAGAGGTGGGAACCTGGTAGGGAGAGAGGAGAGGGGTGGGAAAAGGAGGGCAGTCTCAAATATGGAAAGAGACAGGAGAGAAGTACAGAGGATCAGGAAATTGAACAGAAATATGAAGCAATGGCGGATGGGGAGCTAGGGGTACCCTCTAGAAAATCATAGATAATAGGGAAGCAAGAGGTTCCCAGGACCCCAAGGGGATGACATTAGCTGAAATACCCAACAAAGGAGAGAGAAAACCTGTAGAGACCAACTCCAGTAGATAGGCATGGCCCTCAGTTGAGGGATGGTGCCACCTACCCATCTCAACAATGTTAAACTAGAATTATTCCTGTCTAAAGGAAAAGTAGGGACAAAAAATGGAGCAGAGACTGAAAGAAAGGCCATCCAGAAACTACTTCACCTAGGGATCTACCTCATCTGCAGACAACAAACCCTGACACTCTTGCTGATGACAAGAAGCGCTTGCTGACAGGAGCCTGGTATAGCTGCACCCTGAGAGGCTCTGCCAGCATGTGACTAATACAGATGCAGATACTCATAGATAACCATCAGACTGAACCCAAGGACCCAAACAGAAGAGTTGGGGGAAGGACTGAAGGAGCTGAAGGGGATTGCAACCCCATAGGAGAGAAAGAACAACAGTATCAGTTCCCAGAGACTAAAGCACCAACCAAAGAGTACAAATGGAGGGACCTATGGCTGCAGCTGCATATGTAGCAGAGGATGGCCTTATCAATAGAAGGAGAGGCCTTTGGTCCTGTGGATGCTTGATGCCCCAGCATAAGAGGATGTTAGAATGGTGAGGAGGGAGTGGGTGAGTGGGTGGGGGAGCATCCTCATAGAGTCAAAGGGGGAGGTGGGATGGGGAGTTTGTTGAGGGGAAACCAGGAAGGAGACAACATTTTAAATGTAAAAAAATAAAATAACCAATAAAATTTTAAAAGAAAACAGGACTGCAGGAAAATGGATGGAACTTGGGAATAGCATCCTGAGTGAGGTAACCCACATCCAGAAAGATATGTATGATATATACTCACTTACAATTAGATATTAACCATAAAGTGAAGAATTACCATACTACAATCCACAGACTCATAGAAACTGGGTAATATGGAGTGCCCAAAGAAGAATGTGTGAATCTTACTAAGAAGGGAAAATAAAATTATTTTCAGAGGTGTATGGAGAGAGAGAACTGGGTGAGAGAGGGGATAAGATAAGGTGGAAAGATTATAAGAACAAAGGGCTACAACACCTGCTGCAAGATAGTGTTTTCTAGATATGACTTAAACACTGAGGCCAAGAAATATCAACAATGTGGTTGTCTAAACAAGATCTGTATAATGGCAAACCAGTAAACATGTCAATGAGGGCATTGGGAATTTAACAAGTCTCCACAAATAGATGGAAAGCTATAGGTAATCAATACTTGTTGAGAAATGGCAAGTCAGTTTTCTCTGGGGATAAGCACCCTTACAGATTATCCAAATCCAAGTGGTCACTACTAATTAAAGAAGTCAGGATTTTGAGAAAGAGTGGGGAGGACATGCGAGGAGCTGGAGAGTGGAGATAAAAGAGTGGTAATGGGGTAAAAACAGTCTTCATTTTTAAAAATAGAAAGGGCAAATTTATCTGCATGCTACTATAACATCAATATCCTTTACCCAAAATGTTTACAGTGAGCAACATACATAATTTATTATAAAAGATGATATTGGTATTATTTCAATTATTTTGTTTTAATTTTGAAATACTTGCAAATATGTGTGGAAATAGTCTGCTAGTTAAGGTCAAAATCCACCATGACTGGATAGCCTCTGGGCCCAGAGCAATAGGGGAGACTCCCTTCATTAGCAGGGCTTCTCTTTCTCTGACCTTGTCTGGAGAATTCTAAGCCCCCACATATGTCTCTACCTGAGGAATGTCATGTAGCCTCAATTAGATTCCTCTCTCCAGATAAAAAACTGTTCAGCCAGCATCTGAGATTCCTGAAATACTTCCCCATAGTAATGAGGGATAAAACTTTATAAGCCTTCAGTCATTCTAAGTAAAGTCGATCCACTCACTGACAGCTGTTCCCAGTATGTATTCACAGAGCTTCCAAATCCTCCCCTGCCTTGATGTCTCTGCTCCCTCTGCCTTCATGGATTGAATTGGTGACAAGCCACAAGAGTGAGGAAATGTGATGTCTAAACATGACTTTCATTTTATGTTTTATTTATAATTTATACAATAATGATAGTGATTACATATAATGTTTGGTAAGTTTGTACATCCAGCAAAGTATGATGACATAAAATGTTTTATTTGTGTGATTATGTCAACGCTTTAAAAGAATCCGAAACTTTCAAGAAACTGAAAAGTACTCAGTTCTAATTGGGACATCCATATGATCACCTTCTCCACAAGGCTCAGGAATCATAAGAAAAGAAAAAGATTATAAGATAAAAAAGTAGCAAGAAATGACATAGCAAAACACTGCTTTTCAGACACCAGGAAATCATTGCACACATGAAATCACAGAGCTGTGGCTGCAAGCACAAGATATGCACAAAACCAAGCCAATAAGAAATTCAAGCATGGATGCAGGAAGGGCTCATAAATTCCCACCTGCATCCGAGAAGCTTTGGCAGATGCTGGGGGAAGGAGAAGCAGCTTTACTTGAGGGTGTGGACCATGATAAGCTTCCCTTGCTCCAGTAAATGATGCTTATACCCATTTATGTAATAGTAGTATTAAGAGAACTCACTGGATTTAAAAAGAAAAATATATAAAATTGAAAAAAAAGTTGGTGGAGAGTAGTGATGAAGGGGAGATTAGGGATGTGGGGGTAAATGGGTTTGAAACACTTTTCGTAAGTGGTTTTGCACACAGGTTATACATGTATGAAAATTTCAAACAAAAATTGTAGATTTTAGAGCATTTCAAATTTTAGAATTTTGAATTATGTATGCTCTCCTATACAGATTCTGGCACTGCATCTGTTGATGACTTTATTTTTTCAAAACGTATTTGTCTGCAGCTGACCTCTGAATCATTTCAGGCAGAACAAAATAATTAAATTGTTGCAATCCTCTTTGGGGGCATTTTGTCCGAAAGCAAGAAGTCATTTTCTCTCTGGAACCTGCATCCTGAATTTGTTGAATGGAGCTTACTCAACTTTCAGCTCAATTCACTTCTGAAAATGATACATTTGGGAATATGGGAAGGAAATAGGAGCAGCAGAACAAGGAGAAACCATAAGCAGACTATATTGTATGAAAAAATACAATTTTAAATAAAAGAAAATAAATAAATATTTATTATATCAATGTTCATAGAGAAATAGTTTTGATAATTAGAGCTATGGTTAGCATTATAGAAATAAAGTTATTATCTGTAGAAGAGTGTCTGCATTAATATAATACCCTCATACAATGAAGTATGATACAGCTACTAAAAACGCAGAAAGATGTCATAACAACCCTCTTGAAAGGATCTCTATGAATGATTATGAATATACAAACTATATAACTATGTTTATAAAAAATAAAACTAAAACTATGCCTTTGATAAATTGCTCTCCTATCATGTAGAAAAGGAGGCATTATGAATCACCTCTATCCTTTTCCTTTGGATAGATTTAGATGTAGAGGGAGTATACAATGAACCATGCGATTATAATACAATGTGATGATTAACAGGAGATATAGAGCTCCAAATGATTAGTTAATACATGGCACTGAGTTACAACCATGAGTCGCCCTGAGGACTTTGCAACAGAGAGAAAAATATTTCCTATGGATGCGAGGGCATGAAATAGAAAAGTCTATGTGGGTGGGGTGGTGAGCAGGGAGGAGGAGGGAACAGGGGTTTGTTTTAATTTTTGTTTTTTAATTTAGTTTAATTTAATTTTTTGGAGGGGAACCTGGGAAAGGAGATGTTGTAAATAACGAAAACATCTAAAAAAAGAAAAGAAAAGTCCACGTGGTTATACCATAGGTAAGAGACAGAAAATTAAGGAAAATTTAGAAGAAAAAGTTGTGGCTAATTAGCCATATAAAAGAGGGGAGATTTTAACCTAGGACAGCACTTATAAACTTATGGGTCAAGGGGCTATTCTTAGTATGTTGGAGGATTCAAGAGAACATTTTATATCTATTCTAAGTACCAATATTTTTCATACTAGAAATCAACCTAGAATAATGTCCAAATACTATTTGTGCAAGAAAACTATCCATTTAATTTTCATTAGATACTAACAACTACAAAAGACAAATCTGTGTTTCTCTTTCATCTGTCTATATATCCAATTCTTACATTTGAGGACTAAATATATCATAATTACAAACTCTGGAAAATTCAACTCCTGTGAGAAAATGTAAGTGAATGCTCTCTTGACTTTGTAAAGCAAAATAATTTAGAAACTTCTAGAGGCTACTCCAACAATAATTTATGTAAAAGATTTTAAGACACAGAAAAATAAAACATAAAATGTTCAATGAAGGGAGGTAGACAATGTCACACTCATCACTACAAACCTCTATAGAGAATGAATGCTATTATATTAGCAACTTCACATGTTGCTGTAACACACACTGTGCAAAAGCAACTTAAAGAAGAAAAGCTTTATTGTGGCTCGCAGTTCGAATATATTCTGCATCATATACATAGGGAATTCAGGATGGAATTACATTGAGGTTGCTCACATTGCATCCAAAATCAGGAAGTAAAGAGCAATGAGTATTTGTATTCATCTTGTCTTTTCCTTTCTATTCAGTCTGGAACCTCAGCAAATGGAATCATGCTTCCTACATTTAGGGTAAACCTTTATCCCTCAAGTACCCTAATATACAAATTCCTTACAAATATATCAGACATTTGTATTTGTTTGGATAGTTATCTGATTAACAGCATCAAGTTGACTATCAAGTTTCAGTATTCGTTATATTAATATAGAATTCACAAATGTATGTCAGATCATGAATACTCCCACTGAATTATATTAAAATTATATATGTCATTATTCATGGTAAACCTATAGAACCTCAATACTGTTACTGGAGTAATCAAACATTTATAGTCACTCACTGAGTCAAGGTAGAATACAGATTTTTGATAAGAAAAATGAAACTTGACAAAAGATTTATTTTTCTTAGGTGTCAAGTCTTGTACAACATAAGGGTCATGAAATCTTGCTTCTCCTATCTCAGCCTCTCTATTAGTATTATTGTTTATTTCATGTTTTTACACTAT